>NW_022589713.1:37596704-37771325 GCF_004348235.1 Phoca vitulina | reverse complement strand
ACCCCCCCCCCCCCCCCCCCCCGCGCCGTTTAAAAGTACAGCAGTTACTTCATTCCAGATAACTTGTTTGCCTTGCAGGAATGGGAAACACATCATTTCCGGATCTGAGGATTTACATTTTTTTTAAGCTGGAATTTTTGTTTTAGGTAAAATCTCACAATTTTAAATAGTTTAGCTAACTTTGTTTTCTAAGACACTGCACAGAGGAGAAACAAAATATGTCTACATAATGGGTCTTGGTTGGAAAGCTGATGGTCTGTGTCATTGACCTGAAAGGCTTTCTTGAACACTTCACCTCTAGAATAACTATGCACATGTGGTTATCCATTCAAAAACTACTATCACTCACTTGACAACTACTGAAGCAGAAGTCTCATAATTATTCTAAGTAACATCGTAGCCACAGAAGCCAAGTAAACAGAGACTCCCCAGTCTTTCCATGATCCCGTGAGACCATCTCTGTCATGACGGATGTGGTGTGTTTACTTCCTTCCAAGAACCAACAACAGGGAATCAAAATGGGCCCTTAACTGAAAGTTTACAGGTCCTTTGGGTTAAACATCTCTGTATGCTCCAAGAAGCACTTGAGGTAAGAATAATGTTTCCTTTGAGTGGATGCTACTTTAAAAAATAAAGGGATTTCTTTTCCTCCTCTGTTAAATTACCAGACACTTGGTAACCTAACAAATCGTCTGTCTGCTGCCCTCAAGAAGTGTCTAATGGAGCAGCAATGACACTCTTAAAATGTTAAACAATACAAAATAAAACTGCAATTATGGAAAAATGACAAATATCACATGGCAGTAAAAGACCGACTGCCCAAAGAGGGCATGTGCAATGACTGATAATACCAGTCCACAGGTGAAAGGGCACATCTTAGGCTACTAGAAAGCGGCACAACATTTAAAGGACTACCCACCCCCCATTTGCAAACATGGATGGAAGAATTCCAAGAAATGTAAAACAGCAATCTTTATCTTTTCCCCCCTACTAGTCTATTAAACAATCTGTGAGTACAAAGGATAAAATGAAGAATTCTTTAAAGTATATCTAATAATTTTACATTCTCAGTATCCAATATAATAGCAGTTAATTATACTCATGCATAAAGCATTATGGCAAAATCTAACAAGTCAACAACATAGGGGTTGGTCTTCTGCTACTTAAAAGACGCTGCTAAATAAGAATTTTACTTTTGTTCTATATTTCACTAGTAACTTTCATTAAGATAATAAAAATAAAATAACTATAAAAATAAAAAAGGATTTGGAAATGTTCTGTCGTAAGAAGTAGAGAAAGTAGCTGTCACAAAGTCTTATGTTAGATTCCACAAAGAATATTTTTAATTTTAAAATAGAATGTCAACAGGGTTGATTGAAATAAAGAGAAATAAATTAATGCTAAATAATTACTAAGGAAGTTTTGTTTATGGAAATGAATAATTCAGTGTTTTACAAAGTAAATTCAAACAGCAGCTGCTTTGCTGACATTAAGCTTTCTCAAAATGTACAAACTTTAAAACTAGAGAATCATCATTTTTTTTTTTTTTAAGTCCAACAGAAAGAAGTTATTTCCTAGGTCTTCTGGTTTTAGTATAAAATATTACATGGTTACCAGGGTAGTCAACCAACCATTTAAGGAGTCTCAGCATTACATTTTTCATGGGAGGTATCTGTCACATTGTTAACTGAATATATGCATAATTCCTGGCTTGTTAAGTCTAAGAACAGGTGGGGGAGAAAGGAATTCAGATTTCTAGCAATCTGTTCCCAATCCACTTGGTCCTGGGTTTTATTCAGGTCTCAAAATAAATCTTATGCTTGCCTTTAACTCACGGCACTTCCATGTCTGTCTCCTAACTACCACTTGCTCCCATATATTGGATAGGAGCTCTTCCTCCTTCCAAGAGAAATGAACTCAAACGTAAAACAAACACACTTTAAAGAAATTGCACGTATTACAAATTAAGTTCATTTTTACTAAAATAGTGTATCATAGCTTTTATCCAAAATTATTTGATCCAAAATTATTTGATCCAAATAATTGATCCATAGAATCAGTATCTCATAACAGCAGGTAATAGATATGGAAACTTTAAAAATAATGTTGCAAGTACCCTCAAAGATCAATCTGAAATTCGAGTAAGATACTTCCCAACAGTCACGTAAGACAAAAAGAAAACCAGGTTCTATTTACATAAGGTTATTTTAGAATTATTTTTGTGTAAGGCAAACTATAGTCTGCAGTTTTAGTGCATCATGAAAAATTTAGTAGATTACAAATGGCATTTGTTTTTAAAAATGAAAGAAAATAGGGGCACCTGGGTGGCTCAGTACGGTTAAGCGTCCAACACTTGATTTTGGCGCAGGTCATGATCTCAGTGTCGTAAGATGGAGCCCTGCATCAGGCTCCTGCCCAGCGGGGAATCTGCTTGAGATTCTCTCTCCCTCTCCCCTCTCCCTTCCCCTGTTCTCTCTCTCTCTCAAATAAATAAATAAATCTTTTAAAAATGAAAGAAAATAGGAAATATCAACATACACTATGCATTTCCTCTATATAAACCTATATATCTAGGGGTGTCTGGGTGGCTCAGTTATTAAGCGTCTGCCTTCAGCTAAGGTCATGATCCCAGGGTCCTGGGATTGAGCCCTACATCAGGCTCCCTGCTCAGTGGGGAGTCTTGAGATTCTCTCTCTCCCTCTGCCCCCCCAACCCGCTCATGCTCTCTCACACTCTTTCTCAAATAAATCAATAAAATCTTTAAAAAATAAAAATTAAAAAATAAACCTATATATCTATATAAACATATTTCTATATACCAAGTCTTACTCTAGACACTTGGGACAAATGAGTAAAACAAACTCAGGATCTCTGCCCTTGTGAAACTTATCCAACAGGAAGACAGACAAGAGACATAATATTGTATAGTATGTTCAAATATGGTAAGAGTTGGAGTACCTAGGTGGAGTAATCAGTTGAGCATCTGACTCTTGGTTTCAGCTCAGGCCGTGATCTCCAGGTTGTGAGACTGAGCCTTGCAGCAGGCTCTGTGCTCAGCGCGGAGTCTGCTTAAGTTTCTCTCTCCCTCTCCCTACACCCCCCGACACACACCGTGCACGTGCGCGCTCATTCTCTCTCTCAAATAAATAAATCTTAAAAAAATATATATGGTAAGAGTTATAGGGACAAAGGAGAGAGAAGTAAGGCGCATTATGGGAGGGTGGCAAGAGTGGGTTGCATTTGATGTAGGGTCGTCAAGGCAGGCCCCTCTGAGAATTCAAGGGAAAACTTAAAAGAAGTGGAGGAATGAGTATCAATATTTATACACCCAATGATAGTGTAATATAAATTCTTTAGTTTCTAATTCTATACATGACAAATCAAAAAATATTTATAAGGAAAACAGACCTGAAGAAAGAATAACTGTAGCTAAAACTAAATTTCAAGAACTGGATTTCTAAGCACAATACAGGTGGCCACTCCACCCACCAAAGAGAAGGCAATGCTACTCATGTCAATGAAGTTGTTCTTGTGGGAATCAGACAGGGCTTAATTTTAGGATGTCACTAAAATGAAAATAAACACTAAAGACAAAAGAGACACATAAAAAGTGATTTAAAATCTTAAAGCAAAATGAGCTCAGATCAAAATGCATCTACTGAAAAAACAATATTCACTAAAGATATTTCTAGGGTAGCCAAGTGTGAGAACAGCATTCTCCACACCTTCTAGGGTCTACAGATTCTTTTGTTTTTCTAAAAAAAAAAAAAAAAATCAAGAAATACCATAAATTAAGCATCTCTGCAACTTCTGCCTGGGTAACAAAGAATGAAGAAATGAGTTTAGTTAATTAACCCAAGCCTGATTTCTAATATAATAAGCTCCTTGAGTAATAGGATATAGGATATCATGAGTATTGGCTGATGTTTTGGAATGACAAATCTGGAAGTAAGTTTATTATATAATGCATGCACTAAGGACCTATGGCCTCTTTTTTTTTTTTTTTTTAGTCAGAAAACACAAATATATTTCCTTAAAGAGAAAGTGGGAAAAATAATGTTACATCCTAGGTTAAAACCATGTTCTTAATTCATAAAAATGAAATAGCATGAGCAAATTTAGGATTTCTGGCATTGTTACTTTATATTGACTTTCACTTATCTATGTTAGTTTCCATTCATGCTTTAACTTGCAATTAAAGAGGGTTATTTCTTTTTATTTATGAAATACAAGCAGTTAGTACTTAACTTCTGATACTTACCAACAACCATGTAGCTATACAAATATTTTATCTTACCTATCTTATAAAATCCTATGAAAAAATTTCTCAAATCCATCTGAAATGGTTAGTAAAATTTATTTCTCCTATATTATAGAAGAGAGAAATTAATTTCACATGCCAAAAAGGAAATATTATCCCCAACTTTTGCTATTTAACTACATAATCCGCAACTTCAAGCTATTCTGTAAGAAAATAAGGCAAATTTGCATTTGAATGGGGAAAGATGTTTCTGTTTTGTACACACAACAACTGAGTCAGGGTCTCATAATTGCAATGCCAGTTCTGTAACTTTTTTGATGGAATTAATTTATGTTATTGCCCCAGAACTGGCACTGATTAAGGGTGCTTAATGGGTATATAAGTTATGGTAGATGGGATCCACTGAAAACACTTCTACATAACTGGACATTAATTAAAAAAAAATCACTAACTCCACATTTATTTTACTCAATTAAAATGAGTTCAAAAAAATTACAATTATCTTCTTCCCTTATTTGAAATTCACACAGTTCAAATTTAATCATGCATCCAAATATACAAGGTCTTAGAAAGAAAATTAACACAGAGGGGTTCCTGGGTGGCTCAGTTGTTAAGCGTCTGCCTTCGGCTCAGGTCATGATCCCAGGGTCCTGGGATCGAGCCCCACATCGGGCTCCCTGCTCAGCGAGGAGCCTGCTTCTCCCTCTGCCTGCCGCTCGCCCTGCTTGTGCTTGCTCTCTCCCTCTCTGCCAAATAAATAAATAAAATCTTTAAAAAAAATTAACACAGATTTTATGGAACTAAAGGGTTTTTCAGTTAAAGAAAGGTATATGTTTTGCTTTAAAAAACTCTGTTGTAATGCCTTATATTAGAAACCTAAGACACAAAGCAAATTTTTGTTAAAAGCTGGGTATCTTCTTAACTATGTCTCAATTCACTGACCTCAAACTTAGTATGTCCAGGTTCCCTGCTTCTTGCAAATCGCCTGAAGTCAAACTTTTGACATCACACTTCAGGGGTCATCTTTCCAGTCACTAAGTGCTGCTAATGTTTCCTGTGATGCTTCTCATTCTCACCGCCATCTTCCCCAAAAGAGGCCCTCTGCCTGTAGCTTAATGAAAGGAAAAGCATCCCCTTTCTCTAACATCTCCTCCTCCACCCAGCCTCCCCCATAAATAGAACAATCACTAGTTTTCTCTCATGTCACCAGACGTGTGTCGTGATGAGATTACAAGGACGCAACTGTATCGGAACTACTGCAGCTACCCTCCCGGGAAGTTCCTGTTTCTAGGAGAGACTTACATAAAAGGCATGATTAGCATCATATCAACTTAAGGGAGGACTGACTTGAGATTCAAAATAATCTCAACAATATGGACAACCAGGGGAAAAAAATTTAAGGTGAAATTTCTCAGGGATAAATGCAAACTCCTGCATTTAGGTTTAAAGAAATACTTCCAAGTTTTAGAAGAGAATGACAAATAAACTCAATGTGATCCAACAAAACGAAACACGATAGATAGAACACCTAAACCCATCTTAGTATCAGTGTCCCAGTCACAGTGGCACAAGCTCACAGATATCTGTGCTCTCCTCTAGGGACCACATATTTATTTAGATGGATCTTGACAAATAAGCATGTTCCTAAAGAAAGATGATCAGGAGATTGAAAGAAAAACCACAGTGTATATACAGTTGACCCTTGAACAACATGGGTTTGAACTGTATGGGTCCACTTATATATGGATTTTTTTCAATACAGTACAATAGTATAAATGTATTTTCTCTTATGATTTTAATAACATATTCTTTTCTCTAACTTAACTTTAAGAATATAGTATATAGGGGCGCCTGGGTGGCTCAGTCGTTAAGCGTCTGCCTTCGGCTCAGGTCATGATCCCAGGGTCCTGGGATCGAGCCCCACATCGGGCTCCCTGCTCCGCGGGAAGCCTGCTTCTCCCTCTCCCCCTCCCCCTACTTGTGTTCCCTCTCTCGCTCTCTCTCTGTCAAATAAATAAATTAAAAAAAAAAAAAAAAAAAAGAATATAGTATATAATACATATGCAAAATATGTGTTGAGTGTTTATGTTATTGGTAAGGCTTCTGGTCAAGGGTAAGCTAATAGTAGTTAAGTTTTGGGGGAGTGAAAAGTTATACCTGGATTGTCAGCCATGGAGATAGGGATGAGGAGGTTGGCATCCCTAACCCCCACATTATTCAAGGGTCAATTGTATACACCATGTTATGTACTAACTACATCTTGGAAATCTACTCAGGGTACCCATGGGAAAATACAGAAATTTTCAATTTAACCTGAAACGAGCTCAAGAAAGGAAATGAGACTATGATTAGTAAAGTAGGCTTAAATAAAATCTTGGAAGACCTTAAATATAAGACTTTAGACCTGATCCTATCGACAGTGGAGAATGACATGAACTAAACTGTATACTTCAGAAAGTTTTACCTAGCAACTTTTAGGGTAAAGTTAGGGAAGATGGAGGAAAAGAAATTTTCTAGATAGGGAGAACTAGTCTGTATGCTAATAAAACAATTCAGACAACAGATATTGAGGATAGTTCTGGGTAAAAAAAAAAAAAATCACAGGATACTGCAAGCTCATAAACTCTTCCACAATAAGATAAACAAAAGGAGTTTCAAAAGAGGAAAAACTGTCCAACTGCCACAATACAAGGAAAGAGATACATATAGTCTCATACCTAAACTTCAAAAAAATAATAGGAAAGAAAGAAAAGACTGGCAAACTCAGCATGGTGAGGCTCAGCATGGCATGGCCACTAGTCCCATTTCCACCCCTTAGAACACACTGGGGAAAGAAAATGAATTTTAAAAAGTGCTGAGAATCTCCACTAGTAGCACTCCTTATTCTTGAGAGCAGCAGACCGAGGGCATAAATAGGAATCCTAGAGAAAAGTAAAAAACAAAACAAGACCCCTTAGAATAAAAGCCTCTACCCACCTTCAGAGGATCTCAGCAGGGGTGGAAAAGCCCACAGTAGGCCATTTCTCTCAGGGCTCCACGCTTAATAGAGAGGATAACCCAAAGGTAACCCCACAGGAAAAAGGAAACATTCCTGAAGGCTATTTAACAAAAACACTGCATTGGCCAGTACGCTCCTTTTCTCCCCTCCCTCCAGGCTTCAGGAAAGTACAGAGAAGAACACCTCAGCCCTCACACTATAGCCCACAAGGGAAGACAAACATATCAGAGAAAGGTGGCAGGAGTGTTAAAGAGAATTCACCCACAATTTTTCAGAGAAACAGCAGGGCAACTCTGCAAACATACCCTAAGGAAAAAAAGATTCATCTCCAATGTCACACTATATAAGAACTTAATAAAAATATAAATTCAAGAAAGCTAGACTTCAAGGAAGAGTTGATAAAACTGAGATTTAAGAGGAGATAAAAATCTAAATTAAAGCTCTGAACAGATCTGTAACAGTGCTGATATATTAGAAATATATAAAGAATAGACTACACACAGCTAAAATTTAAGTGAGAGATTTTGTAAGAATGACTTTAAGATAATCATAGTAAATATAGAGGAAAAATTTTAAAACTTAATGCAAACACAGAGAAAACCAAAATGTGGTAGGCAGCTTCTAAGATGGCCTCAAATTATCCCAGTCTCCTGGTATCCATGCCCTAGAATAAACCACTTCCCTTGAGAACAGGCTAAATCTAGCGGTTTCCTTCTAGCTAAAGAACATGGCAATGTGAAGAACAGGATGTCACTGCCATGGTTAGATGACAAAAGAGCCTGACTTCTGTGTTGTTACCAGATGTTCTCTAGGCCTTTCCAGTTTGCATGCTCTGATGATAAAAACTGCAATGAGGGAGAGACTCATGTGCAAAGAACAGAGGGATGGCCTCCAGACAACAGTGAGCAAGGAACTGAGACTGTCAGCACAATATCCCACAGAGGAACTGAATGCTGCCAACAACCACTGGATAAGCTTCCCAAGTCGAGGCTTCAGATGAGACTGCAGACCCTGAGCCAACTCCTTGATTGCAGCCTTGTGAGAGACTAAAGCAGAGGACCCAGCTAAGTCATGTTAGATTCCTGGCCCACAGAAACTGTGAGGTAATAAAAAGGTGCTGTTCTGGCCACTAAGTTTTGAGGTAATTTGTTACATAGCAAATAGCATCAAGTGGTAACCCTGTTTCAGTGTTCCAAGGATGACTGGTATCTCTGAGGTAGAAAATCCAAAAAAAGAAAAGAAAAAAATATTTACATGATAATTTAAGTTTTCTGACACGAAGAATTGAATCTGCAAATCAAAAAGACACCATATATTCCAAAAAGAACTGATATAGAACAATAACCACCTAAGCTATAGTCTATAGACCTAACCAAAGAATTAAAAAAAGAATTTTTCTACTATCCAAGAAAAATCAAAACTCCTATGGCAGGATAGTTGTGAGACAGGGATGAAAATCAGGCTCAGAATTCCCAGAGCAACATTCAATGTCATAAAATACTAAAACAAGCTGTTCAAATTTCCGAGGGAAAGAAAATATGACCTGATAATTTTATACCTGCCCTATTATGTCATACACGTACAGGGCAACAAGCAGTCATTTCCAAACATGATAGATATCTAGGATTCTAAAACCCAAAGATTCTTAAATTATTTGACAATGAAATCTAGTCAATCAAGCAATGAATCAAAACAAAGAAGTAATAAAGGGAGGAGATGTGATGAGCACTGAATTTATGGTTACAGAAAAGAATGGACGTATTATAAATGTCAACAATGTAAAAAAAAACAACTTACAAAAAATGGAACCTAAAAGGCAGGATGTGGGGAAGTATAATTTCACCCTCAAAGCAGGGAATCAATTGATACTGCCCCAAACTAGAATATGAACTTTAAAACGCACAATGATTCAAGCTTATTAATGGCTTTTATATAATTTTTTCTTAAGATCTGAGGCACATTTAGCAGTAATACATTTTTTAACCAAGAAAATTTTACCTGAACTTCAGTAACTCTTTCAGTTTAGTTTAGTTTAAATTCAACTTTAAAAAATAGTGCTTTTTATATAATCCATGCTGTTTATGTTCACAGAGATACCTGTATTTGTGAATGCTGAGATTTAGGGTACATTTTTGGAAGGGATTTCATCTTTTTTATATTCCTTACATTATATAAATGAAGTATTTATAATTTGTAGTAAAAGGTATTTTTCTAAAAAATTAACAATAACATGTAGGGGGAAGTAAATAATGAAAGCCTCAACTGGCATAGAGGTACTGAAAATAGAAATTTTCACATATTATTTGAAAGATTCCTGAAATGGGACTAGTAACCCTCAAAGGCTCCATCTGATGCTAAGTTTCCAAGATCAAAGAATTTCTCCTATATAAAAATCTAGGCAACATGAAAATCGCTGTTTTCTATTGTATCATCAAGTCTAGACTTCTTTGCTTGGCTTTCAAGGAGCACCAAAATATGACTCCAACTGCAAATAGTTTTATATAATTAGGCCAATCTGCTCACTGTCCCACAGATAGCTTGCACTGTATTCAGCTTTCATGTTTTAACTCCTATGTGGGATATCTTCTAAATAGATGGATATTGAGATGTTACCAATTTATAGGCTATTTCATCCCCAATACTTAATAAGATAAACAGACTTGAGTTTTAAAAAAGCTATCTAAATCTAACCTAGCTAAAACGTCTATCTGCTGCATAGAATTCTTCCTAAACTCTTGGAAGTTAAAACATTTTTTTTTTTTTCAGAATTTCTAGAGCATTCAGACTTTTCTATATAAAAACTTAACTCTAAATTAATACTGTTATGTAAATTTGATTAGTCTTAACTCAAAAAATTTAAAAACCTGGAAGAATAGAAAAAGTAGTAAATATTAGGTTAAATATATTTAGTTAGAAAAAAACTTAAAAGAAAAAATTTTAAAGTTTTTAAAAATAAAATGAAAGGGTGATACAAATAATTCTGATATGAAATATGTTCTTAAGCCTTTGATATGGTCTTCCTAATCAAATATTTCATATTAGGTATTTTTAAAAGAGAATTTTATGCATTTATATAGAACGCTACAATTTACAAAGTGTTTTAATGCTCATTTACCTCTAAAAATAATTTTACAATTATAATTATCCACAAAAGGACAATGAGCACATTCAAAAACTAGAACACTATAAAAATGAAAATTTTAATTGCTTCAGTAAGAAACAGTTTATGAAACTTCATAGATTTATCACAGAAACATATTCATCAAAATCCTCTTTACCAAGACAAAACTACTTTTGCGAGTAAGCAGCTAAAGCTTTCTTATTTGTTCTTCCTCTCAACCATGATTAAAATATTTATATTCCTTGTTTCAATATTCCAACACATTCAGAATGGTAATTGTAATTCTGTTCTTCCCCTTCATTGTAATTTTAAAATCTAAAATTATCTTTAGCTGACGCCTTGAGTAACAAAACTTTATTAATAAACCCTAACATCTAATGTTACATTTAGAGTAATGGGAAGGAGCATAAGTCAATGTAAAGATGAATATGGCTTAACTATATTCTCCTAAGAACAGCATTTCCATATATTTCTACCACAAGATGGAGATAAAGTAGACATATTCACATATGTCTAAGAGATATAATTTTTATTAAAATATCTGATATCATGCAGTTCATAATTAGAAATATATGCTGCTCTTTATAATAAATAGAAAGGTAACACTAGTTCATATGACATCAGTTTCAATTAAAGTTATTTCCAAAATATTCTTTTGACAAAAGAAAACATAAAGATATACAATGTTTTCATATTTCAATTCATTTTATGCAGGAAACTACCAGTATATTAAGATTATTTTTAAACATACATTGAAGATGATTCCTAGGTCTATACTGGCGCTGTCCAAAAGAACTTTCTAAAATAACGGAAATGAACAATAGTCTGCATTCTCCAATGTGGTAGCCACAAGCCACATGTGGCTGTTGACCATTTGAAATGTGACTAGTGCTAAGAAAAATTAAGTAACTAATAGGACTAGTGACTACTAGCTACTACTAGCTACTAATGACTACTAAATCTATATCATAGTCAGTTTAATATTTTAATTTATATCAACAACTAATGGAGTTTTCAGATATTAAATAAAAACCCAAAATATAATTATGAATTAATGATACAAAAATGTGTTCTGACAATTAATTGTCGAGGTGTTTCCATAACCATGAGGAAAAAAAGGGAAAAACTCAATATAACTACAGGGATGAAAAAAATATTGTATATTAAAAGAAATAAAATTTTATACCATCCTTCAAAGGGAATAAAAGAGCATTATTAAAACATACACAGTACACACAAATCTTTTAAAAACATATCAATGACCATATGAACTTTCATATTTGATTTAGAAATGTGCTTATTCAAAATACTAAATATCAAATAATTGTACACAAAATAAACTCCATATTTACCACTTAATCAAGTCCAAGTTTAGTTAACATTTTCAAAAAAAAAAAAAAATTGCTCCCTCTTACCTAACTGTAAGAGTCTAACTCTGCAATTACAAAGTAGAGCACTTTACAACAGAGAGAGATTCCAACAAAAATCCACTGGACCTCAATCAATCCCAAGATGGGTACCATTTAGACTAGAGAGCCAATAGCCAGGGTGTTTCTACCTAGGAGTACTCTCACCATCCAGACAAAGATGTCAGTCACAGGTGCTGAAACCAAAAGGAAAAAATTTCATGACTGCATCCTGAAAGCATAAAGATTCATGACCAAACCACTTTACTCATGTCTTTATTGGGTTTGGGCAGATAAGGGAGGGAGCTGACCTGAAATGTTATCAAAGCAACACTGAGGAGGTAAGAGTGTAGAAAAGAATTTGTGGAATGATCAGCAAATAATTCTTGAAAATATGTTGACGGCTGGACTATTCTGGCACAGGTGCTCTGACTTTAAAACAAAACAAACAAGAATGTTTAATTATGTTTAATTATCTGTAGGTTACAAAATTAGGATGTTCTCATTCGCAATTAATAGTCAAAATCAGCCTGCCATTCAGCAGATCTACCCTTCCCCCAAAAGATCTCATTAAATGATTTGCACATGTGCTGTGTTAAAACTGAACCCCTAGAGGGCAACTGAGCTTCAATTTTTACTTCATAATATACTTCAGTTCCTAACCAGTTTATAGGACCATGACCTATTTCCTCATACCTTGGAACTTTTCCTTTAAAACAAAGGGAAATGGAAAGAAGAAAACTAAGATATTCCACCCACCAATGAAAAATACCATTGTGGAATGTACTCTTAAACACTGATAATTCAAAGATGAAGAATACGGTGTATTCTTATAGACGTATTCCTGAATAACACAGATCATAAACGAGTATCTGAATATTAGCACTCTCAGTAGGAACCATGCAGCGGATAGGAAAGATATACTTAACGAGTCTATTTGATATAAATGCTTTGCATAACTTTACATTTGTTAAAGGGCAAGTTAAAATTTATAGGGAAAAAAGGTGAAGAACCCAATCTCAATAACAATTAACCCTATATAAACTACCCAATATAACTCACTATACAAAAACCAGTGTCCCCTTCAAGGTAAAAAATGTGACAAGATTTCCTAACTGCCCATCTCAGCTAATTCTACACCATGAGGTACAAGTGTTGATATTCAAATAGGCCTACTTAAAATACTGACATACCAAAAAAAAAAGAAAGAAAGAGAAAGAAAAACAAAACATTAATGTATCAATGTGAAAAAATACTAGCTAGCAAGGACACTAACCTATACAATGCAACAATGACATATTTGATTAGCCTTTTTTTTAGTGAAACTCGAGAAATTAGGCATATATAAGCCTAATATGTATATACCAGCAGAGAAACATAACAGAATGAGTTGAACATTTACCTGGATGATATATGAGCTTACGATAGTAACTTGATTAGTTGTGTTTTTTTTTAGATCCAAAAAGATTTTTAAACAATAAACTCTCATATTTGTATATTTACTTTACAATATGTACTTGTTAACTGGAACAAAACTTTAACTCAGTCCATAGGGTTGTTTTGTTTTTTTTTAAGATTTATTTATTTGACAGAGAGAGACAAAGCGAGAGAGGGAACACAAGCAGGGGGAGTAGGAGAGGGAGAAGCAGGCTTCCCGCGGAGCAGGGAGCCCGATGCGGGACTTGATCCCAGGACCCTGGGATCATGACCTGAGCCGAAGGCAGACAACTGAGCCACCCAGGTGCCCCGGGTTTTTTTTTTTTTAAGATTTTATTTATTTATTTCAGAGAGAGAGTGAGAGAGAGCACAAGCCAGGGGGAGAAGCAGAGGGAGAAGGAGAAGCAGACTCCCTGCTGAGCTGGGTGCCATGGGATCATGACCTGAGCCGAAGGCAGATGCTTAACTGACTGAGCCACCCAGGCGCCGCCCAATCCATGGAGTTTTTGAGTGTGAATCTGTAACCACACAAGGCCTTCCTCCCCACCAGGGTGTGTCACCAGTGGCTCAGTGCCAGAACCACCATCCTCTGGAAGGCAGAGAATACAAGCACATGCTGGTTAAAGACCCTTTCTCCATGTCACAGTAATTTTCTTCATTAACTTTGCTGTAAACTATTCACATGTGCAATTACTTGTAATTATTCACATTACATCCTATGGACTCAAAGATCTAAAATGATCACAAATCAAACTCTGCTCATGTAGATTGGAATCTGTATATAAATATGACAAATTAAGCATGGACTAATAGAACACAGAGAAGAGAGAGGCTGCTGAGAAGAGTGAAGTTTGTGTGCCATGAGGTCGGTAAGAAAGGGGGACAGGGAGTAGTACAGGATAAAAAGGAGGCAAGGGTTAAGAACTCAAGAGCATACTTGGGTTCATCACTTCCTAAGATTCTTTGGCCCCCTAGAAAAGAATCTGAAGGCTGGCCTAGAAAATGTGGTGCTCAACCTTGAAGGTGGAAGGAAAGGAAATAAAATTTTAAAAATAGAAAACACACACACACAGTCACAACAACAACAACTAAAAGCTTCTGCTTCATATGTAAAAGTGCTCTAGATAGTTAAGTGTGTATCTTGAAGATACACAAAATGAGCTGCAGATAGGAGTAAAATCTGTATGGCCTGTTCCCAGGTGCTGCTTTAAGGAGCAGTTCTGTGTCTTTGGCTAATCCCTTGGTTCTCAACCTTGGCTGCACATTCAAATCACCATGCGAGCCTTGAAGAGAAAACAGAAACATCCAACATTGACCTTTCTTTGTGGAGAGGAGCCTGTGCACTGGTATTTTTAAAAAGATTCCCAGATAACCTTGATGTATAGGAAAGTCTGAGGACCAGTGATCTAGTCTGTGTGTGAGAGGATAAAATCATAAAGGCAGAGCAGAGGTTCTACCCTAAGAATATGACAATTTGAATCTCATCATCTGAAGAGATTTGACCAGGGAAGGAAGATGTGGAAGAAAAAGATAACACAGAAGAAACGGCCCAAAGCCTTTATCATTGACGCATTTAACAAATAGGTCCACTCTGAAAATCATGGGGGTACTAATGAAATTAGAATTCCTTAATAAACTCAACCACATATAAGTCAACCATAAGGTCTTGTCTCTTGAGGACAAAATAAGAAAAAAACAAACCTCACCTTTTTCACACTAGTACATAAGAAGTATGGCTGGTCAAACCTTCAATAAGATCAGAATTTTTCAGAAGTTTTATGAGCTTGGCATATCTATGGGAGATATGCCAGGCAAAGAAAAGGATGCAACATACCTTCAGTTTTTACCCCGTACTGACACAATCTAGGATTCAGCTCCCTTTAAAGTGAGTTTCAAATTTCCAAACATAGTCTTGACTCTTCTAGGATGGTCTAGTTCACAGTTTGTGTAGATGAGTGGTAAGAAAAGTAAACAAGAGCTATACCTGCACTAACCTGCCTTGAGTTGGAATAGAACTGTTCCTACTGATCCAATAAAGGCATCTTCCACCACAATAAAGGGCTACTATCTGTCTGGAACAGTCAGAACAGGAGTGAAATTACCTGAGCTCAAAGATCCAATAGACCTAGAAAGACAATTTAAAGAGTGAGACAATATGTTAATGCAGAAAGAGCTCAGTTCTAATCATGTATTTGATATTAACCCACGGTTTGAACTAAGGTTAGTCAATTACCTAATCTCTTACATAAAAGACACTGGAAAAGATAATACTTAAAGATTCTACCCATCACTTAATTCTATGTAAGACTTGGCTCTTTGGCAGTGTCAGTGACTAAGGAGGTGTAAATACAGGGCTGAACTAGAGAAACAATTTGTAATAAACACATGGTGAAGTTTAGAAAATCAAGAGGAAGCTGAATTTGTGTGTGATGACCTGGAAATCTTATCTAAATATAATATGTCCTAATAAGTTAAATCCAGTAAGATTTTCTCAAACTTTGCTAAGAGAGATATTTAAAATAAGAAAAGACATCTAATAATACTGCGCTGTATTTCTGAGTTTGGTCATCATTAAAACTGGTTTTAGGGTTACGGTGCATAATCAAAGGGATAAAAAAAATCAATGCAAACACACATTATTCACTCATGCATTTTAAAGGTTAAGGACCTGGGTACTGTATCAGAATGCGGAGTAAGACTACTGGTGGGGGGTGGGGGGGGGTGGGAAGCAGCAGCCTGACAATGTGAACTTTCAAATTAGGTATGCAGAAATCAACTCCATTAAATTAAGGGAATAAGCTGCCGGTTCGCTATTTAGCCATTCTTAGATCAAAGAAAGTTTTTTTCTTCAGCTTTAAGGACTCAACATAAAATGTTATAAAAATCTGACAAATCAGTTTGTCTAAAAAAGGTAATAATACATGCCCAAGGACACCTGTAGGAACAAAAAAGGTATGTCGCAGGTAACTCCGTGGAAGTATTACGTGCAGTTAATGCTCATCCACACGCAGTAACCTGACACTTTTCATAAATGCCAGGGGTTCTGCTGCAGCAGCTGGAGACGGGGTGCCCCTTTAGCTCTGGCAAACACACATCACTGCCTGTCACTTTAATGAAGAATACCTTCTAGTTTTAGAAGAATGTAGAAAACCAGACTTTAGAAAGGGAATCTGTTAATATATCCTGTGTTTTGCTGCAGAACTAATCTTTCAATTCTATGTGTATCAAGTCTCTTCCTGGGAAGGGAGGGAGGAAGAAAGAGAGGGAAGAAAGAAAGGGAGGGAGAAAGGACAGACTTCAGATGCTTCTGGTTTCTTACTGGAAAACAAATCCAAACTTTCGTTGTAGATTTTTTAAGGCACTCCAAAATCAGGCTTGACTCCTAGGCTTTACTTGTCAATATCCCCCAAATGCACCACTGGTCTCTTAAGGTCCATCTCCCTACTGCTGTATAGACACACTGTGCCCATTCTTACCTCTGTGCCTTCAATCCTGAGTCTGTGGTATAAAATGCTTTTCCAGCATCCCTGTACTTACCCAAATCATTAGCCACCCTTCAAGGTCCACTTCATAGCCCATGTTCTTCTTTCAGTCTCACCTGATTAAATTGAAACTTATTGGCTTTTCTTTTTTCTAAACTAACATGCAGGTATTTTATCATAAATTGCTTTACATGATGTACTTCTATTTTACGTGTGCCTGGTTTGTCTCTCATCAATCTCATCAACCAGACAAGTTTCTTAAACCAAGTTTCCTACTAGGCCTCTATAAAACTTCTTACAACGTTGAACATGTGATAGGCAGTCAATAAACACGTAATAAGACTGCTATTACAATGAACTCTTTCTTTGTGGAGAGGAGCCTGTGCACTGGTATTTTTAAAAAAATTCCCAGATAACCTTAATGTATAGGAAAGACTGAGGACCACTGATCTAGTCTGTGTGTTAATTAAATTTAATAAATTTAATAAGTCTGTGTGTAAATTAAAATTAAGAGCAATACTATTCTTTAAAAGGGTTTTAAAAAAGGTTTGAGCAAATGTCTGCTTATCTACTTAATCTTCTTGATCTATCTCCAATAAAAAATAATTGATGAATATAAGAAAAATCTAGAAAACTTAGAAAAAGAACAAAATTTTTAAAAAGATTTTAGTTTTAAGTAATCTCTGTACCCAATATGGGGCTCAAACTTACAACCCTAAGGTCAAAAGTCACACAATCCACTGCCTGAGCCAACCAGGTGCCCCAAGAACAAATTTTTTAAATCACAAATACTTCCAACACTTACAAGTAACTTCTGTTAACATTTCTTCATAGCGCTCTTTCTTCATAGTATTGGCCATAATTTTAATGTGAATACTTATTGAATAACTATCTCCCCTGGTTAAACTCAGTAAGAACAAGGACTGAATCTGTTTCTATCATACTTATGTGCACAGTGTAGTGTATGTGCAATGCTTGGTCCATGGTAAGTGCTCATAAAAAACTTATGGAATGAGTTAATTTTGGTAAGCCCTTCTTGTATTTTTTAATTTAATTAAACCAGGGGTGAGGAAATTTTTCAGTAGAGTCACATGGTAAATATTTTCGGCTTTGTGAGTTATATGGTATCTGTTGCAACTATTCAACTCTACTACTGCAGTGTGAAAGCAGCCATAGGCAATACAGAAGTGACGGGCATAGCTATGTTCCAAGAAAACAGAGAGACAGGCAGTGGGCAAGATTTCACCATGAGACCGTAGACTGCCAATCCCTGAATGAAAATAGTACAGTGTGACTAGTCTCTCATGTCAACAGTGGACTTATTATGATCGAAAATGCATATGTATCATTTCCTATAACAAAATTTACATAGACTCTGTTGATATCTAAGTTTTGGGCAATAGTCCATGTTATAAATAATGCGGTACGGAATATACTAAGCCGTGTTTTATTGGATACCTCTGATCATTTCCTTAAGAGACACTCCTCCCACTGTAAATGCTAGGTCAACCAGTAGCCACATGTATGAATTTTTGTTAGGAAAAAGAAATACTCAAACTGGGGGAGCTTGGGAAGATGGTGGAGCAGGGGGAATCTGAGCTCACCCCATCACACATTTACAACTAGATATCATCCACATTCAAGTCAATAAACCAGAAAGTGATCAGAAGACTGGCAGAACAAACTCCACAACTAAATACAGAGAAGCTGCATCTGAAAGGTTAGGAAGGTAAGAAAGACAGAGGTGATTACCTGCAGGAGGGAAAAAGCTCCTCACCTGGGGAAAACTAACTCCCATAACCTCTGGCTTTAAAATCCAAAGGGGCTGAATTCAGTGAGTTTGTAAAACAAGTAGGACTCAGAACCTGGAGCTTTAGAAGTCAGCTGACTCAGCACTGGGCGAGCCTGGAGGGTGCAGAGAGCTGAGTCACTGCCCTTAAAAGAGAAAGCAGCCCCAGCGGAGAGGCAAAATGAAAAAAGGCAGTTTACAAACAACGGGGCCACACAGGGGACAGATCTATTAATACCGATTTCAGAGAGTGTTGGGGACTTCTCCAAAAACAAGGGAGCTGGCAGGCACCATTTCCTTCCCCCACCTGCCAGCATAAACACAGAGGCACATGCGGGAGGCCAGGCTGCAGACACTTGCTACCTCAATTGCTAGCAGTGTGCCTCCCTCACAAATTCTCCTCAGGACTCGCCCGCTCAAAGCCTGCTAGCCTCAGCTCTGGGCTCAGGGCAAATTTTGTTAGTACACGTGCACCACACCCACCACCAGATGCATAGCTACTGCCTCCCACAGTGCCCACGCACGCACCCCCAGCACCATCACATGCTGGGCCCAGCCACGGGCCAGCCATCATCGCGTTCCCCACCCAGCCACACACCCCCGACTGCCACAGCACTTTGGGAGATCTGACATGGGACTAGTGGCCCTGCGCAAATTTTTCTACCACCACTGCCGGGCTGACAAGTACCCCGGCAGGCACACCCCTCAGAGCTGGCCTGACTGGGTCCCACCAACACAAGAGAGAGCAAGCACAGCCCACAACAGGCAGAGAGTCATTGCCGACGACTGCACCCAAAGGAAAAGTGACTCAGACACGACAGCAGGACGTAAGCGACACACACAGGCTGCTCTCCTGAAGTGCTAGGTGCTGGTGAACAGGGGACACACACTACAGGGACTCCAGGACCTCCTCTGCATAAAGTCAATGCATGCAAGAGAGAAGACACAGATGATTTTCTTCACACACAGGAACACACACACAGAAGCAGACAAACTGCAGAGACAGAGAAATGAAATGAAAATGAAAGAACAGGACAAGGCCATGGCCAGAGATCTAAACAAAACAGATGTAAGTAACATGCCTCATAGAGAATTTAAAGCAGTGGTCATAAGGATACTCATTAGGTTTGAAAAAAGAATGAAAGACATGAGGGAGACCCTTTAAACAGAGATAAGGAATAACATAGCAGAGATAAAGGGCTCATTAAACAAAATGAGAAAGATGCTTGGTGGACTGAACAGTAGGATGGAGGAAGCAGAGAAACGAATTAGTCACCTAGAAGACAGAGAAATGGAAAGTAATCAACCTAAACAAAAGAGAGAAAAAAGAATTCTACAAAATGTGAATAGACTTATTAGGGAACTTGGTGACTCCATCCAACGTAATAGCATTCATATTATAGAAGTCCCCGAAGAAGACAGAGAAAAGAGGGCAGAACATTTATTTGAAGAAATAACAGGTGAAAACTTCCCTAATCTGAGGGGAAGAAACAGATATCCAGATCCAGAAGCACAGAGAGCTCCCATCAGAATCAACAAAAGCAGACCCACACCAAAACATATTGTAATTAAATTCACAAAATATAGTGATAGAAAAAAATTTTAGAAGCATCAAGACAAAAGAAAAACAGTGACTTACAAGGGAAAACCCATAAGGCTGGCAGGAGATTTTTCAACAGAAACTTTGAATATATCATGCCACTCCCTCTGGCTTGCAAAGTGCTCAAGGAGAAATTTCTGCAGCTAAGAATACTCTATGCAGCAATGCAATCACTCAGAATAGAAGGAGGAAAAGAGTTTCCCAGACAAACTAAAGGAGCTCATGACCATTAAACGAGTCCTATGACAAATATGAAAGGGCACTCTTTGAGTGGAAAGGAGAGATCAAAAGTGACAGGATAGAGGTAGGAAACACAAAAGCAGTAAAAATGAGTATTTCTGTAAAAAATCAGTCAAGCAACTCACAAAAAAAAAAAAAAAAGATATAAAATAGCATATACCTAAAATGTTGGGAGGAGAGGAGAAAAGATTGGGTTCAAATTTAAACAACTATCAACTTAATACAGACTGCTATATGCAGAAGATGTTATATACAAACCCAACAGTAACCATATATCAAAAACCACAAATAAAAATGCAAACAAGAGAAAGAAACCCAAATATATCACTAAAGAAAATCGCCTAACAGGAAAAAGAGATAAGAAAGGATCAGAGAAAATCTTCAAAAACAACCACAAAACAGATAATAAAATGACAATAAACACATATCTGTCAATAATTACTTTGAATGTAAATGGATTAAATGTTCTGATCAAAAAGCATAGAGTGTCAGGGCGCCTGGGTGGCTCAGTTGGTTAAGCCACTGCCTTCGGCTCAGGTCATGATCCTGGAGTCCCGGGATCGAGTCCCGCATCGGACTCCCTGCTCGGCAGGGGAGTCTGCTTCTCCCTCTGACCCTCCCCCTTCTCATGCTCTCTCTCAAATAAATAAATAAAATCTTTAAAAAAAAAAAAAAAGCATAGAGTGTCAGATTGGCTAAAAAAAACAAGACCCATCTATATGCTGCCTATAAGAGACTCATTTCAGACTTAAAGACACATGCAGTTGAAAGTGAGGGGATAGGGGCGCCTGGGTGGCTCAGTTGGTTAAGCGACTGCCTTCGGTTCAGGTCATGATCCTGGAGTCCCTGGATCGAGTCCCGCATCGGGCTCCCTGCTCGGCAGGGAGCCTGCTTCTCCCTCTGACCCTCCCCCCTCTCATGTGCTCTCTCTCTCCGTCTCTCATTCTCTCTCTCTCAAATAAATAAATAAAATCTTTAAAAAAAAAAAAAAAGAAAGTGAGGGGATAAACAAACATCTATCATGCAAATGGATGCCAAAAGGAAGCCAGAGTAGCATACTTCTATTGGACAAAATAGACTTTAAAACGAAGACTGTTAACAAGAGACAAAGAAGGACACTTTACAATAATGAAGGTAACAATCCAACAAAAAGATATAACAGTTGTAAATACTTGTGCACCCAACATAGGACCACCCAAATGCATAAAACATTTAATAACAAACATAAAGGAACTAATCGATAATAATACAGTAAGAGTAGGGGACTTTAACATCCCACTTACATCAATGGACAGATCATCTAAAGAGAATAGCAACAAGGAAACAATGGCTTTGAATGACACATGAACAGATGGATTTAACAGATATATTCAGAACATTCCTTCTTAAAACAGCAGAATACACATTCTTTTCAAGTGCACATGGAACATTCTCCAGAATAGATCACATATTAGCCCACAAAACAAGTCTCAACAAATTCAAAAAACTGAAGTCAAACCATGCAACTTTTCTGAGCACAACACTTTGAAAGTAGAAGTCAACCACTAAGAAAAAATCTGGAAAGACCACAAATACATGGAGGTTAAATAACAAGCTACTAACAACGAATGGGTCAACCAGGAAATAAAAAGAAATTAAAAAGTACATGGAAACAAGTGGAAATGAAAACACAACAGTCCACACCCTTTGGGATGCTGCAAAAGCAGTTCTAAGAGGGAAATTTATAGCAATACAGACCTACCTCAAGAAGAAAAACCTCAAATAAACAACCTAACCTTACACCTAAAGGAGTTAGAAAAAGAACAAGCAAAACCTCAAACCAGGAGAAGGAAGGAAATAATGAAGATTAGGGCAGAATAAATGGTATAGGGGAAAAAAAAAAAAAAAACCAGACCAATGAAGCCAGGAGCTGGTTCATTGAGAAAAAAATAAATCAATAAAATTGATAAACCTCCAGCCAGACTTATCAAGAAAAACAGAAAAAAGAACTCAAGTAAATAAAATCACAAATGATAGAGGATAAATAACAACACAACAAAAACACAATCATAAAAGAATACTGTGAAAAACTAGATGCCAACATATAGGACTACCCAGAAGAAACGAATAAATTCCCGAAAACATATAAACTACCAAAACTGAAAAATGAAGAAGTAAAAATATTTGAAAAGACCAATAATCAGCAAAGAAACTGAATCAGTAATTAAAAAACTCCCAATTAAAAAAAAAAAGCCCAGGACCAGATGCTTCACAGGTGACATCTAAAACACCCCTTCTTCTCAAACTATTCCAAAAAACTGAAAAGAGAGGAAAGCTTCCAAATTCTTTCTATGAGGCCAGCATTATCCTGATACCAAACCAGACAAAGACACTACTAAAAAAGAGAACTACAGGCCAATATCCCTGATGAACACAGATGCAAAACTCCTCAGTAAAATACTAGCAAACTGAATCCAACAACACATTAAAAAAAATCACTGACCATGATCACGTGGAATTTATTCATGGGTTGCAAGGGTGGTTCTATATTTGCAAATCAATCAACAGGGTACATCACATCAATAAGACAAAGGATAAGAACCATATGATCATTTCAACAGACACAGAAAAAGCTTCTGGCAAAGTTGAACATCCATTCATGATAAAGATCCTCAACAAAGTAGGTTTAGTTGAACATACTTCAACATAATAATGGCCATCTATGAAAAACCCACCGCTAACATCATCCTCAATGGAAAAACATTGAGAGCTTTTCCCCTAAGGTCAAGAACAAACAAAGATGTCTACTCTCACTACCTCTATTCAATATAGGACTGGAAGTCCTAACCACAACAATCAGACAACAAAAAGAAATAAAAGGCATCCAAATCAGTAAGGAAGAAGTAAAACTTTCACCATTTGCAGATGACATGATACTACCCGGAAAACTCCACCAAAAAACTACTAGAACTGATTGAAGTTGCAGGACACAAAATCAACGTACAGAAATCTGTTGCATTTCTATACACCAATAATGAAGCAGCAGAAAGAGAAATTAGGAAAACAATCCATTTACAACTGCACCCAAAATAAGAGACCAAGGAATAATTCTAACCAAAGGGGTGAAAGATCTGGACTCTGAAAACTATAAAACATTGATGAAAGAAATTGATGACAACCCTAAGAAATGGAAAGATATGCCATGCTCATGGACTAGAGGCCCAAATATTGTTAAGATGTCTATACTACCCAAAGCAATCTACACATTTATACAATCCCTATCAAAATACTAACATTATTTTACACAGAACTAGAACAAAGAATTCTAAAATCTGTATGGAACCACAAAGACCCCGAATGGCCAAAGCAATCTCAAAAAAGAAAAGGAAAGCTGGAGGCAATGCAATTCTGGACTTTAAGTTATATTACAAAGTGGTAATAATCAAAACAGTATGGCACTGGCACAAAAATAGACACATAGACCAAAGGAAAGGAACAGAAGACCCAGAAATAAACCTACAACTCTATAGTCAATTAATCTTCGACAAAGCAGAAAAGAATATCCAATGAGAAAGACTGTCTCTTCAACAAATGGTGTTGGGAAAACTGCAGCAACATGCAAAAGAATGAAATTGGATCACTTTCTTACACCATACGCAAAAATAAATTCAAAATGGATGAAAGACCTAAATGTGAGACCTGGAACCATAAAAATCCTAGAGGAGAACCCAGGCAGTAACCCCTTTGACAGTGGCCATCGCAACTATTTTCTAAATATGTCTCCTGAAGCAAGGGAAACAAAAGCAAAAATAAATTACTGGGACTACATCAAAATAAATACCTTCTGCACACTGAAGGAAACAATTAACAAAACTAAAAGGCAACCTACAGAATGGGAGAAGATATTCGCAAATGACATATCCAATAAAGGGTTAGTATCCAAAATATATACAGAACTTATAAAACTCAAACTCAAAAAACAAATAATCCAATTTAGAAATGGACCAAAGACACATACAGATATTTCTCCAAAGAAGACATCCAGATGGCCAACAGACAAATAAAAAGATACTCATCATCACTTACCATCAGGGAAATGCAAATCAAAACTACAATGAGATATCACCTCACACCTGTCAGAACAGCTAAAATCAAAAACATGAGAAACAACAGGTGTTGCTGAGGATGTGGAGAAAAAGGAACACTTGTGCACTGTTGGTAGGAATGCAAACTGGTGCAGCCACTGTGGAAAACAGTATCGACGTTCCTCAAAAAGTTAAAAATAAAACTACCTCATGATCCAGCAATCACACTAGTGGGTATTTACGTAAAAAATACAAAAGTAATTCAAAGGGATACATGCACCCCTATGTTTACTGCAGCATTATTTACAATAGCCAAACTACGGAAGCAGCCCAAGTGTCCATGGATTGATGAATTGATAAAGAAGATGTGGTATATACATGCAATGGAATATTACCCGGTCATAAAAAAAAAGAATGAAATCTTGTCATTTGCAACGACATGGATGGAACTAGGGACTATTATGCGAAGTGAAATAAGTCAATCAGAGAAAGACAAATACCATATAATCTCACTCATATGTGTAATTTAAAAAATGAAACAAACCAGCAAAGGGGAAATAGAGAGACAAACCAAGAAATAGACCCTTAACTACAGAGAACAAACTGATGGTTACCAGAGGGGAGGTGAATGTGGGGATAGGTTAAATAGGTGATGGGGATTCAGAAGTGCACTTGTCATGATGAGCACTGGGTGATATATGGACTGTATTCAGCTGTATTTTACACCTGAAACTAATGTAACACTGTATGTTAACTGGAATTAAAATAAAAAAAGAGAAAATACTCATAAACCCCTTTCATGACTTTGTGCTGATCTGTATCTCTAGCCAGCAGTGTGAATACCTGCTTCTCCAAAGCCTCCTCAACATTATACACGATACATGTTTTCTTACCCACAAAGACTTCATCCTGGACTTGATTAGACGTCTATACTTGTTTACCTTTTTCTTATTAGAGAACAGTTATATACAAGGAAATAAATCTTAAGTATAGCACTCCATGAAACAAAGTATACACACCTCTGCATCACAAACCAACAAAATACAGAACATTAAAAATCTTTCCAATTAGTCCCACTCCCACCCTAATGGTGCAACCATCATTTGGATTAGTTTAGCCTATTCTAGAACACAGTTTTTTTAAAGTATGTACTTTTATATTTCTTTCATATTTTATTCAGAATAAAGTTTTGAGATTCATCTGTGTTGTAATGTATAACACGAGTTATTCAACTTTATTGTTGAAGAGTATTCCATTGTACTTGTACACCACAATTACGCTATCCCTTCTCCTTTTGAGAAATACCTGGCTTATTTTCCATTTTTGGCTCTTATAAAACATCTACCATAAGTATTATTATACAGAAATGAAACTAAGGTTGAAATTATTCGTTTCTCCTGGGTAGAGCTGCTGGGTCATTGTGGGCAGGTATGTGGTTAGTGAATATGTTCAGTGTTTTAACTGTGGGATCCTATCTCCCCTACAATGTATAGTGGGTAGCAGCTCAAAGTTTGGTGACTGAGTGGCTTGGAATTTGCTCCATAGGTAGTTTAGGACTGAGCCAGAGACACAGAGTTTATACACAACATAAGGCTCACCTTCTCTAGCTCTCAACTTGTTGGGATTTATGCTCTTTCCCTCTTCTTACACCATCACAAATAAATACAAAGTTTTCTAAGTAGTTACACTAAACCCTGTTTTTGGTCCTTCAGACCAGTAAGACTAAAGGCGTTTTTTTGTTTGCTTGTTTGGTCAGAGTTGCAGCCACCTTACAAGATGGAGACTCACCCCGTACTATTCTCTTCCTTCAGTGTGACTCCCCTCTGATTTCCAATTGCTTTTGTCTACACTCAAATGCCTTCATGTTGTTATTTTTACATTTTGTTCATAGTTTATAGTTGTTTTCTGCAGAGAGACATGTACAATAAGAGCTATTAGGCCATGCCAGAAGCTGAACTTCTCCATTATGAACTTTTAAGTCATATCAAGTTTGCAGGTTACATATAGTACTGTAGGTATGGTTTGCAATTCACCCACTGAAAGTGAGGGCAAGTATTTTTCATGTTTAATAATATGTAATTTGTCAAAAAGAAATTGTGTCCTCTGCTCATTTTTTAAATTGGATATTTACCAATTCCTTACTGATAAGTCTTTATAAATTAAGGATAGCAAACCTTTGTCACATACGTTACAAGTATATTTTCCTTATTTGTGATCTATTATGTTTATATGACATATATGACATACAAAAAGTTTTATTTTTTTATATTTACAGTTTTGTATTATGAAATATAACATTTGATTCCTTAGAAGACACATGTTCATCATGGGAAATGAAAAAAAAATCCATTCTATGAAAATAAAAATCACCTATCATTCTCCTTCTTCCTCCAATACCCTTTTATGGCTGTTTTTTAAAAACCAGTTATACTTCCAGTCATTTGGTAGTCTGTTTAACATTATCTGCTGAAATTGAAGTTATATATAGTATATGACCCAGAAATCCCATTTCTCTGCTATAAATTATAGCACATTCATATAATGGTGCAATATAGCAATGAAAATGAAGGAACTATATTACTCTATGCAAAAACATGGATGAATCTAACAAATATAATGTTGAGTAAAAGAATCCAGGCACAGAAGATCATATACTGTATGGTTCCATCTAAATTAAAGCACAAACTAATCTATGCAGTTCTCAGTCAAAAGGGTAGTTATTTTGGCAGAGCAGGAAAAGGACAGTGACTGGGAAGAGACCGAAAGAAGGGTGGCTTCTGGTAATTTCAATTTCTTGACTTCTACAGTGGTTACACGTTTACTCTGTCATAATTCATCAAGCTATACATTTATAATTTGTGCATGTAGGATATAAAAAAGCTTAATGTTTTCATTCTGAAGAATATGAAAAAGCTATTCAGAGAAAAATAACCTATGATCCACCTTCTTCTCATGTTTCAGATACTTACTAAATTTTGTATATTTACTTCTAACATATTTGTAATGGTGTTTAGAACTATACCATGTATATGCTTTTATATAATGCCCTTTTACTTAGTGAATGAACATGTTCATATTTGTTAATGATCCTTCATAGACTCCACATATTTTGCTGAGTGATATCTTTCATAAGATATAAAGTAATGGAAATCAAAAAGAGTTTCAACTCTAGTAAAACTAGATTTGATTATTTAATCAAAACAACTTTGATTATTTAATCAAAGAAGTACATATTGTTAACTGTTATAAAAATAAGGAAAACATTCAAGTTCAATGCATAAATTATGCTGTTATGGGTATGACTGCATTTTTAACGAGCAAATGGTCTGTAGTTTGTGTAGGTATAGGGCTATAGCTCCAAAGTGTGCCATAGGAAAGATCAGAAATGTTCCCAGAAAATGAAATAAAAATTCAAAATTGCTTAAACTACAGGAAGAAAATAACTTTTCCATCTTGGTGAAGTCTAGGATAAATAATACACAGCACACACAATCCAGCAACAGAAAAGTATTAAATGGAAATAAACTAGCACATAGGCAAGAAAAAACAAATACTAGGCAAAGCATATAATCACCACCAAATCTACCACCTATGACAGACACAGCTAACTGATCTAATGACAGTTTTTTTAAATTTTATTTTATTATGTTATGTTAGTCACCATACATCAACAGTTGTCGACGCAATGATCCACGATTCATTGTTTTCGTACAACCCCCAGTGCTCCATGCAGTACAGGCCCTCCTTAATACCCATCACCGGGCTAACCCATCCCCCCACAACCCTCCCCTCTAAAACCTTCAGTTTGTTTCTCAGAGTCCATAGTTTCTCATGGTTCGTCTCCCCCTCTGATTCCCCCCCCTTCATTTTTCCCTTCCTTCTCCTAATGTCCTCCATGCTATTCCTTATGTTCCACAAATAAGTGAAACCATACGATAATCGACTTTCTCTGCTTGACTTATTTCACTTAGCATAAATCTCCTCCAGTCCCATCCATGTTGATGTAAAAGTTAGGTATTCATCCTTTCTGATGGCTGAGTAATATTCCATTGTATATATGGACCACATCTTCTTTATCCATTCATCTGTTGAAGGGCATCTCGGCTCTTTCCACAGTTTGGCTACTGCGGACATTGCTGCTATGAACATTGGGGTGCATATCGCCCTTCTTTTCACATCTGTGTCTTTGGGGTAAATACCCAGTAGTGCAATTGCTGGGTAATGACACTGTTTTTGATTGATCCCCTTTGTAGTATGCTAGGCAGCCACTTCCAACTGATTAAAGTCAGCATAAAGTATATTTGCTATCTTTGACATAGTTAAATGGTATGTTAATGGAAGAGCACTAAACTGGGAATTAAGATACCTGGACTCTAATATCAACTGTGACATATTAACCAGTCACACCATACTGAATAGGTAATTTAATCTATTTATTGTGGTATGAGACCATATCCTCATATTCCCCTCTGTGTTTGGAACCATTATTTTCCCTGTGAGTATTGAGGTATAGTTTGTTAAATTAACAAATCAGTGTAGTTGTGATTTGCTCTGGAAGGGAAATGGTCTATGTGGAATCCTAAAGGAAAACCAAGAAATAAAAATGTCAGTTTTTGATACCAGAACTATTGCAGTTGCATAAACATTCTATTCCCTTGTTTCCTTTTAAAATAATTTTTACCACTGTTTAATACAGCAGTTTCAAACTTAGATGTCTACTAGACACCTCAGAGTTAACATGTCCAAAACTAAACTCTTAATCCATCAATCACCAAAAACTAAACTAAACTAATAGTATTTCTCCACACACATTCTTCCTCATCTCTGGTCACTCCAGTCCCATCCTTTTACTTGTTCAGGACAAATAACAGGAAGTTATCTCTTTCATGTTGCCTCTACCTTCAAAATATCTCGGATGTGCTCATCCTCATCTCCATTGCTACCACCCTTTTAATCCACCATCACATCCTTAACCTGTGTCCCTGATTCTCCCCTTGACCCTAATGCATTTACACTTAGCACAACAGTGAGTGATGCTACTGAATAGTAAACCAGACCCTGTCTCTTTCCACTGCTCTAAACCATCAATGTCTTGCCATTTCTCTCCTTAGTACCTACAGGTCCTCAGTACCTCTAAGACCCAAAAGGATTCTACCCCCAATTCCTTTGCTGACCCCTTCACTTTTCACTCTTCTCCTCCCTCATTCTACCTTGCCACAGTGACCTTTTAGGTGTTCCTCAAACATGCCAGCTTCGTCTAGTGCCTCAAGGTCTGCAGGTACTGTTTACATCACTCTGCCCAGACATAGCTGCACATCTCACTCCTTCACCTCTTTCACGAATTTTGTCCAAATGTCACTTTCTCAGTGAGAACTATACTGACCACCTATTAGAACCTGCAGTCCTGGGGCGCCTGGGTGGCTCAGTCAGTTAAACATCCAACTCTTGGTTTCGGCTCAGGTCATGATCTCAGGGTCGGGGATTGAGCCCCACGATGGGCTGTGCGCTCAGCACAGAGTCTGCTGGAGATTCTCTCCCTCTGCCCCTCCCCCTGCATGTACTCTCTTTCTCTCTCCAATTAAATAAAATCTTAAGAGGAAAGGAGGAAGGGAGAAAGGGAGGAAGAGAGGGAGGAATGGAGGGAGGGAAGGAGGGAGGGAGGGAAGAAGGGAAGGAGAGAGGGAGGAACTGCAGTGCCATTCTAGCATTCTCCATGGCCCTCACTCAACTTTTTCTCCAGATCACTTATATTTCTTATAATAAACCCACAATATTTATCTCCCTCCTTCACTGAAACGTAAGGTCCGTAATGGTAGGAATTTTTGTCTGTTTCATTCACTGTTCATATAATGGTGTCTGGGAAATACTCAGTAAACATTCTGAATGACTATGTTCCATATAACCCTAACGTTCCATTCAAGTGCTTAAGGGAACCTGAAAATTCTGTTTCTGCTTGTAAAAATATATCTTTAGGGGCACCTGGGTGGCTCAGTCAGTTAAGTGTCTGCCCTCAGCTCAGGTCGTGATCCCAGGGTTGTGGGATCTCCCGGCTTCTCCCTCTCCTGCTCCCCCTGCTTGTGCTCTCTCTCTCTGTCAGGTAAATAAATAAAATCATATATATATATATATATATCTTTAGTGATATAATAGCTGGATAACACTAAAATATATGCAAATAGTACTACTGAATGCTAACATACTGCAGACAACCAATATGTTAAAATATGATGCCAGATAAACTTATTTAGGGGCCTCAGATCAAAATTTCTCTCATAGCTGTTTAACTGAATGATACTCCAAAAATCTGAGTAAATCATAAGAAATCATTACTATTTAGACTACTATTTTATATGATTTAGGATTTACTCTATATTTTGTATTCCTCAAAAAAGCAAGCCAGAAAAATGAACTGGAAGAGGAGATACATACTAGGCTACAACTGTAATCTACAACATCTGATTTAAAATTTGCTTCATGAAAATAATGCAACAACATTGTTTCCACATGTTCACTCTGTAAATGTAACAAAATTAAACATACTACAATAAAAATACTGCTTTTATCTGTTTTATACATTATAGTTCCAAGCAAATTCTAGCCCCCTGTAAAAAGGAACTAATTATTTTTGAAATGGTTCAAAATCTAAATGCATTCCAGAGTTTTGTACAAACCAGATTTCCCCTTTATCTTTCCAAAAGACAGGATTCTTCTAAGAATGTATTTCAGTCAAAATATAATTATTTGTGAGTATTTGCAAAAAGTTAACCAGTCATCTGCTTTGATTATCTGGAAAGAATGTCAATTACAACTCAAGGATCATCAGTTAGCTGAAGTGAAATATGATTTTGTACTCAGATTTTATAAACAAGGGATGGTACTGTTTAAAGACCATATTTAATTTTGGATTAATTTCTCATAAGATAAAAGAATTTAAAACTATTACAGCAAAATCATTGAAAGGTGAGGCCTAGGAAAACTAGGGAAATAATAAAAATTTGTTAATGAAGTAATCACAGAACAGTTAGCTCATATTTTATATTAATATTTATTCATCTTAACAATATTCCTAAGTTTCAAGTCACGTAATTCTTTGCTTTTGTGTTCAAATGTAGACTTTTCACACTTATACCTTCAAAAATAAGCTGCATAAATTAGTTGTTTGAGATATTAAATTCATCTGCCCTGACAAAACTCCCTGCTAATTTAGTCATTTAAAGATTTAGCATTTAAAGATTTAACTTACTTCTAAAACTAAAACAGACTACACCTCTCTCAGTGAGAAGAAAACTAACCAATTTATTCAAGATTACTTAGGTACAATTATAATTACAAAATTGCCTTGTTATTCAAAAACAAGAAATCGTAATACGCTATTAAGTCTTACAATACAGGTATGAATTAAACATAACTGAGAACCACTATATCAATAAGTAATGACCACTATATACTTGGCTCAGTTGTTTTTAAAAATAATTCAGCTGTATTTGTCAGATATAGGTCTATTACTCATCATGTCATGACTTTAGGCCTGAGAGGCATACATAAGTACTTATTGGCAATTAAGTTGTATTATGTCCATGTGCAGAAAGGGGTGAACATGGCAGGCCTGATGCTGCTATCTTTAGAAAAGCCTGTTTGCAAGGTTGGCCTTTAGCTGGTGTCTAACAACTTGGATTTTGGGAGTGTTCCCATCGTTCCCTAATTGCTAAGAGTGGCTTACTGTGTCTAAACTGTTTGTGCAAACCATATGGTTTATGCTGAACACCTGCTTTCCTTATGGAAGTCTTGAAATTTTGGTAATGCTAACCAAAGGATGCCCATGTGACCAGCTCCTAATAAAAACTCTGAGGACAAAGTCTCTAATGAGTCTCCCTAGTACACAACATTTCACACATGCTGACACAATTCCACACTGGAGGAATTAAGCACATCCTGAGTGACTCTACTGGGAGAGGGCTTGTGGAAGCTTGCGCCTGGTTTCCTCTGAACTTCATCTGATGTGCCTTTTCCCTTTGGCTGTAATAAATCTTAGCCATGAGTATGAATAGGTGATGAGTCCAGTGCAAGGCCAAAGAAGGGGAACTGTACCTTCTCTTTATATTTCTTAGAGTACATACCTACTCTTATACATAACAGATAGGCATCATATTTGGTGATTTTATATATTTCACCCTCCTAGTATATCCAAGTTAGTTATCTCCACTTCAGTGTTAGTTAACATTGGTGAACTGTTAAATGGCAAAAATATATGTGGTGATAACAGCACCATTCAAACAACAAAGGAAAAGTTTTTGGCAGATACAAGTAATGCAGTTGGATAAAAGAGTGATTTCTTTGACCATCTGCAGTCTGCAGTCCTCCAATTTGTTTTAATAATGTTTTAATGTTTACAGGATCGCCTGTAAATATCCTAAAGAATATCCAAGGCATTCCTAATTTGATTTTTTTATCAGTTCATATTATCTTTCGAATTTATAAAATGTAACATATTTAATTGCATGTGACTGACAGAAGAAGACAGGCATTTTATGTTAACTACAGATCTGCGAGGTCTCAAAGAAATGAACAATCCATGCTTCCTTATGCTTTATAGAATACCTTTAGAACTAACCCCACCTATATTGGGCAAAAGATCAAAAAGACTGCTGTAGAAGACACTAATACAAAAGAAACATTAAAATAAGGTAAAAGAAAGCCCAAAGGATGAAAAGAGTTAGTAAGCAGCAGATACACCTAGGTTAAAGAGAGCTCCAGGCCATCCCTGATGATAGGGTACTTCTTTGGTCTTGATGGGTCATAGAAACAAGAAAAAAAAGTTATTTTTAAATCTAACTTCGGTATTCAACATGGAAGCTTTATATCAAATGCCAACTATGCAATTCAAAAAAAGCAGCAAAATATAATGAATTTTTACAAAACAGTAATTCAGTGACTCTTTCTCTCATGGACTATTTCCAGAAGAAAAACTGTAACACGAGATTGCATACTTTACTTATATGCATATTATATATAAGTGTATATATGACAAACTATATATATAACATATGACACAGTATTACTAACATAGAAAATATAAATTAAATTAGCAAAGAGTCAAACATATGGAAAAAGTCATAGAATGAAAAGTAACCTCCAGAGGTCATCAAACCATCTTCCTAAAACATCACAAGTTGGTAACTCCCAGATCCAAGAAAAGCAATGATTCCACCATCACACTTGATGGAAGAAAATTTGTTTTGGCTTTTGGGAAATGGGAGACCTGGAGAGAGGCATGACATTCTAGAATTTTTCTTCAGTTTCATTCCCAACATAGTCAGTGTTCATTGTGTTAACATTTAAAAATACACTTTGGTAATTTTAGTGGCTCTATTTACTGCCAATATCACTGGCAAAAGAAGAATACTATAAAATTTAGTTGTCTATCTAAACGAATTGATCACTTTCTTTTCTGTTGATATATACTCTACCAACAGTTAATAATCTTATCTAAGTGTATATAACAAGATCAGCATTCTCAATTCTGTATCTAATCTCTAAGTCAAGCCACCTTTACTCATCAAATCAAAGTTAAATTCCAAAAGAAAAGGTGATGAGTACTATTTTTCTACTCAAACAAAAAACAAAAAAAGTGTATTTTATAAAGACAAAGATTGTCAAGTTTGACACCAGTTTAATATGTTACCCAGAAGCTGAGATTTTGTTTCTGGTTATAGTTTTCATTATTTGAAATCACAGTTACTGTGACTTTATAAAAATTCACTGCAGAATAAGAATTCTGAATTGTAAATAAAATTTTAGAAGTGTTAAGGCATATAACAATGAAACATTCTAAATATTATTGGCTACTTAAGACAAATTTTAATTGTGTTTAAACATAAGATAAAATATGCAACTCAGACTAAATCAGTGTATAGTAAAAACCAATAGTATATATATAGATAATGAAGGTATCATGCAAACTGGTTAAAAATTATAATGAAGAGAGAACTAGTAAGAATATAGCAACCTGGCTGAAATTGATATTCATTAGGGTACTCTTCACATCAATAGGGAGCATTTGGACTCTGTGGTCTTTATCAGTGTCCCAGCTGGTAATGGTTGAAGGTTAATGCCTTACCCCATTCTGTTCAATTTTCTATCCTAATTAGCCCTCCAAATCTATAGCTGTGAGCACCAAGTGTCTGTGCTCAAAAGAAACTAATTAATGCTAGCAAATTAGATCAAGTCCAAAGATCCAACAGCCAAACTCTTAGTTAAATGCTCCTTGTTAATAGGAAGTGTAGCTGTCAATAACTGCTGTTGGTGACTATAATGAGGCATCTTTCTTTCATTGAAAGTGATTTCATTTCTCTTTGTCCTTGGAAAAGCTGTTCCATTCCCTTCACAAACCTAAGTTGCTGGCAGTGTGACCCAGTTCTTATGATCAGCTGGGTTGAAATGACATGCAAAAAATTAAACAGAAAAGCTTTCCTACATAATCAGGTTTAAGGCATTTAGCAGGAAGTCAGATCACTTATTAAAATTCCTGTATCTTTACCCAAGAACTATACACATAATGCTTTTATATAAATTCCTACAATTATTTAATAAAGCAAAGGCTATAAGTAGTAAATAAACTACAAGGGAAGTGTCCTGATTCTAAATTACATCTTATTGTTCAGTTCAAATGTAGCTCTTCTGCTGCTGCTTAATACCAATGTATGCTCTTTACTAAATCACATGATTAAGCAAGAATACCGAAGAGTACTGTTTTATAAAGTAATCAATTTTAGATTCTCTAACACTGTTTTAGACCATATGGCCTAAAAAAAAAAAATCAATATATGATTATCTATAAAAGATTCAAATATTCAAAAATCAATTGTTATAACATGTTCTAATAGGGACAAATGCATCGCAATAACCCAAGCAGATGTCAAATTTTAAGACGGTTTCAGTCTTCAGAAGATTTTAAGTATATTAAAAAAAACTTAACCAATCAACAAACATCCTAAACAACTTAACTTCTGATAAAGAAGCAAAAAATAAACATTTTTTCTGTACCACTCATTATATGATAGTCATTGCGCAACACAAACTTATATTTTAAAGTTATACTCTATTTCTTTCATTTAAAAAAACCCAAAACAGTTTCACTATCTATGAGTAAGCAAAGGCAGTTCTGAAACCCAAACCCAATTTTGCATTTTCATCTGAATCATGTGAGTAAAGCTTTTTTCATTCTAAATATCAGAATAATGTGTTAAAAACAGCATAAATACAGCTCATATTTATAACTTTGAACCAATATATCAGTAATAAGTAAATTTTCCTGGTAGGGAAATTTTAGCCCTATAATTTCATCACACATTGATTTTTATCCTCCCTCACCTGAGTCAGGACAGGTATTTTTTTTTTTTTTTTCAAGTTCTAAGGCAAGGGGAGAATTATCTCTTCAGACTATCAGCATTACACCTGCCAATTCCAGCTTTGCACCGAGCCCTGTCTGCAGGTGGCAATGGGTTAGTTTCTCCTGACACCTGGGGGTGTGGGTGGAAGGAACCTTCCTTCCTGATTAAAGAACTAATTCACAGTGAAAGCAAAACTAGTATCATAGAATGATACTAAGTAATTATTGATAACATTATTTATGGATGGATTTAACTTAAATCTTATGAATGGATTTGAAACTGGAATAGGTCATAATAAGTCATCTAAGAAACAGAAAGGACCATCACACAATGTCCATTCTGAGGAATTACTCTTCTTTTACTGCTTCAATCCATGGATTCCAAAGGTCATTCTCTGAGAACACCATCAGAGGGACAGAAATGTTCCTGGCATCCAAACATTACTGACATGGTCCCAAAACTACAGTTGACACAGCCTGGCTCCCCTGTAGAGAAACCTGCTGTGGAATTACAGCCCATCATCCTCACAAAGAATCACTGAGATCCCTCAAGGAAGAAGACTACAGGGAAAGGTGAAGAAGGGAGACAGGAAACAGCCTACATCAGCAAAAATTATACTACTATTTCTTTTAGACGGCCATTCCAGGAGGTAGATTTGTTTAAAAAGACATTTCTACAGTAATATTGCCATCTGCTTTTCTAATGACCCTCCATATATGGCCTCATTTTTCACCTTCCACTGCTTTGTTTACATGTTTTCACTAAATATTATATACTAATCAACAGCATCTCTCTAGATTTACAGAATACAGAAGTATCTCATGTTAAGAAACATTTTCTAAAGCAAATATGCGTATGTGGGTGCCTAATGCATGCATTTACATAAATATCTTCCATTTAGAAATGTAAAATACAGAAAAGTAAAAAAATAAAAAACAAAAAGACTCACTGTAAGTACTACTGAGATTCCATTAACAATTCAGTAATAGACAATGGCACCAAAGAAAATCACCTTAGAATATATATCTATAAGAATATGTTGATGAAGAAAAAACAGGTACATGTTACATTTGAGGTTTCTCTTTCCCTATCAAAATCACCAGAATAACTTGTTTCTCTAAAATACTCATAACCAAGTTTTTCTCTATATATGTAACTGTACTTCTGGGAAAAAAAATTTTTACTAGTAATTTGGGAGAATATTTTTAAATTGTAAATGAATTGAACACCGTCTGGAAGTTCTGAAAGCTGAAATACTGGTATCTCCGTGAAAGGGTGAGAAGGAATTCATACATATTAATTCATTCACTACTTGACTCTGAGGCTAAGGATTAAATTCAGATCATATTATAAAAAATGTATTTGATATTTATATGAATACCTTGAACTTGTTCAGAACATCTCTCTCGGGCTTTTTCTCTCATTATTTTAGGAATCAAAACATCCTTTTCGACATGTCTGAGATGCTGCCCTGGGGGGAAAAAAAAAGAGAGATCTTTCTTTAATATAGTGAAGTCTCACGTAAATCACCAGTTTAGGGAAAAAATAAGCACTCTGGTTTACTCGAAATGAAAACCTATACAAATATACTAAAAACTGACTCTTACAACCTCATAAAATTGTGATTATTTTAGTCAGTAAAAATCATTCTAAGTATTTTTTATATACAACAGAAAAAAATGTGGGACACAAGCAGTTATGTTTCTAAAAATTTCTACAAGCTATATTGCAACACCTGTATTTGATAACATATTCCATGCAGTCTTGTCAAAATTAAAGTCATAAACTAAAACATACAATTTTGGGGACGCCTGGGTGGCTCAGTCAGTTAAGCGGCTGCCTTCAGCTCAGGTCATGATCCGGGGGTCCTGGGATCGAGTCCCACGTCAGGATCCCTGCTCATGGCAGGGAGCCTACTTCTCCCTTTCCCTCTGCCTGCCACTCCCCCTGCTTGTGCTCTCTGACAAATAAATAAAATAAAATCTTTAAAAAAAATAAATAAAACATTATAATTTTCCTTCTTAATATAATCCACAAAAAGGATTTTTATCAATACGGAGATTCAAGGATAAATGAAGAGATCCAAGATTAAGAGACACATGAGTAGTTTCTCAACCCAGTAATAAGACTAGCCTAAGAAAGAACTAGCAGAAGAAAAAGTAGAACTACACGTGCATATAAAAACAGCACGTGAGACTTCCGTGCATTTTAAACAAAACAACCACAATTAGACTAAAACGGCAGACAGAGCACCTACTCCAGAGACCTACCAGCTCCTTAAATTAAGAGAGTCCTGAAAAACAAAGGGTAGATGTCCTCAGAGAAACCAAATAATCAGGAATCTCTTTGAAAGACAAAAGGCAGATGAGATCAGATTAAAGGAGGTAATCATATACTCAAGACTTTTTCCACAGGAAAAAACTGATGCCCAAAGTGGAGACTGCTCCATGCACTGAAGCAGCAAAAATGCGAAGAGACTTCCCTGAAGGATACCAAAGCATTATTGATTGAAATGCCTCCATAGGAGCAAGTGGGTCACCTCTTCTGCTGCCTTTAGACCATGGGTAAAAGAAATAAATACGTGTATTTACCCCCAAAGGATCAGGAAGTTTCCCAGTATCTAGTGACACCTAGGAAGACCAGGAACCCCTAAACTTTTCCTGGTACTATGCAATTCCCAACCACTTCTGGATACAGGCAACTATGAACTGAGAGTATCTGCAGAGAGTATAAAAGGGCATCTCAAAAAGCAAACAAAATCAACAACAGCCAAGAACCACCTAAATTGGGAGGGACAACACAGTTAAAGGGGGAAACCAAATGTAATTAATCAAGAAATATCCAAATCTTGGAGAGTTAAAAGAGTAAAAAAAAAAAAAAAAAGATTTTAAAGTATAATAAATAGACTGAGGCAAATAAAAAGACATGAGTCCTCAGAAAGAAATGGATTAGAGATTACCTACGTGAACTCTGAAGAAATATCTGAAGGTCAAAACTCCTAAAAGCTTCAAAAGGGAGAAAACTATATCCAGAGTAATGAGAATCAGATTTACATCACGTTTCACTGGCAAGACTTGGATACATGAAGACAATGGAGAAATAACTTCAAAGCTCTGAGAGTGAATTACTTTACATCCAAGGGTTCCAAAGCCAATTAAGAGTGCAGTTAAAGATATTTTCAGGTATGTAGGGACTGAAACCTCTTGCAAATCCTACTGAAATGAAGTGACCCCTATTGTTGTGCAACAAGCTATCAATCAAACTTAGTGGTGTAAAACAATTTGTTATGCTTGGAGAGCCAACAGGCTAGAACTTCAGAAAGATAAAGCAGAATTGACTCTTCTCTGCCTCACAGTATCTTGGGGCCTCCTCTAGTAAGAGTCAAATGACTGGCATTGACATCAACAGCTGCAAAAGCTGAAGCTGGAGGATCGACTTTCAAGACGACTTCTTTCTTCACTTATGTATTTGATCTCTGGGCTGGAATGGCTGATGAATGGGCTCAGTGAGGACTGTAAACTAGAGCAGCTATGCATGGCTTCCCCATGGGGTTTGGCTTCTCACAGTGCAGCAGGTAGTAGGTCCTGAGAGGGAGCAATCTAAGAAGGAATGTCTAGAGAGCAAGCAGTTCCAAGAAAACCAAGTGAAAGCAGTCTGGCCTTTCCTGACCCTGTCATAGAAGCCAGGAAGCATCATTCCTACAGCACTACATTGATCAAGTCACCAAGGACAGGCTATACTCAAGTGCAGGGGAATGAAGACTCCATTCTTTCTTGCAAGGCCACATTACAGAAGAGCATGAGGAATGGAAGATAATGTTGTGACCTTCTTTGTAAAACAAAATGTGCCATAACAAGTAATAAAGAATATACTCTGATAAAATAAAAACAAATCCATGATGTACAAATGTGAAATATATAAAACATATTAGAAAAACATATTTAAATTTACATATTAAAATTGTAAAATACTTGAACCATATTATCAACTACTTTGACCCATTTACAGAATATTCCTCTTAATAACAGCTGAATATTAACCAAGATAAACCAGACTCTGGACTATGAAACAAATCTCAGTAAATTTAAAAGAATTCAAATCATACAAAGTATGTTCCCTGACCCCAATGTAATTAAGTTAAAAATCAGTAACAGAAAAATGTCTTGATAATCTCCAAATATTTGGAAACTAAATAACACACTTTTAAATAACCCATGGGTCTAAGAAATCAAAAGGGAAATAAAGTATTTTGAAATAAATGAAAATGAAAATAAAACCTACTATAATTTGTGTGATGTAGTTAGAACAGTACTGAGAGGAAAATCTGTAGCACTAAAAGCCCACACTTAAGAAGGATGGTCTTAAATCAATGACATAAGCTTCCACCATGAGAAACCAGAAAAAGAATAAACTAAACACAAAATAAATAATAAAGATCAAAGTCAAAATCAATAAACTAGAAAATAAACAAAATAATAGAAGAAAGGAAACCAAAGCTGATTCTTTGCAAAGATTATTAAAATTGATAAGTCACTAGCCAGGAAAAAAAAAGAGATATCACAAACATTAGAAATGACACAGTTTTAAATGATAATAATCTTTTCAAATATTTTTTAAATGTAGGCCAATAAAATTGACAGCACAAACAACCAAAGGTAACTCGAGAAGACGCAGATAGATAACCACGATAGCCCTGTATCTACTGAGGAAATTGAATCTGTATTTAAAAGCTTTCTCCCAAAAAATAATTCCAGACATAGGTAGCCTCATGTGAATTTGACCAAACATTTAAAAAAGAAATAATACCAATTCCATACAAACGCTTACAGAAAATTGAAGTTTACCCTGATACCAAAACCAGGCAAAGACATTACAAGAAAACTACAATCCAATATCTCATCATCAACATAGATGCAAAAGTCTTAATGAAAAATTAGCAAATTAAATCCAATAATATAAAAAAGGATACTACATCATGACTAAATGAGGTCTATCCCAGGATTGCAAGATTTACTTAACATTCAAAAATTGATAAATGTAATGCAACAGACTAAAAAGCTAAAAAAGGAAAAACACATAGTTATAATAGACACAGAAGATACATCTGACAAAATCCAACAACCATTCCTAATAAAATCTTCCAGTAAAGTAGAAACAGAAGGAAACTTCCTTGACATGATAAACAGCTACAGAAAAAACCCCACTAACATATTTATTAGTGAACACCAAAAGTTTTCCCCCCAAAATAGGGAACAAGGTAAAGAAGTCTGCTTTTGCCACTTCTATTTAACATTATACTTGATGTTCTAGACAGTGTAATAAAGTAAGAAAAATAAAAGGCTTCTGGATTGAAAAGAAATAAAACTGTAGCTATTCAAAGGTAATATGATCATCTATCTAGAAAATTCAATAGAATCTACAAAAAAAGCTACTAGAACGAATCAGTGAGTTCAGCAAGGTTTCCAGATATACGATTAATATACAAAAATCAAATGGAGATGACATTATTAAAAAATAGCTTTTTAAAAAATGAACAAAGGCTCAGGGACCTGCAAGACCAAAAAAAGAAATCTAGCACTTATTTTACCAGAGTCTCAGAAAAAAGGAAAAAGAATGCAGAGACAAAAAAATATTTGAAGAAATAATGGCTGAATCCTTTCCATATGAGGAAAAGACATAAACCTATTAATTTAAGAAAAACAGTTAAAAACCCCAAAAAACACACACCTAGACACAGCATAATCAAACTTCTGAAAATGAAAGGCAAAGAAAAATCTTCAAAGCATCAGAGAGAAATAAAGAACAAAGATTCAAAAGACAAAGGATTTCTCATCAGAAACCACAGACGCCAGAAGGAAGTGCATAATATTTTCAAGTACTAAAGAAAAGAACTGTCAATCAAGAATTCTATATCCATCAAACATTCTTTAGGATTGAAGATGAAATAAAGACAACTCAGATGAAGGGAAGCTAAGGTAATTTCTTGCAAGCAGACCTACTTTCAAAGAATGGCTAGAGGAAGTTAGTCAAACAGGAAGGATATGATAACAAGAGGAAACTCAGAACAACAGGAATGAAGAAAAGGCAACAGAAAGGTAAATAAACTACTCTTGAGTTTTAAATATTATTTTTGACAGAAGCAAAAATCATAGCATTCTCAATGTATATAGAGGTAATATTAAGGATAACTATACCATAAAGGGGAGATGGTAAAGCAACTTTGGTGATAGCAAGATTATCTATATTCCACTTAAATGATAAAATGTTCACACTGGGAGACTGTAATAACGTATGTACATACAGTGTAATCTTTAAAACAACCACTAAAAAAAAAATTTTTAAAACACTAGATAAATCAAATGGAGTATCAACAGATTGAAAGTATTTTCTCTGACCATAATGGAATCAACTAGATACCAAGAACAAAAAGTAGCAGGAAAATCTCCTAACACTTGGAAACTAAATAGCACTCTTCTAAATAATTCATAGATCAAAGAAGTATCAAGGAGAGTAGAAGAATACAATGACCTGAATGAAAATAAAAACAAAATTTACTAAAATTTCCAAGACAAAGCTAAAGCAGTGCTTGTAGTAAAATTTATAGCAATAAATGTTCACATTTAAGAAGAAAGTCTCAAACTAATAATCTGTGCTTCCATCTGACAAAATTAGAGAAAGGACAAAAAGAACCTAAAACAAGCAAATAAAAAAATAAGAGCAGAATTCAGTAAAATTGACAACAGGGAAACAAATGAGATAATCATACTGAAGTGTTTTTGTTGTTGTTTTAGAAAAATCAATAAAATTGGCCCAGATGGCTTCACTGACAAAGTCTCTGAAATATTTATAGGACAAATAGCACCAACTCTATAGTCTCTTCCCAGTATATTTTATGAGATCAGCATTACTCTAATATCAAAAGCAAAGGCAGTATTAAAAAGACAAAAAAAAAACAAAAAAACACAGACCAATATTCCTCATGAATATAGACTCAAAAATTCTCAACAAAGTATTGGCAAATCGAATCCAGCAATATAGAAAAAGAAAAATACACCATATCAAGTTGGATTTATTCCAAGATACAAGGTTGGTTCACTATTTGAAAATCAATCAATGTGATCTATCATATTAACAGTCTAAAAAAAGAAAACCATATGATCACATCAATTGAAGGAAAAAAATTTAATAAATACCATTCATTAAAAACAAACAAAACTTTCAATAATAAAAAGGAACTTCTTCAACCTACAGAGTGTCTGCAAAAATCCTATAGCTAAAAAGTCCTATACCACACTTAATGTAAAACACTGAATGTTTTCCTTGTAAGAAGAGGAACATGGAATAAAACTTCATACAACTATACACACACATATGCATGTATATAAAAACTGGTGAAAACTGAAGAGATCTATATTCTAGGTATAGTATTATACCAACTTCAGTTTCCTGCTTTTGATTTTTTTTTTAATTTAGTTTAGTTTTATTATGTTATGTTAGTCATCATACAGTACATCATTAGTTTTTGATGTACTGTTCCATGATTCATTGTTTTCATTTAACACCCAGTGCTCCATGCAATACGTGCCCTCCTTAATACCCATCACCAGGCTAACCCATCCCCCTCCCCCCTCCCCTCTAGAACCCTCAGTTTGTTTCTCGGAGTCCACAGTCTCTCATGGTTCGTGTCCCCCTCCAATTCCCCCCCTTCATTTTTCCCTTCCTTCTCCTAATGTCCTCCATGCTATTCCTTATGTTCCACAAATACTGCTTTTGATATTATACTACAGTTATACAAGAGACCACCATTGAGGGAAGCAGCATGAAAGGCATGTAGGACTTTCTATAGTATTTTTTGCAACTTCCTGTGAGTCTCTAATTGTTTCAAAATAAAAAGTTAAAGGAAAAAAACTTCTATAAGAAATCATAGGGGAAAATCTTCATGACCCAGCGTTAAGCAAAGAGTTGTTATACATGACACCAACTCATGATCCATAAAAGAAAAAAAAAAACCAATAAATTCAAACTTCATCCAAATTAAAACTTTCACTCTAAAAAAATTGCTCTTAGGAAGATAAAGACAAGCCACATAGTGGGGAAAAAATTATTCACAAATTTCATACCTGATAAAGGACTTGCATCCAATATATAAAGGCTTTTTTAAACTTCAACAGTAAGAAAACAATCCATTTGGAAATGGGCAAAAGACTTGAACAAACACTATACAAGGAGATATAAGGATAGCGAATAAACGTAAGAGATGCTTAACTCATTAGTCATTGGGGAAATCCAAAATAAAGTTACAAAAGTTACCATTAAAGACCTATTAAGATGGCTAAAAGAAAAAAAGTAATAATACTAACAAGGATGCAGAGTAATTGGATCTCTTAGACATTCCCAGTGGGAACATTAAATGGTATATAGGCACTCTGGAAGATAATCAGGCAGTTTCTTGTAAAGTTAAACATACATTTACCATATAACCCAGCAAACACACTCGTCAGGATTTATTCAAGAAATGAAAATATGTTCACACAAAAACCTGTGCACAGATGTTCACTGTGGCTTTACCTGTAATAGCCAAAACATGCGGTTAACCCAAAAGTACTTCAAAAGGTGAATGAATAACAGTTCAAGACAATGAAATATTACTCAGCAATAAAACAGAATGAACTATTGATACACGACAGCAACAGCAACTTGGATGGATCTCAAGCGCATTATATTGTATGAAAAAAAGACCATCTCAAAGGGCTACGCGTTATGATTCCATTTATATAACATCCTTAAAGTAACATAATTAGGGTGATGGAAAACAGATCACTGGTTGCCAGTAGTTCAGAGCTGAGGAAGCAGTATGACTATTAAAAGCAAGCATGAGGGGTTTCCTTTGTGCTGATAAAACAGTTCTGTATGCTGTGATCATGGTTACTTGACTATTCACAGACAATAAAATATCATAACTACACACACACACACACACACACACACACACACACACCATGTAAAGTTTGGTAAAATTCAACTAAGATATGTATCTGAGTTAGCATACTAATGTCAATTCCTGGTTTCCTTAGGTACAATTAATTATAGCAGTGTGTCCCAGCTTTTTTCCATTTTTACTCTAGAAGAGCCTTTTTAGAGATTTTTTTTTCTAATGCCCCCATGAACTGTTAATACCACAGACACACTGTCTATCTATTTATATGCTGCATGTATAACAGTAGTTCATACATTAAAAGAGCAAGATTATTTTCTCCCTCCAATAACAATTTTTGCCCCTTTGAAGGCAATATCATACTCACTGAAGACCTGTACTATGGTTATGAGAGACAGTATCATTAGGAAAAGCTGGAGAAAAGGAACATAAAAACTGCCATGTTTTGCAGCTTGATGCATTAAACTATTTCAAAACAAAGTTATAATTTTAAAAAGCTTAAAAATGTCTAAGAATAAAGGACCTAGAATAACCAAAACAACATTAAAATAGAAGAACAAATTTGGATGACTTACACTACCTGATTTCAAGTGATTGCAAGTCTCACTACAAAGCTACAGCAATCAAAGTGGTGTAGTACTGGTATAATTAGGATAAACAAATGGATTCATGTAACAAAATAGAGTCCAGAAATGTTTCCACCTATATACAGTCACTTTATTTTGACAGATTCACCAAGGTTACTGAATGAAGAAATAAAAGCAATATTTTTTAAATATTTTAGTTATTTATTTGAGAAAGCGAGAAAGAGAAAGAGAGAGAGGGCACAAGCAGGGAGGAGGGGCAGAGAGAGAGAAGCAGACTCCTTGCTGAGCAGGGAGCCCGACGTGGGACTCGATCCCAGGTCCCTGAGATCATGACCTGAGCCAAAGGCAGATGCTTAACCGAATGAGCCACCCAGGCACCCAATAAAAGCATTTTCAACAAATGGTGGTAGACCTGGATAAAAACGGAGGGGGGAAAAAAAATCAGCCTAAACCTGATCTCCTACTTCACAGTACCCACAAAAACTAAGTTGCCACAGATCATAAACCTAAATATAAAAACTAAAACTATTAAACCAAAAAAAACTTCAATTCCTCAGAGTAGACAAAGATTTTTTTTGTTAAAGAAGACACAAAGGCACTAAACAGAAGAAAAAAAGATAAATTTATTTTCATCAAATATAAAATCTGTTCATTGAAAAACACCATGAAGAAAATTAAAAGGCAAGCCAGGAGAAAGCGTTCACAGTAGATAGACAGACAGACAGTACAGAAATAGGTACAGGGCACCTGGGTGGCTCAGTAGTTAAGCATCTGCCTTCGGCTCAGGTCATGATCCCAGGGTCCTGGGATCAAGTACCGCACTGGGCTCCCTGCTCAGCGGGAAGTCTGCCTCTCCCTCTGCCCCTCATCTCACTCCTGCTCTCTCTCTCTCTCAAATAAATAAAATCTTTAAAAAAATAGGTACAGATCTATATCTATATATATATAGATACATACATATATTTGACAAAGGACTTGAATTTAGCATATATAAAGAACTCCTACATATCAATAACAAAGTATAAACAACCAAATAAAAAACCCAATAAAAAAGGGACAAAAGGTGTGAATGGATTCCTCAAAAATATACACAAATTGTAAATATTTAGATGAACAGGTGTTCAAAATCATCAGTCATTAAGAAAATGCAAATGAACCCCATTATACCATTTCACACCCACAAGAATGACTAAAATTAAAAATACTGACAACACCAAATGTCAGAACATGGAGCAACTGGAACTTTCATCTATTGCTGGTAAGAGTGTGAAGAGATAAACTTCTCTGAAAAGCTAATCGTTAAGTTATAGTTAAATATACACCCAACCTACTTTCCACTCCTAGGTATTCATTCACCCAACGTAAATGACAACACACTTCCAGAAAATGACTTGTACAAGTCTGTTTATGCAAGCATTCATACTAGCCCCAAATTGGAAACAACCTAAATGCTCAACTGAATACTACTCAGCAATACAAAAGAACTAACAACCGATACACTCAACATGGGTGGAGCTCAAGAACTCTGTTGAGGACAAGCCAGGCATAAGAATAAATACTACATGGTTCTAGAACATGAAAAACTTGGTGGTGATGAAGAATAGAACACTGGTTATCTATGGGAGTTGAGAAGGGTATTCTCTGGGGGATGTCTTGATTTGCTCATATACATTATCAAAACTTACAATCTATAAACTTCACTGCATATATTACCTCAATTTATAATATATTAGCTTTAAAACAGGATAAACATCTGCACTCATAATGGGTGATTTTAACACATAACTTTAAATAATTAAGTAGAGAAAAAGGTCTATAATTTTCTCCTTGAAGATACTGTTCATCTTTTATTAGATTTATTTCTACTGGTAAAGGTAACTTTTCATAAGTAACATGTAATTATTTGTTGCTGGTTTCACTTGAACTTTTTATATTGTCCTTACAGCCAACATAATCTCACTTAACTCTCATTAGTTCTAATAAATTGGCCATAGTCTCTTCTAATTTCTATGGAGACAATCACTGGGACAGCTCTGCTCTTACTTTTTAAATTCTTACTGGCTATGTCCTTTAGAAAAATGATGGGTAGAACACTAACAGCACCTCTGTTTTGGATGCTCAAATTCCGTTTAGAATTTTTATAGTTATCTTCATGTTGAGATTTGCCTATGATTTTCTTCTGTGTTGCTTTGGTATCACAGTTACATTATTTAAATAAACTAGGGACCTATCTCTTCCCTTATATTCTCTGGAACATTCTGTATAAAATAAAGATCATTATCAGTTCCTTTAAAGTTTGGTAGAAACTACCTGTGATTGTCAGTTTTATGAATCAACTTGGCTAGGCTATAGTCTCCAGTTATTCAAACAAATACTAATCCAGGTATTGCTGGGAAGGTAGTTGGCAGATGTGATTAAAGTCTATTCTCAGTTGATTTTAAGTAAAAGAGATTATCCTAGATAATCTGGGTGGGCCTGAAAAGCTTGAAGAACAGAACTGAGATTTTCCTAAAGAATTCCTTCTGTAAACTGCAGCTTCAGCTCAGAACCAAGAGTTCCAATGCTGATAGCCATTCTTCCCCATAGCCTGGCCTGCCCTACACTTCAGACTTGCCCAACTAGCTCCCGCAGTCACATGACCTAGTATCTGGCCTTAATGTCTGCGTGTACGTACCTACACACAGTAGCCCTGTGGTCTCTGAACTCTTGACTGATACACCAGCTATTAGGGCCTAGGTCTTCAGTATGTCTGTGTGAGACAGACAGACACAGAGTTTTAACTACTAATTTAATTTTCTAAGGGCTTTTTATTTATTCTTTAGTCAGTTGCAGTTTTAGTAAATTTACAGTTCTCAAGGAAACCATCCATTTCATCAAACTTTCCAAATAATGATATGAAGACACTCACATGATTTTTTTCTTTACCATATCTATAGTGGCATCCCAATTTTCATTGCCTATGCCAGGGTTCAACAAGTTATTTCTAGTTAAGGACCAGAGTTGTGAATATTTAAGCTTTGCGGGCTACAAACTCTGTCATGTATATCAATGGTTAGTAACATTTTCAAATGTTACTAACCATTGATAGCTTACAGGCCTTACCAGACTTTGCCTGGACCATGGTTTGCTGAAATCTGGCCTAAACTAGTTATTTATGCTTTCTCTTTCTCCTTAGCTTTGCCAGAGCTGCTGTAAGATGGGAAAAAGGACACTGAGCTTATAGAAGGCACTGGAAGTATGGATGGAGGAAAAAGGGCAGCTTTGAGGGAGGCCCTACGAGATTCACAGGGCCTGCAGGGACTAAGAAAAGAGGATTCAAAGAAGGCTCCCAGTTTTTCTGGCTCCCAGGGAAATGCTGTGGCCACTCACTGACACAGGGAACACAAGAGAAAACACCAGGTGGGAGAGGACTTCATCTGTGGACATGGTGAATTTCAGATGCAAGACATCCTGTGGAGTGGAAAGCTGATGTGTACTTGAAGGGAAATAATATAACAGGGGACTATCTCCACATACTTCTTTTCTCCTGGTCTGCAGCACACATCATACGGGGCATCAGTTATTAACATGCAAATTAATGAGTAGAAGAAACACTGTGATATACTGACCTATTTTATAAAATCAATTTCGAAATGTTATCTCTTCACTTATATAATTTTAATCTATACAACTTATTAATAATGTGTCCTGATGAGTATCTTTTGCTCTATAAACTTTGCAGTGGTCTTAGATAACAAAAGCACTAATTTTTCAAATCAGTTCCTTAAATACAGGCATAGCTGTGTAATATTGAACTATTTTTCCTTAAGAAATTATAGTAGAAATTTACCTATTTATGAATTCTAGGTTATAATTCCTATTTAAACACATTTTTTTAAATGGCTTGCAAAAACTCCTTCTGATCATTCTTCTTAAACCTCCTAGGGCAAAAAAAAAAAAAAAAAAAAAACAATTCCAGAATCACATGAATATAGATTTAGATTTTCCAAACTCTTGATGTTAAATCAGAAATAACAGACTTAAAAATATATAAATAAATTCTGCTAAAGATTCTCTCATTTGATAGCATATCAACCACTGAATATTATTAAATTACGATTTTATACATATTACAAAACTATCTTCAACACAATTATCAATAAAGTATACTTTCTATTCATTAAATTACAGAACGATTCTCTCAAAGTCAATGTGATGCATATATGTTATACATTTGTACAAGAACCTGCCAAAAAAAAAAAAAAAATCAAAATTTGAGAGTTTGCTACTATACAGTCACATGAATTTATACTGAGATAAAGAATCAGGATAACACCACCAGGGAAAATTTCCAAAGCTCTAACTTCTCAACATTCTATCATCACCTGAAAGTCAATTTTCACCTTTTCCACTGGCTGAATTTGTTAGCTCAGATTTTGCTTTGGGGCTCACGTGTTCTTGCAGGATGGCAGTAGTAGATGATAAGTCTACTGACAACAGCACCTGCTATGAATCCACAAAGATAACAGTGAAGCAAATCAGAACATTACAGAATCTTTCATTGGAAAGACGTGAGGCCGGAAGGGCAAGGTATGCCTTGTTTCAATAGTGAAAATGTTCTAATTTAACTAATTTGATTCTTATTTAGATAATGCCCCCCCCCCTTTTTTTTTTAACTTCCTAGTTAAATGTATTTGCTCTTGAAGGGTGCTACTCTTTAGTCTGGAGGAAAAACAAGAAAAATGCTTGCAGTAAGTTTGCAACAGTATTCTCATTAGCCACAGTTTCTATCTTTAGGTCTCTTCTTTACTAGCTAGCTACCAAGAGCCTGGAAATGAAGGGCTCCAGGCAGATGGTATCAGGAACATAGAAAGACCAGTGTTCTCAATTGCTACATTTCCAGTAAGTGCTTCATTTCACACCAGGAAGCTAGGCAGCCTCCAGTTCTCCTCAACAGCACAAAAATAGGGATGCTCTTGATCAGATTTTCAGGTTCTTGCTGCTTGCTTGTGCTTTCTTGCTATGATAAAATGAGGAAGAGGGGGGTGGGTGGCAGAGATACTTAGGCTGGGAAAATTAAGACAGTGAAGATAGTGCTCCTTTCACATTCTTACCTTCAAGCCTTACTTGAACTGACAAAACCAGAAGAAAAAACATCAGTAGTAGGAGATATTCTGCACCCTTCCCCCCCACACAAAAAAAATTCCGGGCTGTCTCTGGCTATGAGGCCTTCAAGATAGGGCAATGAATGCCCCATAGTCTGTGTAACAGCCCTCCCAGGTAAAGTACTTTGATTCCATTTTGCAGATAAAGAAGTGGAGACCCACAGAGGTGAAATAACCCAAGTCTCTGATAAAGCGGCAATGCCAAGATCATGTAACCCAGGTCTCGAATCTTCTTCCATGACACACCACACACATGGGGGTGGTGGCCTATTTAAGGGGATTTCAGCAAACAAGGTTATATAAGCTTCCGAAGTTATGCAAAGTGTGAAATAACCCTTAGATAGTTAAGATTGTTTCAGAAGTATCAGAAGCACAGGCAAAATAAAAAACTCACTGTTCAGATTTTTTTCTTTATCAGAAAGTTAAATGGAATTCTGATTCTCTGATTTCTAGCATGGAGAAAATTATTTAAAAGAAAAAAAAAACACAAGAGAAGCCATTTGTCAGCTGGCTGAAAAAATACCTTCAAAGAAAGTAAACATCATGTATTAGGTCAACTGGCAACAATCTTAATTTTTTTATAAGCTCAAACTTCAACTAAATATGGAAAGCACGTCAGTGAGGTAGATGTGCCTATTTGTGCTTAGCTTCTGGGTCAAATACCATATCCCACAATAGTAGTCTTCATTTGAACTACTTTGTCCTATCAGCTTTCACTGTTAATAACCACCTAGTTCACACTAGATGTGCCCATTTCCCAAAAGCACCTATTTCTTGGACCTCAGATTCTGTAGATTGCTAGGTGTGAAAACTTCCTCTCCCACCCACATTACTTTAACCAAGATGAGGCCAAAAGGGGACAACAAATCTAAACGTATACCAAAGCAGGAAATCAACTTACACAAGAAGACATGCCAATTTAAGAAATGTGCTGCAATCTCCGTTGGTTTACTTTTTACTTTTTTTTTTTTTTCTTACTTTACTTGGTAAAACTTTGAGACTATCTTTTCCTACAAGCACAACTTCCCATTGATATATAACAGGAAATCAGCAGTGTTATGGGAGACAGAAACAGGTATTTGAGAAAGAAATAAGAGACAGCATGCCTAAGCCTTCTCAGCAATACAGACCTGATTTTTCTCTGATGTACATCTAGAACATGGTAGACTATCCTCAAATCTATGAATGTTTCTCAGTGCTTTTGGCCACTCTATTCCACCAGTTGTCCTTCATCTTACAATATTTCATAACATTTCTTCAAAAAATATGTGCCACTTTGTAATGGAGTGGGGGAATTATTTTTACACTGAGAGGTTATTCACTTATTTCAAAGAGTCAAACTTTGTTCACACCACTCACGTCTTTCTTGCTGTGGCCTTCAGTCAGTGTGCGTTAACATGAAAACCAGTTCCATAATACAACTTTTCTGGGGGAGGGGCATTTCCCAGGATGATCATCTACCACCTTCACCAGATTGCCCCTGGCTAACCTTGGCTGAAATTCAAGTTCACCTCCTACACAAAAAATGTGCTAAAAATGAGGATATTGAGATGAATGGACCGTACTGGCTGAAGGCAAATCCTAAAGGAGTCTCAAAAATATTCTGAACAAATGCAATAATACTAGAAAAAGCATAAACGATTCCAAGGTAAGATCTGCTCCTATTCCTCCTGTGGCAACCCCACAAGGTTCTACCTTTAAAGATGCTGCTGATTATGCCATGTTCTCAGGGCTTATTTCCAGCTCCAAATCTACTCTGCCCATATTTTCAGGTGTCTATTGGCAATTTCCAAGTCTCACCAGCACCACGATTTCAACTTAAAAATTTCAACAATTTAAATCTTCATTCTGCCATCCTGGTGGTTATGTTATCCTCCTTACCTAAAATAATCAGCTTACATTTATACAGTACACAAAAGCAACACAATAAATATTTAAAGAAGGAAGGGAGATGCGGTAGAAGGAATTGTTTTACAAACATCACCACACACAAGATATTATAAAGTAGTGGGGGGGCTCAGAAAACTCAAAGCAATCTTGCAACATTACCCAGCAAGTAACTGTAAAGTCAAACTCCAGCTCAATCTTCTGCCCTTATTTACCATTTTCTACCTCTTATTTTCTTATCAAAGTCCACCGATTTAAAATCAAACACTTGTTCCATCCCCAAGTTCTCTCTGAAAGTGCTTTCTCGTCCTTTAAGCCCAAGATTTTGTGTACACCAATGCTATGGCTCTAACTGATTCTGGACTTAACACATCACATCACACCATCTGTGCAATCTTCTTCTCCTGATAGATCAGTGGTTGCCACGGACTGAATCTTTGTCCCCCTCCCCCACTCCACTTCATACTGAAGCTCTAAACCTTAATATGACTTTATTTGGAGAAGCAATTAAGTGTTAAAGGAGATCATATGGGTAGAGCCCTAATCTGACAGGTGGTCTTATAAGAAGAATCAGCAACCAAACTGGCCAGCACCTTGAGCTTGGACATTCCGGCCTCCAGAACTGGGAAAATAAATACCTGTTGTTTAAGCCACTCAGTCTATGGTATGCTGTTATGGCAGGCCAAAGAGACTAAGACAGATTTTGGTACCAGAAATTCTCAATTCTGGCTGCACCTAATAAGCACCTGAGAGGGCTTGATAAAATTATGATGTCTGGGCACCACCCAGACCAGTTAAATCAGAAATGCTGGGATAAACCCAGGCATTGGTATTTTTAAAAGCTCCTCAAATAATTCTAATATGTCGCTAAATCAAGGAATGCTGCATGAAACTTAAATTTAATGAGGTCTGAGACCATATCTAATTTATCTCTTAATTCCCTTTAACTGCTGGCACATGGTAAATACACACTCAAACAGTTTAATAAATGACCCATGATTAACAGTGTTTCAATATTTGATAATTATAGATATTCATTCTGTTAACAGATATTAGGCACCTACTACGTATCAGTCACCATGCTAGGGCTTGTCTACACAATGATGAGTAAAGCAAGCTAGTTCCTTATTCTGCCGCATAAACATTTGAAACTCAGTATTTTTTTTAAGATTTTATTTATTCATTTGAGACACAGAGAGAGAGAGAGCATGAGCAGAGGGAGAGGCAGAGGGAGAGGGAGAAGCAGGCCCCCTGCTGAGGCAGGAGCCCGATGTGGGGCTCCATCCCAGGACCCTGGGACCAGGACCTGAGCCTAAGGCAGACGCCCAACCATCTGAGACACCCAGGTGCCCCACTGAAATTTAGTATTTTAATTCTTCATGCTTAATTAACATATCCTTTGATCTGTAAGAACAAAAACAAAAACAAAAACACAAAAAATTCCCAGTAACAGTTCGTCAGCAAAAACACAATGCAGGATATTAAATACCATGCCTAAAAAAATTTTCCCCTCAATCTCTTTACTTAAAAATGTTAAAATACAATTGGAGCTAGTGGGGGAGAAGGTTAATTTGGGCATCAGTGTTCTTATTTGGGCAGTTTTGTTTGATCCACTTATATCAAGTAAAAGGTAGTATTTTTTGACAACTATAAACTTAGGGAATTCTACACATATGCTATTAAAACCCTTATACAAAAATAAGGATATTCATCCAGCCAATGGAACATAAACTTCTGTGCTGAGTCAAGAATCCCTTGAGACCAACTGCAAGTATTTAAAAATCATAAAAGTTTAAGGCTTAAAGCAGCTTTCAGGGGCACCTGGGTGGCTCAGTCGGTTAAGCGGCTGCCTCTGGCTTAGGTCATGATCCCGGGGTCCTGGGATCGAGCCCCAAGTTGGGCTCCCTGCTCTGCAGGGGGCCTGCTTCTCCCTCTCTCTGCTGCTCTCCCTCTCTGTCAAATAAATAAAATCTTAAAAAAAAAAAAAAAAAAAAAGCAGCTTTTACAGTTATCTGATAAACCTTACTCTCCCTACCCCTCATCCTCAAACCTGAGATTATGCCATTTAGAATTGGGCCTAAGGTTAATGGCAAAGTCTAAAACAAGAAGATATCATTACTAATTTCCCAATTCAATTGGGTGCTATTTCCATAACAGGACAGTGCTCTCCCCCCATTGGTGGGCAATCTCTTATCGTCTAGATGTAATTAACTGGTTTATCTTCTCTAATCATCTAGTCTCTGATAAACTTAAAGAGGTGAAATCATATGAGAAATATTTATTGTTTACTACACAGGTAAATAATCTCATTCTCCACACGATGCTTTTCTTCCTCTCTCAAATCATTGGACACATACAGACAAATCACATCTGTAAGTTTCACCTTATTTCTCAAGGAAAAAAACTCTAGGTCTAGAATGAAAAACTCTATACCCAGGTTATATGACATTTTGGTAGTTTTTAAAAATCTCAAATAATTTTAAAATTGTTTTTTGAAAGATTGTGGGGTGGTAACAATCAGGGAAAGCGTCCTATGTAAACGATTCTAAAGTGAGGTGTGAAAAATGAACAAGAATTAGATTTGGGGATAGGGAAGAGAGGGAAAATTCTAAAAAGAAAGAACAGCATGTCAAATGACCTAGAGGAAAAAAAAAACAACGCACAGTTTGGCAGATGTTAGGTATATCTTGGGCCAATGTCATTACCACAACCCCATGATGTTCACACCTGGAGCCAGTACACACACCTGTGCGTATTTATGTATTTGTGCAAGTAGCCCTTCCTACCTGACCTACCACTATCCAAACTCTCACTACCTGAACAAAGGTTCCTAGAAGCTTCCGATAAATGATTTTTAGGACAAAGCTGGAATTCCCCCCCCCCCCCCCCCCACAGCAGAATGCAGAAGCATTCACCCCTGCAACCTTTTCAGGACTGCCCGTGGCCACGGTAGCACATTCTAGCTTTCCTTCCTGCTGCCCCTCTCCCATCTCCTGCAGTGGGCAAGGACTGACAGAGGGCACAAAAGCCCAGTGCCCTTGCCTCCAGAGTGGGACAAGCCTGCACTTTGTGGTGCACCAGAGCTGATCAGGTTGAGACCAGCCTTCCCTGAAACCACATCCTTGCTCAGCTTCCTCCCCTTCCCTTTCCTGTTCCCCTCAGTCCCTCACAGGTTTTTCCCTAAGAGCATGCCATTCATAAACCTGCATGTGAAACATCCAATGGTCCTCAGACCTTGTTCTGTAATGTCATGCCCAAATAAAGGAACCAGGGTTTGTCAGAAGACGAATTCTACGGATGGGCCAGAACAGGTACAAGATGAACCAGAAACACCTTGTGTGAGAAAAAAATGAAATGCTCCAAAAAAGGATGGGAACATATCACAAGGACCCAGAAGTTAGTTTGAAGGAACTCTCTCACTGGCTAAATCTGGGAAAATGTGAGCACCAAATTACATACAGTAACAAATTATAAACCAGTGGAAAAATAGGAATTCATGAGTGCACATCTATAATAAATCTATAAATAAATAAACAAGAAACAAAATAGTCTCTGGCTTATATCGAAATGTCAAAAACCATCTAATAAATGTGGAGAGAATGCTGGAGGCAGAAAATCGTCATTCTGCAACCATAGTAGGAAAGACTGAATCAGGCAAAAATCATCAATGGATACCACATCAAAGGGGAATTTTTTGATGAGGAATGGGTATTTGCCTAGTCTTAAATGGTCTTCCCACAGATTACTAATTAATGGCGAGAGGAAAAACAAAGAAATGGGACAAAGCCCTTGTGATCAAAATTAATATCACCTATGAGAAACAAACATTATGTGCCTCCAGATATGATACCAAGAGAAAGATACATCACCACTTAGGCAGTATTCTGCTGAGAACAAATAACCCGGATCTGATGAAAAGTCAGATAAACAGAAAATGAAGGAAAGTTCTATTTGCCTAAAAATCTGCAGCATCTTCCCATTGTTCTCAGGATAAATTTCAAACTCCTTGACCTGGTTGACAAAACATTTCATGATTCATGATTCATAACTCCTATAACAAATATACTTCGAGTTTAGAAATATGTAAAATTTACAAGTTAAACAGATTTTTAGCTCTGAACTACAAATGTAATCTATGTCTGATACTATAGAGCTATAGAAGAATAAAATCAAAATTTTTCTAATCAGCTACATAACCTTTTATATATTAATTACACAGTGCTCAGAAAAGTCTTCAAATCTGTTTAGATGTCTAACTTAAAAACCTCCAGTGAATTGAGTTAAGTGCTAGTACCTCTAAAGCTAATCTACCTACATGCCCACAGGAACCACTAAAAGAATCCCTATCATTCAAATACTCAGAGAACTGCCATGAGGACACCCTCCCAAGACACACCTTCAACATCTACTCAAGGGATGTCGTGAAATTCCTGACTCCACTTTCCATCCCCTGAGCCCTCGCTGTCCCATCTTCCTCCCCTACTTAGATTTCTGGAAAACACCATTAGAGGGACACACACATTTGATTAAGGAAACCTCTCTGCTGCTAGCGCTCCATCACGCAAAAGTAGAGAACAAATGCACACTAATGGATAAGGAAAGGGGAGCTAGCTACCCTGCTAAAAGAGGGAATGGTACAAGAAAAAAAAAGGAAAAAAGGAATCTCTTTTGGTTATTACAGAAAGTAATCAAAATTATCAGGCCCAGGTTTCTGTAAGTTGTCTTCTGGGAATATAATCAGGTTGGAAAATTCTCTGGAGTCTGGAAATAGCAAAGGAATAACTGGGTGTTCTTTCAGTACAGCCCTGGGCTTGACTTTCCATTACCAGGCCCTTTTATAACTTGTTACAGGAGGAGGTTAATGTCTAGAACTTTGTTGAATAAAGACAGACATAATTTCTGACCAGTGGAAAAGATAACCCCAAAGATTACAGTATATGGTCCTGTTGTAAACTAACCATTTTTCTTTTATCTAAGCAAGTAATCTATGAAACTGTCTATGCATCTAGTTTCTCAAATGCTTTTGGACTGTTTTACATTTTACTGCTTCCCTAATTAATGAGTTGAAGAAAATCTTCAACACATGTTCATTTTGTATTTGCATGAGTAATAATTTTACCTTTTTGAAAATTCTACTTTAACAAGCACCACTTTTAAAATTGTTCCTATAGGTGATCATGTGTTATGCATTCAAAATACACAACCATTTAAATTTGCAATCACTTAAGTCTGACTAGATTCTTAAAATATACAATACTTGTAGAAGGGGTTCTAAATTGGCAAATATAAATTGGACTAGACTATGCTTAAGTTCTATTATACGAGAATGTGCTATACTGTATATTTCTGAACCATTATTATGCCATCAAAGGTCCCATTCATGGCTAAAAATGTAGGGATAATTTTCTCTGGAAATAGGAAGATTAGACTGATAAGAAAACAAAGCTGAAGAATAAGTCAATAAAAGTGGAAGAGTTCAGAACAGTGGTTCCTCCTCTACTCTATTTGCATATTAGAACTGTCTATGGACTATTTAAAATGTCAGAGGCTTAGTGAATTAAATCTGAATATCCGGGAGAACAACCCACATACGAGTAGTTTTTACAAATATTAATCTCTTTCCACAGCCACTTTTCTTGGGTGTTGTGGACTCCCTCCAGCTTTTCTCTCTGCATTCAAATAGTAAGCGAAAATAATGAACATAATTACAGCTGAAAAATGTACAGAGTGCCCTTATTACCTCTACATTAACAAAAAGAAAAAGAGTTTCAATAAAACTACATAGAAAAGTATATAACCTGCATTTCAATGCTGAGTTCAGAGTTTCTTGAGAAAAATGGACCCTACAAAGTTAGTTAGATCAAACTTGCATAAAGATCTTTAAAAATCTAACATAAACCAGTGAAGGCAACCTACTGAATGGGAGAAGATATTTGCAAATGACACATCTGATAAGGGTTTAGTATCGAAAGTATATAAAGAACTCATACAACTCAACACCAAAAAACCAAATAATCCAATTAAAAAAATAGGCAGAAGACATGAATAGACATTTTTCCAAAGACATCCAAATGGCCAACAGACACGTGAAAAGATGCTCAACATCACTCATCATCAGGGAAATGCAAACAAAACTACAATAAGACATCACCTCATACCTGTCAAAATGGCTAAAATCAAAAACACATGAAACAAGTGTTGGAGAGGATGTGGAGAAAAAGGAACCCTCATGCACTGTTGGTGGGAATGCAAACTGGTGCAGCCACTGTAGAAAACAGTACAGAGATTCCTCCAAAACTTAAGAATAGAATTACCCTACAATCCAGCAATCACACTACGAGGTATTTACCCAAAAAATTCAAAAAACACTAATTCAAAGGGATACATGCACCCCTATGTTTCCAGCAGCATTATTTACAATAGCCAAATTATGGAAGCAGCCCAACTGTCCATCAATAGATGAATGGATAAAGAAGATGTGGTATATACATACACAATGGAATATTATTCAACCATAAAAAAGAATGAAATCTTGCCATTTGGGACGACATGGATGGAGCTAGAGAGTATAATGGTAAGCAAAATAAGTCAGTCAGAGAAAGACAAATACCATATGATCTCACTCATGTGGAATTTAGGAAACAAAACAAGCAAAAAAGAAAAAAAAAGAGAGAAACAGACAAATGAAGAAACAGACTCAACTACAGAGAACAAACATACGGTTACCAGAGGTAGGTGGAGGAATGGATGAAACAGGTGATAGGGATTAAAGAGTACACTTATCCTGATGAGCACTGGGTAATGCACAGAATTGCTGAATCACTATAGTGTACACCTGGAACTAATATAACACTGTGTCAACTATACTGGAATTAAAATTAAAAACTTAATAAAAGATTTTTAAAAATCTAACATAAACCAGTGGAAAAGAGACTTTGCTATATAAACCTCATTTGATGTAACTACTAGTATGGGCATATACCACTGTATAAAAAGCAAGAGAAATATCAAAACGTGAACCTATGCTTCAACTCAGGAACCAAACAAAAATGAAGTTAAAAAAACACAAAACTGGCTTTAATATTTTTATTCCGGAATTTAAACAGATAAGAAAAATTTAAAACTTCCAACTTGCTGACTCCACTTTCTTCCTTCCCATTCAATCTTGCTTCCATCCCTGCTTTTATCAAGTTTCCAATGATCATACTGTTAGATTTGACCATCACGAGCCACCCAGTTGGTAAAAAACCTACTAATTATCCTTAATGCCTCCCTTTCCCTCACCACCTTTATTTAATGCAACAGCAGCTCAACTGCTCCTCCAAAACATCAACCGAATAAGCTTTATATTCTTTTCCAGCTTTTCTAATACCATTCCAGGCTAAGATACTAACATATTTGGCCTGGACTACTGCCACCATCTCTTAACCTGTCTCCCTGCTTCCACTCAGGACCTCTCCATAGTGCATGCTACCACTGCAGTCAGGGTAGTAAAGACATAATTTATGTCACTGCCCTCTTTAGAAGCCTCCAAATGCTTTCTTATCAGAGCCTTCAAGGCCCTGCAGCATCAAGCTCCTGCCTACTTTCCCAACATCTTCCCTTACGGAGCTCCACCACTCTGACCTTCATTCCAGGCAAAGGTTTAAGCATTTGCTACTTCGGACTGCCTGGCGTACTTTTTCCCTACCTCTTCATATTGCTACTTCATCTTGTCCTTCAGATTTCCAATTCAAACAACACTTCCTCATAGAGCTCTTCACTGATCACTCGGAGGTAGTCCTCTCTTCACCACCTACTGTCATGTTTATCATAATCCGGCAAAATGTATATGGGGGCATAGGGGTGGGCTGTCTTCTTTCTTCTAACACTGTATGCTTGTGACATGTAACGGGCATGTATTTGTTTAATCAATAAATACTCCAACAGAGGCATGGTCTGTAACACTGGCCTGGAAATGAATTATGGAGTTCTATTCCAGCCTTGACTCTACCAGCAATTAGCTGGGTAGCCCTGGGCATACCACAAGATTTGAGTGGGTTAAGAGTAACTCGACAGTAAAAAAGTAAATGGGGCACCTGGGTGGCTCAGTCAGTTGAGCGCCTGCCTTCAGCTCAGGTCATGATCCCAGGGTCCTGGGATCAAGCCCCACGTCCAGCTCCCTGCTCAGCTGGGAGCCTGCTTCTCTCTCTTCCTCTGCTGCTCCCCCTGCTTGTGCTCTCGGGCTCTCTGTCAAATAAATAAATAAAAGCTTTAAAAAAAAAAAAAAGTGGAGACGGCAAGTATGATTTTTTTCTAAATTTTCTCGTGGATCTAAATTCAAGAATATAGACATTTGAAAGTCTTTGACCTCTCTCTGTGTCCGTTTCCTCATTTGTATGAGACTGCTTTGAATATCCCTTTCAGCTCAAAATACTAGAACTATGGGGCACCTGGGTGGCTCAGTCGCTTGAGTTTCCAACTCTTGGATCTCAGCTCAAGTCTCGATCTCAGGTTGTGAGTTCAAGCCCCACTATGGGCTCCACGCTGGGTGTGGCGCTATTGTAATGGGCCTTAATCCACTTTCTAATTTTCCTTACCCACCCCTTATTTACACCCTGCGACCAAACATCACACAGTGCACTTTACTGCCCATACACTTCCTCATTCTGCCGCCTCTTCTCCAACTCCAACCACTGGAAATTATCCTTTAAAGCCCAGATCAATTGTTAACTGCCTCATAAAGTCTAATCCAACCACCTGGCCCAATATTGGTATGATTATTAGGTGTTCCAGAAATTATTTTATGCTTTAGAGTAGTCCCTGATCCTCTCTCCACCTGTTTCCTAATCCGTAAGAGGGAGATAATACTATCTACCACACCACACACTATTGTTGGACAACTGAGAATACTTCGCTTGATAATAAAGCGTTCAATAAATAGTATTACTTGTTGGCTACCTACACTTTCCGCTCTCCTTGAGGGCCACCAAAGTGACTTTTCCATTTCTGAATCTCCAAAGGTTTGAAGCCATTACTACTCCTCCCAATGCCTCAAGTTTCCATATTCATAAAATGAAGGGAGTGGACTAGACCAATCACCATTCCCTTCAAAAATGAAGTTCCCTATATTTACATGAATACCCTATAAAGATACCTCAGGTGAGCTTCCGTAACATAAATACCTTAAAGCAAGGACACCGCCGGTGAGCTTCTGTAAGGACAGGAATTCGAGGGAAACTGAAACTACCGCTGCAAATGCAAGTGGGGTGGAAACACTAAAGTTAAAATAACGTTGATCAAAACCTTGGGGATCCTTTCTCAAGAAACGGACTCTTGCCACAATGATGGGTCTTTTGGATTACCGCTTTTAAGTTAGATTACAGATACTTAAAGGAATCAGTGCCCCAGAGGGGCGAAAAAGATGAAGAGACCAGTCGCGTTAAGAAGGAAATGTGTGTAAGCACAAATGGACGAGAGCTTATACAGCAAAGCCAAGCCTTTCACCTAACCCGAACCCCAAGGAGCGGCAAGAAGACCGAAGACTGCAGGGAAGAAGTTGGGGCTGCCAGAAACCCTAAGGCGGCAGGCCGGCCGGGCGTGAGCGGACGTCTGCGAAAGCGGTGCAACCTCAGCGCTCGGCCCCCTTCCCAGGCCAGCCCCCAACCGCAGAGCCGCGGTTAGGGAGCCGGCCCGTGACTCCTCAGCAACCCCCGCGTCCCGCCCCCGTACCTGCGGGGTCGAGCGCCATCTCGGCGGGCGGAGGAAAGCAGCTCCCGGCCGCTCCCGGGCGGGGGGGGGGAAGGGAGGGGAGGAGCCTGGGCTGGGCGGCACGTGCGGCCGCCCGGAGCTTCCCGCGGTAGGAAGAGGCGGTGGAGGAGGAGCGCAGTGCCCTCCGCAAAGCGCGGCAGGCCTCTTTCCTTCCTTCTTATTTCCCTACTCGCTACTTCCGCCGCCCATTGCGCCTGCGCTCTCCTGACCCCTCCCCGAAGCCTGTAACTGAAGGGGAACAGACATCTCCCAGGGAATGACCGGGAAGGGGGCGTGACCTCGCGTGCCTTGGAGGCGGGACTGTTTCAGACGCGCGCAGCCTGGCTTGGGAAGAACCGTGAGCACCCGCTTGCAAACTCGGGTCTGCGGAGACCAGAGCGGAAGCTGTGGGCCTTTGGGAGTGCGCCTCACGTGGCGACTAGGTTCACGGCCAAGCCCCTCCCTCCACGTCCGCCTTTGGAGAACGGAATGAATCATCCTGTTCCTTTATTTTTTCTTCGTTAACGTTCATTCATTCATAAATGTCTATTTTATGCCTGTCAGGTTCCAGCCACGCGTTCTAAATACGAGGGGCAAATAATTGAATAAAAATAAGGTCCCTATCCTCCAGTAATATCGTGTTGGCAGGAGAGTCAGATAAAAGCAACACGCTGTTAAATGTGATAAACTCCACACATGCGAGATATGCACAGCTTGTTCTACTATAGAGGTGGTATAGTTTGTGCAGTATCATTATTTCTCCCACAAATCAGCAGCCTGTGGCTCCCCTGGAGGAGAAATAAAAAATTGGGCGCTAGCAAATATTATTCTTAGGGGCCTAAGGCACAGCCTGATTTGGGTGATGTTACAAATCCCGACTCTGTCAATTAAAGCTGTATGTTTTTGAGAAAAATGAAGGAAGGTGATAGCTATGCTCCTGAAGAACCCCAACTGCCCTCTTCTCGTTAAAGGAAACTTTCTGGTGGCAGTTATGCTCATTTCCACTCACCAACCAGCCTTCAGAAATGCTTCCTTGTCACATCCACGTTTTGCTAGTTGGAGACTCCAAAGGGTGAAGTGCGGCCGGGACAGATGGGACAGATGTTAGAAAAACAAGGAGCAGCTGCTTCTTCCCTGGGAGGGATTTAGAGCTTTCAAAATGATCCCCTCCCCACCTACCTGCAGTCCCTCCTCCCCTGCTGCTGCTTCAGCCTGGTCAGTTGGCAGAAAAAGCAGCCGCAGTTGAGCAGGGCTGGGAAAGTGGGTCTCTGCTCAGCAGGTCTTCCGTTTAAGGGCCTATTTGGGCATAACGGCCCTTATTACAGCTGTAGGTTGAGATGCCAAGGTGAAGAATTAATGTTTCACTCAGCCAGGCAGGAAAGCAGGTCGGTTTTCTCGTGTGTTTTATAAATGTGTTTTGAAACATACCAGATTCATTCTGGTGCCCCTTTTCTTTTTCTGGAGGTGGAGTATTTCGTTTAGAAAATAAATCTTTTTAAGGAGATGAGATGGGGTATAAAAACACAAGCCAGACACTCACACTTAGGTAATTAAACTAAATCTTCCTATATGCAAAAGGGCATCACCTGGAGCTTTAGTCAGAGACCTAAGTACCTCTACCTGAATCCTGCATCACAACCTATTGGCTTTATGACTTGAATAAATTCCAACGTTTCTCTAGACTTTAGTTTCTAATTTGTAAAATCATTGTGAGGAATAAATGTGGTATCATTTAACACTGTTTCAGCCATTGAAAAACCACTTCTACAGTTTTTGCCATAACTGAGTATCACTTGAACCGTTATTATTTAAGATTTTTTATCTAAATCAACTCAAAGAAACACTTACATGGGCACTATCCACATTAGCCTTACCCTACGCAATAATATCTGTAAAATCGAGGGTTTTGTGTGTCCCATAAAATGGACTGCTGGACATATCACACTATGAGAAGCACTAGCAGCACCTCAGTACCTGGTACATAACAGTGTACCCCTCTCCTGTCTCATGCTAAATAAGATCATTTGGGGGCACAGTCTTTATAATATACCTGGGAAAGATAAGTTATTTATTAAAAGTTAAATCATAGAAATGTAATTGGTACTTCAAAACAGAAGAAATTTCCTAAGATATCACATTATTAATGGGCAATTCTTTGAGCCATAATTGCAATGGGAACAAAAAGAGGAGGAGAGCACATTGTCCCGGGAATGAAGAAATCTGTATTATCCAAGCATGACCTCTAGGGCTTTGACAATATCTGGTACATAATGGCTGAATGCCGGCGTGGGTGGTTAGGAAGGACTTCAAAGATGAGGCAGAAATTATGGTTGGCAGTGAAAGATGGGTAGCACGTGTCAGCAGAGAAGAATGCATGTCACACTAGGAGAAAAGTAAACAAAAGTGTCCGGGAGGGGCGCCTGGGTGGCTCAGTCGGTTAAGCGTCTGCCTTGGGCTCAGGTCACAATCCCAGGGCCTTGGGATCCAGTCCCGAGTTGGGTTCTCTGCTCAGTGGAGAGTCTGCTTCTCCCTCTCCCTCTGCCTCCTTCCACTGCTTGTGCTCTGTCTCTGTCTCTCTCAAATAAATAAATAAAATCCTTAAAAATACAAGTGTCTGGGATTTGAGGTGTTCTTGAAGGACAAATGAGGCATGGAAAAGATAGAAGGTAAGGAATAAAAACATATGTGCAAAAGCTAGGGGTAGGAAGCAGGGCTGTGTGGCAGGCATGGTGGAGGGCAATGCCTGAAACCATTTGTTTGAGGATTTGGGAAGCTAGGATGGTTAAAAATGAGACTGAAAATGTTAGAAGAGGTCAGATTCCCAAAGCCTTAAACATTAGGCTGAGGAGTGTTTGAATTTGTTGCTATAAGCAGTCAGGGGCTATTGAAGGTTAACAAGTAGAAAAACGGCCTTGTGGTCAAAGTGGTGTCTTAAAGATTTTGTGTAGGCTAGATACAGGCGGTGAGGAGGAGGCAGGGGTTAAGCAGAAGGGTAAGGGGCTATTGCAGTTCAGGCAGGATGCGAAAAGAGCCTGAATTAGTATATGTGGCAATGTAAAACAAAGGACGGATGTGAATGTACCTGGAAAGGAAGAATCCATTCTTCATAACCGACTTAGGAGACTAGAACAAGGAGTCAAGAAGGTTTTCTAGGTGATTCCTTTCCTTGGCAAATGTACACAGACAAATGAGAAAATCGTGGCAATGCACCCATTCATGCCTCAAATGATCTGCCATTGAGCCTCATTACTGGGGAGCAACACTGAAACAGAGGAACCAACTAGGAGAAAATTGTAGTGACCCAAGGGAGCAAGGACAGTAGCTGATCTGTGGCAGAGCATGCAAAAGCAAAGAGAAGTGAACTGCTTAGTATGTAGACTAGACGTGAATGCACACACACATATACATATCTTAATTTAATATCTAAGGAATTTGCAAGTACACATAAATATCTTAATTGTTTATTGCATCAATTCTGACTAGATCTAGCATACCTTTTTGCTCTATGTTGATATCCAGTTAGTTATTTTTAAAGGTCGAGATAGCCCCTGCTTACTTCCAACTCTGCCCAACGTCAGAATTGAAGACTTTTCACCGATAGCTCTGCTCTGTCCTGTCTTTGAGCCAATGAGAATTGCATTTGGAAGAATACTAGAAGCCCCATCCCTACCAGTACATGAGATTTGGAACCAGTTCTTGGCTAGAAGATCACTATCCATTGGACCCTGATGGCCCTGTCTGCTTTCTGAGCCTCATGATTTAGCCCCCAGTACCCCACAGCCTGTGCCTTTTCCCATTTGAATGGACTTAGGTCCAGGTTGACACTTAATTAGTTTGTTAGGGCTGCCATGACAAAGTACCACAGAATGGGTGGCCTCAACAACAAAAACTTATTTTTTTCACAATTGGAGGCTAGAAGTCCAAGATCAAGGTATCTGTAGGTTTGGTTTCTTCTGAGGCCTCTCTTCTTCGCTTACAGATGGCCGTTTTCTCCCAGGATCTTCACATAGTCTTCAGGTTGTGGGTGTCTGTGTCCAAAGGACCAGACCCCTTCCTGGAGTCCCAAATCACCTGGCTAGAGCCCTGACAACTTGCCTAGCTTTAGCCTCGCCCCAGCGTGATAGAGTTTGTCCCTGTCTTTCTGGTGGTTGAATAGGTTCTGCCTTGCTATGGCTCAGTCCACCTAGCGACTTCAGTCAGCTCCCCTTTGTCCCCCATTGCCCACACCCAACTGATTACAACATCCACCTGGCTCTTTAACAAATCTTTTTATTTCATCTGCCAACCACACTGTTACGACTCAATCCAAGATCTACCTGCTTTTGCAGAGATGTTCACAACAGTCTCCTAACTTGCTCTCTGTTCCTAGGCTGTTTCTCCTCCCATCCATTCTTTCTAACTCATTTCACCCACAACAGCAAATAGGATCATAAAACTTTTTATATAAAATCCCTCAGTGGTTCCCCATATAAATAAAATCCAAACCCTTTCCTTGGACAAGGTTCACAAAGCCCCTGATAGATGAGTTCCAGCTTATTACATCATCCTTTCATCAACAACCTGCTTGTACTCTACATTATTCACTATATGAGCCTACTTGCAATAGTTTAGAAAGTATCTGTGGGGACTTTTCTGTACACTATCCTAGAAAAATGGGTAAGATTCTGTGTTGAACATAGAAACTTGAAACTGATTTCTGAAAGAGTGTGTAGTGGAAAGACAGGAGCTGTGGAACTAAACAGAGCTAAATTCCAATTCCTCTTGCCTTCTTTTACTTTTTAACTGTTTTATTGAGATATAACATATACAGAAAAGGGCACAAATCTTTGTGCAGCTGAATGAGTTCTTAAGTATGTACATACTTTTGAACCACACCCCCTGTCGAGACCTAGAGCATTTCTAGGCATCCAAGAAGGTTCCTTGATACCTCCTCCTAGTGAAACCCCCCTCATAAAAATAACTACTCTCCTGACTTCTATGAGAATGCACTAGTTTTGCCCGGTCTCGAACTTATGCAAACATAATCATACAGTGTAGTCTATCATATCTGGCTTCTTTTGCTCAGCTCAATGGCCGTGAGACTCGTTCATGTTGCTGTATATATCCACATATCTGCTCTCCTACTTCTAATTTACATTTGGTAAACTGTTTCTCCTCCTGAGTCTCAGTGTCCTCAATCACACCATCCCTGCACAACTGATCTGAGCATTAAAGAAGACCTGTAACAAACAGTGATAGTGTTTTCTAGCACAAGGTAGGCCATTGCTAAATTCTAACTATTGTTATTGTGATGATTATCTTTTACTTTTACAAAACTGTCCTTTTGAACTATTGCACTATATCCAGGGTTTTTTTTTTTTTTTTATGTAATACTTCTGAGCTACTCTGCCTTCAAGACTGAAATCTGGGTAACAATATGTTTAAATCAGTATTATGTGAACACCTTTCAAATGAACAAAGGAGATTTAACAGTGTGCCCTATCACTTATCAGGTGAGAAAAAAAAGTGTGAAAAAAAATCACCTCTTACCTCTGTGGAAGGCTTTTTATATTTTATGTTTTGTTTTTACTGTGAATTGTTTTCTGGGTGGCCTCCTTTAAGACAGACCACAATTTTTTCTGGGGTCACAGACTTTTATTCCTAAAAAATACTAAAAAAAAAGTAATAAAGATAATGATCAGACTATGACATGACTCATATTGGATTCCTCTTACCTTGGTCTTGTGCAGATGCTATGATCCTTTGTAGAATTTCTCATAGGAGCTGGCAAACTTGACAAACAAAAACAGAAGTGCTTTTCATTGTACAGTGTGTCTGAAAGAGCAGTGACATTCTGATTAGATGGCCAGCTGCCCTGAAAACATCTCAAGGATCTTTTGCTTATTTAGAGGAAATAAAGTTAGTGAAAACTCCGACAACTCATTCCAGATGTTTCTGCACTACTAATCTGACAGCGGACAAACTTCCTGAATTCATTACCCACTCCTCTCCCAAGTCAGAGAGCCTACTATGCGCCATACACTGTGCTGAGTCCTGGAATAAATAAACAAGATGATGTCCTTTCCCTTAAGGAACTCACAGTACATGGGGCATAAGACAAACATACGAACAATAATTACAGTCCAACATGATAAAAGATGATGTGGGAGCCCGAGGGAGCCCAAGTCATTTGACTTCCAGAAAATAAACATAAACATGAATGCTTATATTTGAAGTAACTCTTTAAAAATTATTATTCAACAAGAGAAAGACAACGGAGTCATAGTTGACAGCACTTTGCTGTATAGAATAGGCATAGGGTAACCATCAATGAACAACAAATATGGTTGAAATAGCTAGGGTGGCCACTATTAGCTGGAGCCACATAGACACCCAAGGAGATAAAAATGAGAATTGCTAGCAAGTTCTGATGCTTTCTCACTAGTGCTATGTTCAGTCAAAACAATCCTATGTCATCGATTTTGGTATATTTATCAATAGGACATTAAGCAATAAGTCCAAATAAAGAGCTCCCAAAAGCTCAGGACTTGATCTTCAGTAAAGGAGAGTGTTTACACAGATCTGTTCCATTAACTAAATTCTGTGTCATGGGATGCCTGGGTGGCTCAGATGGTTAAACGTCTGCCTTCAGCTTAGGTCATGATCCCAGCGTTCTGGGATCAGCCTGGCATCACATTGGGCTCCCAGCTCAGCAGGGAGTCTACTTCTCCCTCTCCCTCTCCCTCTCCCTCATCGGCTCCCTCTGTCTCTCCCCTCCTGCTCATGCTCTTGTTCTCTCCGTCTCTCTCTCTCTCTCTCAAATGAATAAATAAAATCTTAAAAAAAATTAAAAAACAAATAAATTCTATGTCATGGAGCCAGGGATCCCAAGGTACGGATGAAGGGTTTCCTAAAGGAATGTGGTATTGCTGTTGCTAGGCCACATGACTCTGCTGTTTGAGGAGAGAGACTGTCTTATGCGCACCATTATAGCACCTCTCAGAGGACTTGGCATCTGGCAAGGTGAATGTTGGTTGCATAAGATCCTGTTAATGGAGAATATACGGGCACCATGTAAAACTAATATGGGTCACATGGTCCACTGATTATTTCTCTTTAGCATCACTTCCGTCCTCCTTCTGTCAGTAACCCCTACCTCAATTCAGGCTCTATTTTGCCATTTCTGATCTTTGGCTAAAGACAACTTTTTCATTCTTTAAGATATGTTTTCTGGTCAAGGCATCTCCTCACTTAGAACACGATATACACATTTATGGCACAATCTGCTTGACATCTTGTTCTTTTGGACACTGCTCCTCCCCTGCTTTATTACATGGTTTCTACCAATGTTTTCACTTCCTTATAGGACATCTCTCTCTAGCCATACTCATTTGTCAAAGCATGGATACATGACCTCAAGTGGATCAATGACGGTTTGCCTAGGAAATATTAGCTGTGGGTCTAAGTATATCAGTTTGTTTCCTGAGGTTAGAATTGTAAAATGCAGAATGTGTAAGCCATTAAGAGATGAGTTTTGTGGGTGCCTGGGTGGCTCAGTCAGTTAAGCATCTGCCTTCCGCTCAGGTCATGATCCTGGAGTCCCAGGATTGAGTCCCGCATCAGGCTCCCTGCTCAGCGGGGAGTCTGCTTCTCCCTCTGACCCTCTCCCCTCTCGTGCTCTCTCTCAACCCTCTCTTTCTCTCAAATAAATGAATAAAATCTTTAAAAAAAGAAAAGAAAAAGAGATGAATTTTGTGCCATGTAGAGAAAGTTATCTCTAAGGAAAAGGGAAAGATGATGCCTAACCTAAAAGGTACAGAGATTCAAGACTGAGAAAATCCATATAGAGTTTGAACCTCTGGTTGTAGCTTCTCTGAGATTCATCTCTATTCCTGCCTTTCTGGGTCTTGGCTCTTTCAGCCACCAAAGACTCGTATACAGGACATGTCTTGTATATGACTCTGAATCTTCTCAGCCCCAATTCTTGCATGTGGCCACTAGTTCTTTGTAGGCTTCAAATACTTTCATATAGGTGCAAGCTGGTAATATCTTGTACCTCTCTCACACTACTACACGAAACACCCACATGGATCCTCCAAAGAGTCATACATATACACATATACAGAAGTGCAGGGGAAGTTAATGTCTATGGGGCCACCACGATCAATAGTGAATGGAATCCAATGGATAAATATGACCCACTTTTTATTCCCTGGGAAGACAGTTCTGAAGCACATTTTATAAGACCTCTCCAACAGTCTCATGGTATCCAGTACCAGTCACCTGTAAAATGGGACACTCATTAAAACATGAGTATATTATCTTTCCCTCCTTCCCTGCTTCACTTTTCCCTGTCCCTCCTTCCCGCTTCCTGGGATGATATTCAAAGATAATCCACTTGCACATAATCTAGGCAAAAAGAGCACTTGCACATTGTTTCTGACTTTTTGTTTAAACTGATTCAAGTTGGTTCTTGCTCCTTGCAACTCAAAGACATTGTCCAGATTAATTCAAAGCCCTGCAATGGTTCCCCCATCGCCCATAGAATATGAGCATACAAGCAACAGAACTAGATGGGAACACATGGAAATCTGATCCAGAGTTTACATTCTTAACTTCTCTGGTGCTTTGTAAATGTTTATCACCCTCTCCCAGTTGAAAATCAATCAAATTCTCCCTAACTATGCAACGTGCCATTGAGAATACGTAAAACTCCAGACGCACACGCAAAAATCCTACTCCAGGTCACTAGTTGTTCTTTTCCTGTTGTGAGCTGTGTCTAGGTACCACACTTTATTTCACTGTTTATCTATTGTTGAAGATTTGGGCTGTTTCTAATTTTTCTTTTAAAATTAACACTGAAGTGAATATTCTAAAAATAAAGCTTTCATCTTTAGCTCTGCGTATTTCCAAAGGATAATTCCTGGAAATGGAATTATGGTACTAATTACTGTGGATAAATTGCCACCAATAAGTAAAGTTACTTTAAATATATTTGCTAAGTTGATACAGACAGGCATTTTGTTACAACTTATTAATTTTTATTAGTAGTGATAAATACTTTGCTTAATAGACTTATTGTCCTTTTATGAATTGTCTATCCATATTCTTTCCCATTTTAAATTAAACCATTACCATTTTCTTATTGATTTATCTATTGCTTTTTTATATGAAGCCTTTTTCCATCCTGTTTGTGGCATTTATTATAATTGTTTTCCTTTTACTTTTATAAATAATAATTTGACAAACTCATGTACATATGGAGTATTTTTCTTTTGGTTATTTATTTCATTATTTAATTCTTAGAGATAACCCATTCTATCCTCTATATTTCTTGTTTCCTGTTTTTTTTTTTTTTTTAAATAAATAGATTGCTAGGGCGCCTGGGTGGTTCAGTCAGTTAAGTGTCTGCCTTTGGCTCAGGTCATGATCCCAGGGTCCTGGGATCGAGTCCTGCATTGGGCTCCCTGCTCAGCGGGGAGCATGCTTCTCCCTCTCCCTCGCTGCTCTCCCTGCTTGTGCTCTCTCACTTGCTCACTCTCTCTCTCTCTCTCTCTCATAAATAAATAAATAAATAAATAAATAAATAAATAAATAGCTATTTTACAACTATTTTCTTTTCTTCCTCTTTATTTTCTTTTCTTTTTTTTTCTTTTTTTTTATTGTTATGTTAATCCCCATACATTACATCATTAGTTTTAGATATAGTGTTCCATGATTCATTGTTTGTGCATAACACCCAGTGCTCCATGCAGAACGTGCCCTCCTCAATACCCATCACCAGGCTAACCCATCCTCCCACCCCCCTCCCCTCTAGAACCCTCAGTTTGTTTTTCAGAGTCCATCGTCTCTCATGGTTCTTCTCCCCCTCCGATTTCCTCCCCTTCATTCTTCCCCTCCTGCTACATTCTTCTTCTTTTTTTCTTTCTTAACATATATTGCCTTATTTGTTTCAGAGGTACAGATCTGAGATTCAACAGTCTTGCACAATTCACAGCGCTTACCAGAGCACATACCCTCCCCAGTGTCCATCACCCAGTCACCCCATCCCTCCCACCCCACCCCCCACTCCAGCAACCCTCAGTTTGTTTCCTGAGATTAAGAATTCCTCATATCAGTGAGGTCATATGATACACGTCTTTCTCTGTTTGACTTATTTCGCTCAGCATAATACCCTCCAGTTCCATCCACGTCGTTGCAAATGGCAAGATCTCATTCCTTTTGATGGCTGCATAATATTCCATTGTATATATATACCACCTCTTCTTTATCCATTCATCTGTTGATGGACATCTTGGCTCTTTCCACAGTTTGGCTATTGTGGACATTGCTGCTATAAACATCGGGGTGCACGTACCCTTTCGGGTCCCTACTTTTGTATCTTTGGGGTAAATACCCAGGAGTGCAATTGCTGGATCATATGGTAGCTCTATTTTCAACTTTTTGAGGAACCTCCATACTGTTTTCCAGAGTGGCTGCACCAGCTTGGATTCCCACCAACAGTGTAGGAGGGTTCCCCTTTCTCCGCATCCCCGCCAACATCTGTCATTTCCTGACTTGTTAATTTTAGCCATTCTGACTGGTGTGAGGTGGTATCTCATTGAGGTTTTGATTTGGATTTCCCTGATGCCGAGCGATATTGAACACTTTTTCATGTGTCTGTTGGCTGTTTTATTTTATTTTTTTATGGTGGGAAATGAAAATCTATCCTTTTCTCCAAAGAACTAACCAATTCTTCTAACACGGTTTTCCCAAAAGTATTTACCAAATAACCTACTTTTTCCTTTTCAGTTTTTTTCTGATCTTGAATCTATTTCTAGGCTCTTTGTCTTCTCCATCTCCCTGCCTACTTCTGTGACTATGTCATAGTCTTTTCATTTTGCAACTAACTCTTAAGCTCTGGGCAGGTAAAGAGAAGATAGAAATGATGTTTCATCTCTTCCCATTTCAGGCCACATCTCAGCACACTTGAGCACTGAACTGACTGAAGGCTCAAGACAATGTCTGTGATTGGTATGTGTCAGGACACTGAGCAGTGTCACCTGCCCCATCCACTCTGGCTTTGTGCCTGCTGGCTCCTAGTTTGTGCGCAGACAGATGAGGGATGGGCTACGAGAGCCCATAGCCCCCTCCCCAGATTCAACTAAAGAATGATTCTTGACTTCCCATCCTTGGTTGCAGAGCATGTTTATATTTATTCCATACTATTTATATTATTATACCTTGGGTCCCTGGGAAGCAGATTCTGAGGCAGAGATTAACACACAGGAAGTTTGCTAGGGAGTGCTCTGGTGGTCAAGACTTTTAGAAGAGAAGAGAAGGAAATAGGATTAGGTAGAAGGAGGAGATAAACTGTGGTGTAGTCCTAACAAGAACTTAGCCAAACTCTGAAGCTGGATGACCCTTCAGAACTGTCCTGAATTGGAGCAAGGGGGCTGAGCTTCATACTCCTGCATTGACCAATCATTGGTAGAAGGCTGCTCTAGGAAGGGCAATGACCTTGGGTGAGGCATGTCTCTTTAGCAGGTAGCACTAATCATGATTACAATTACCAGAATTATAACTACAAGTTAACATGAATTTGTGAAATGCATTCATTATTAACTGGCCCTCTCTATATCATAAGCTCCAGGAAGTAAAGGACCATGTCTGTTTCTTAATCACTATTGCAACCTCAGAACATAGCAATTTTTTGTTGAGTACCTAATGTATACAAAGGACTCCATAAATAATTGCTGAATAAATAAATGACTAGAGGAGGCAATATTATCTTCTTTGTCTATATTTTACAAAGAAGAAAGTGAGGTACAAAATAGAGCTAATAAATGGTAGAGCTGAGATATAAGTCCACATCAATTTGGTTCCAGAGGCCATGCTCTTTCTACTATGATAGAGTCTTAGTCAGCTTAGGCTGCCAAAACAAAATACCACAGACTGGGTAGCTTAGACAAAAGAACTTTATATTCTCACAGTTCTGGAGATTGGAAGTCCAAGATCAAGGGGTCATCAGAATTGGTTACTGGTGAAATCTCTCATCCTGGCTTGTAGGGACGGGACACCTTTTTGCTGTGTTCTCACGTGGCCTCTTCCCTGGGCACATGCAGAGAGGAGGGGGAGAGAGTAAGAGAGAGAGAGAAAGAGAGAGGGATCTCTGGTGTTTCTTTCACTTCTTATAAGGACACCAGTTCTATCATATTAAGGCCCCACCTTTACGACTTCATTTAACCTTTACTACCTCCTTATAGGCCCTATCTCCAAATGCAGTCACATTGGGGATTAGGGCTTCAACATATAATTTGGGGGGCGACATGATTCAGTCCATAACAGAAAGACTTCCAGGGCTTATTATAAAACCATAAAGATTTAGGGGAGCCTACCTTAGGCAGTACTGTGGCACTCGCCTTCTGCCTTCTGTGCTATTGTGAAAGTAATGCTGCCATTTGTGTCTAATTATATAAGAAATAAGATAGAAACAGAAAAATGTTGAAATGAAAGGTCTGAGAAACTTTAAAAATAGACAGTAGTACTCAACATTAGGGTTATTTGGTCCTCCCCTAATTAGTGACTCCAAATTGCTGCAGACCATGAAGTATCTTCTTAACCACTGTATCAAATTCTGACCCACATTTTCTCATTAAAGATATTTAGCTTTCAGCTTCTCTTTCTTGTATTCTGCAATAGCTATGGTCTTCAGCCATTAATCTAGTCCATCCTCCATACTTGGGCTAGTTTTCATCCTGAGAAGAAAAAAGGACCTTGTCACTCCCTCGCTTAACTCCTCCCTGTAGTCTCATTTCTCCTTGTGACAGTGGTTCTAAAACTTCGTTGTCCATCAGAATCACCTAGAAGTCTCGTTAAAACACAGACTGGTGTCCCTCCACCACACATCCCCTCTACCCCCAGAGTTTCTGATGCTGTAGGGCTGGGGCAAGACCTGAGAATTTGTATTTCTAACCTGTTCCCGTGATGCTAATGAAACTGATCCTGGGACTACCTTTGGAGAACCTCTGCCCTGCAGAGAAGGCTGACCCCCAGCTTTTGCCTCTATCTGGCCTCAGCTTGCTTACCCTTGCTTACCCCTCTCCCTCTTACCCTTCTGCACCCGCCTCCTTCTAACTCCCATAGATCTTACATTCTACCCACATATTTTCACCACATCTGGAATACTTCTGGCACTGTCATACTTCATGCCTTCATGGCTGGCAGTCTATTTCCTACCCAACTCATATGCTCCTTCTCTGGGCAGCCTTCCCTTACTCTTTTGGAGTATTTTAATGATGATTCCACACACTGTGTTCGTATCTCTGTTTTATATTACCGCTTTACTTTCATTATTTTTCAAGCCCTTCTCTTTCACTGTGGGTTTGACTGTACAGGGGACATGTCTCACTTTTGTATTTCTGATGATTCACATAGTGTCTGCCAAGAATTGCTGCTTGGTAGATGCTGAATTTGTGTTTGAGGTGAATTCAGTTTAATTATTCATAAAAGGCTTAAACCATTCATGGGATATATGGTGGCTCTGACATCCTGTAAGGTTCCTTTCATTCTATTAGGATCTGAGACCCTACATGGGAGCCTTTCAACTCCTTTCAGCTACTGTGCATGGCTTCCCTTATTCATTAGCTCTCACCTTCAATTTGTCTATGTAGCTGACCTCAATTCCAGGCTTTGCTGACCATGCTTTTGTCTGGCATGCTCCAGCATTCTCTTTGGCTTACACATTTATTTCTTGAGGTTCAGACTGGGTTCTTTAGCTCTCTGCTCACTAGCCTCCCTGCCCTCTACTTCCTGCCAGAATAGCACACTTTGCTTGATCTGATTTGGTTCACTGGTTCCTGAATTTTGAAACTGTCTACAACCACTAGACGAATGGCCCATACATCTGCAGTCACTATGATCTGGAGAAAGGCTGCTGGTTGAACCTTTCTCCTTACTCTCCCTTTGCCCTACTGCCCACCTGTTAACACTTGATTCATTATTCAACCATCCTTCAATTCATTCTTCTATTTGTTCTTCAACTCAGAGCTTGCAGGTGACAAAGTGTATGGCATCATCCACTAAATTTCTACTTCAAACTATGTATTATTACACGATGAAGTCATAAGGGGGGAAAACTCTGAGCGGGAAAAGAAAGAAAGAAAAAAATTTCAATCACAACCCAGCTGTGAAATATTGCTAAAGACAGCCTCTTCAATATATCATTAAGAGGGCAACATAAACTGGATTTTCTGAAGATATGAATAACCCAAGTCTTCACTAATTATACTGGAAGTATATAGTATTACAATTATAAAAATTATCAGCCATGAAAAATTTCATACCCTGTTTACTTTCAGGGTGAAATACACCTTCTCAGATTTGTAGGTTATTTTTACTTTGTAGGTTGGGCTTAAGTATAAATGATAATACATTTCTCAGATAAGCTAAAAGGTTAAAAACAAAGAAGAAGGAACTTTCAACTTCTGATAAACCAGATGCAAGAGATGATAGCTAAGCCACCATGTCATATCACAAATTAATAGTTTTAACTGTACTTGGGCCAAATAAATTGACTTTGTAAAAAATTCCTTATTCTCAGAAATTATGGTATTTCTTATTTATATAAAGAGTTTGATTTTATCTCTACCAGATGAAATTCCCTGTAATTTTCCATTTCAAATAATTACTCATAAGAAGAATAGGTGATATATGGCCTGATACATATATTCTCTAGTGTTGAAATGCTCTTCTAATTTTAATTATTTGATCCCTTCAACCAAGAGTGGGCTCTTTTTTCAGTTTTAAAAGGCATAGAGATACTGACTTCTACTACAAGGGGAATAAAACGATCTTGGGATACCACTCAAAAACTGGAGAACAATAATTCTTAATAATGTCCAACTTGCAGTATTATTGTCAGTATTAAATAAGGGAATAAGTGCGGAAATGCTAGATAATGCATGCACACAGTTGGTGGTCAATAAATGTTAGATGTCCCATAATAGTACCATAGTCTGTGAGTCCCAGAAATAGCTTAGGCATCCATGGGCTTTCTTACAGGAAATACAAATGGTCATGAATAGTTATATTTTCTGGTCAAGTAGAGTGAATTGCTCCTTGGAGTGTTCTCAAGAAGAATATTGGAACACATAAAGTACCCAATTAGACACATCTGGTGTTCCAGAAAGGCTATTGGAGGGGAGATGGAGAAGCTCAGTGGGAAATGTGCATATTCCACTATGCAAAACAGAATCACATTTGCCAAGAGGAGGTTTATTGTCAAGAGATGAGACAAGTAGGAAATCACTAAAACTGCTGCTTCTGTGAATGGATTTGGAAGCTGAATGCATTGGGACCTCTTCTCAGCCCTCATTTTCTGCCTCTCTATGGTATCCAACACTGTTGCCCACTCCCCCCACCCCGAGCTGTTCTTTTTGAAAGTCTTTTTCTCTGTACCAGATTGAAACTATATTCACCTACTTCTCCCATGAAGTCTGCCCTTTTCTGCTCTCTGATTTACCCTCTTCCATTTTAAAATACTTGACTTTTCCATTATGTACAATCTTGAGATCCATGGTCTTCTCTGTGGACTTTCTCTTAGAGAATCCATCCATTTTTGGAGATGCAACTGTTGCAGTTTATGTGGAGGGTTCCCAAATATTACTGGAGTTCTAATTTCTCAAATTTCAGGTTTGCATCTCCAGCTCCCTATTGAATAATGTTGATGTTGTATCGATTCGTCAAACTCAGCACATTAGAAAAGACTTACTTTCTGTCATCCTTGTATCTTTAGTATTCTCAGAACTCAGTCCATCCTTATCATCTCAGTGATGTTTGAATCAGTTCTGCATTTCACTCCTTAAACCTAAATCATGTTGTGTAACCTTCTCTAATACCATAGATCGTTCTTTCCTCAGTCAACATCTTTGTGCACACCCATATCCTTTCCCACCTGGACTGTTTTTGTAGCTGCCCCCCCTGCCACCAACTCCAACTACTTCAGACCTGCAGACTTTTTTCTCTCCAGTTCATTCTGTGCACCTCAGCTAGATTATGCCTTTTAACAACCCTTACTAACTCATCATGGAATTGCTTATTGAAAACCCTTCAATTATCTAAGTTTCCACAAGTTTCCACAGATTTTCCAAACTCCTAGGCCTTCCAGGCCTACATCTGGCCTAACCTGACTTTATAATCCCACTCCTTCCCACTTATCACTATCCCCCTGGGGCCCCATTCATTCCATTTATAGGAGGTTTTAGATAGGCAGTAACTCTTTCAAGGAAGGGTAGAGCCCTAAAATCCTCCTGAGATACTTCATTTTCTGTCAAGAACACCTCCTCATGATTATAAACCCCTTCTTTAGAGACACAACTTGATTTCACAAACATAAAGTGGCCCTAGGATGTCAGTAGGTGCTTCTAATAAGCATTTTTTGTCATCTCCCTATAATCTAAACACTGAGAACTGGCAAATTTCCCAAGTGTTCTCTTTATTCATACAAAGATCATAAAAAAATAGATCCTTCAATGTTTGCATTTTTCATCACGTTAGAAGTTTAAAATTTATTTTTTATTATTAAATGTTCTAAATAGAAAATATAATAGGTACTCCTATACCTATCATCAGACTTAATAGATGAGAAAGGTCAAAAAGGTCATATTTACTGCAGGTCACTTTAAAAAATATAAGGATATAACGAGTCCTATGACCCAAACTTCCTGTTCACCTGAAGTTCTATAATGCTGCACCAATAACTCAGAAGACATAAAAAAATATTGATATTTGGGTAATATTTGTGTTAGATTTTGTCTATGACTTGATGGGAATGGAAAAAGAGTCTGCCTAGGAAAGAACAAGTCAGTACATGTTCTTTTATTAGACTCAGAACTGAGTTAGCCAGTGAATTTCACATCATATCTTAGCTACCAGGAAACTTGCACTATTTAATTGCTAAGCTTCGTAAATTAACTCATCCCAGATCCCTGTACATCTGTTATTCTCCTTCTTTTTAACAGGTTTTGTACTTTTAATTCTTACTTGTCTTACATGTACAGTCATCTTAAAAGATGACTGTAATCACTTATCGAACATTTTAAAAAAACCCACAGAAATACACTTACGTGACATGTTGATGAAAATCATCAGAGAAGTCCAAGATACAGTATTCCATGGCAAGTTCATCAAGTTTCTTAAGATAGGACATAAATAATGACTTGTTTTAAATGGGAATAATGGAACCTAATTTTTATGAAACCCACAGTAATCTAAAAACTTCAATTTCATTTGTGTCTACCTTCTCTTCAACATCAAACTTCTTACCAAACCAATTAGAGAATAAAGAACTGATACAGATTTATCAACTTTTTTCATCATTTTGATAAGACAGTCACGGACTCAAATTCAAATGATCAAAAAGATGGAAAAAGAAATAATATACCTGATTAATTTACAGATGGAGAACTCTGTTGCCATTGAACTATCTTATCATACAAGTGAGGCATTTCAGTCTCTGTTCGTAACCCATACCTAAGTTTGGCTACCGAATTCACTAAAGTAAAATAGTGGCAAGAAGCTACAGGAATTTGAAGTAGAGGGATAAGTAGATCTTAAACAACTTGCCCAATGGAAAATGAGTTCATACCAAAGTTCAGCCTAGAACCCAGATTTCCTGGCATATCTAGGAACATTATAACTGGTTTGTGTTAATGTTTCATGTTGAGAAAATTTTACTTGTTTTTGAGTAATAGCATAAACTGATAGTTGGCTGAAGTAACCACTTTGAAAGTCAAGATTTATTTGAATTAGTAAATTCTCTCATGTCTGTTGAAAAACTATGCCCACTATTAAATTATAGGCTAGGCATTTGATATAGGTGTTGGTCATACAGTGGTAAATAAAACAGTGCTCATGGCCCACAAGATCCTTGTGTCTAGAAGTAAGTTTTTAATTATTATAATAAAGTTGAGAAGTGGGTGGGGTTTTATGGAGATTGGGCCATATGTGCCTAGGAGGGATGCCTACTCCAGCCAACCGTGGAGTGGAGCTGAAGGTGAGAAGTCCAGAAAGGCTTCTGAGAGGAACTAACATTTAAAATTTGAGATCAATAAGGAGAGGGAAGAGAAAAATATTCCAGGTTCAGGAAAGTATGTGCTGACGTGCATTTTAAAAACCTAAGGAAGTTCAGTCTGGCTGATGCTTCAGAGCAAGACTAAGATGTGAGGTTGTAGACACAGGCCCCTTCACCTTACAGGTAACATTGACAGGGTTGGTATTTGTCCTGAAAGCAAGGAGAGGTCACTTACTGGACAAACAATAAAGTGATATGAAATTGCATTTTAGAACAAAAGACTTCCAATAGGGTAGGCTCATTCAGTGGGGCTCAAGGGGTCACAGGCATAACCAATTTTAAATAATCAATGTTCAGGTCCTCCACTTCCTTTTGTACTCTTTCTTAGAGAGGATCTTCTTGAGAAAGCATTCTCTTGCAGTGAAGGCATGATGCAGGTTTCCCTTCCCTGGTACATCTCACACCTATCATTCACTCATTCTGATTCTGGCTCTGGTGGGTTATTCAGGAGCTCCAAATAAATGGACAAATCTAAATACCGATATTGGTGAAGTCTTCATTTCTCAAGACATAGTAAATCTGCTTATAGATTTGAGATTTCCTCTTGTTTAAAAATAGTTTCATTAAGCATAAAACATGGTATCAGAAACAGAGTCTTAGAATATTTTGAAGTCAGGTATATTGCGCAGTGGAGATGCAGGAGTAATGGTAACTTTAACTTAATAATTTTGTCCATTTCATTCCTGAATTACCATCAAAGAATGCATTCTTCCTGAGAAGAACTTGGAAAGAGCAAAGAAAGAGAATTTTGGTCAAAAACGTCGATGAAAGTAGCACTTTATTTCATCCTGGCAAAGTTCCCTGCTTTATCTATTTTTTTAGAATTGTAAAAAGCCTGTTAGAAAATAAGAATCTGCAACAAAGTGTGCCTTCTGAACATTTTCATCCTCCTTAGTAAGGAGAAAGCACTTTGTAACACCAGTGAGAGAATTCTCATTTACCTATGTTTCAGCTGTATATTTGGCCTGATTTCAGAGAGAAAAAAGTGCAAAATTATTTATTTATTTTCAACAGATTTTATAACTTCAGTAAAAGGAACATATGACAAAGTTAACTTCATGTTTTATTTTTTTATTCAGGTTGTGGAAAAACAATTTCATTACTCTTTATAAGAGATTATTGAATACTGTGAACACATAAAAATTTTTGCTTGGACAAAGTCGTCTGCTCTGTGTCTCTCATCAATGTCTTTAGTCATCTACTCATTCCTCCCAAGTATTTATTATGAGAATAACTTAAAGGAAATGTGTTGTGGATTCTACTCTAAATAATGCAATGAACTGAAATCATTAATATATAGCAATATCTTTTCTTCTGTTTACTCTTAATTCTTACAAAGCACATTAATCTAATACTCTGAACCTAAAATCAGTATCAGTTAATTGTGATTAAGTCCAGTATTTCAAATGTGGATTTGCTGCTCTAATTCTGTGTTTGTTTTCACCATGAAATATTATCATACTATCTATATATAATAATTCTCAAGAGCCCATCTTTATGTCTACCTGTCATGATTTTTTTAGAAAGATTTTTATTTATTTATTTGACAGAGAGAGAGAGAGAATGAAAGCTCATGAGCAGGGGGTACGGCAGGCAGAGGGAGAAGCAGACTCCCTGCAAAGCAGGGAGCCCGATGTGGGGCTCGATCCCAGGACCCAGAGATCATGACCTGAGCTGAAGGCAGATGCTTAACCAACTGAGCCACCCAGGTGCCCCTACCTGTCATGATTTTTTTTTTTTTTTTTTTTTAAAGATTTTATTTATTTATTTGTCAGAAAGAGAGAGATAGAACATGCACAAGCAGGGGGAGAGGCAGAGAGGGAGAGGGAGAAGCAGGCTTCCCGCTGAGCAGGGAGCCCGATGCGGGGCTCGATCCCAGGACCCTGGGATCATGACCTGAGCCGAAGGCAGACGCTTAACGACTGAGCCACCCAGGCACCCTACCTGTCATGATTTTTAAAGCATCAAGAAATGACCTAGAAAACTGAACTTTGGCACAACTGTAAAGGTCTTTTTTTGAATAGATATCAGAAAATATCCTAACATGTGGAATTCAATATATATGTGAAATTTATGAATTTATATGAATATAAAGCCTAGATTTGACTAATTTTAGATTCATAAATAAGGTACCTCTAAGTAAAAAAGTAAAATTAATTGTCACCTGAGAAGTTTTTTTTAATGTTTTTATTTTAATTCCAATATAGTTAACATACAGTATTATGTTAATTTCAGTTGTACACTATAGTGATTCAATACATCCGTACATCACTCTGTGCTCATTACAAGTGCGCTCCTTAATCTCCACTTTGATGGACACTTGGGCTGCTTCCATTATTTGGCTGTTATAAATAATGCTGCAATAAACATAGGGGTGCATGTATGCTTTTGAATTAGTGTTTTTGAATTTTGGGGGGTAAATACCAAGTAGTGTAATTGCTAGATCATGAGTTAGTTTTATTTTTAACTTTTTTGAGGAAACTCCATGCTATTTTCCACAGTGGCTGCACCAGTTTGCATTCCCACCAACAGTGCATGAGTGTTCCTTTTCTCCGTGACCTTGTCAACAGCTGTTGTTCTTGTGTTATTGATTTTAGCTATTCTGACAGGTGTGAGGTGATATCTCATTGTAGTTTTGATTTGCATTTCCCTGATGGTGAGTGATGATGAGTATCTTTTTATTTATCTGTTGGCCATCTGGATGTCTTCTTTGGAGAAATGTCTGTTCATGTCCATTTTTTAATTGGATTATTTAATTTTGGGATGTTGAGTTGTATCAGTTCTTTACATATTTTGGATACTAACCCTTTATTGGATGTCATTCGCAAATACCTTCTTCCATTCTGTAGATTGTCTTTTAGTTTTGTTGAGTGTTTCCTTAGCTGTACAGAAGGGTTTATTTTGATGTAGTCCCAGTAGTTTATTTTTGCTTTTGTTTCCCTTGCCTCAGGAGACATATTTAGAAAAAAGTTGCTACAGCCGATATGAAAAAGGTTACCATCTGGGTTCTATTCTAGGATTTTTATGGTTTCAGGTCTCACAGTTAAGTCTTTCGTCCATTTTGAGTTTATTTTTGTGTGTGGTGTGAGAAAGCGGTCCAGTTGCTTTATTTTACATGATCGGTTTTCCCCAACCCCATTTGTTGAAGAGACTCTCTTTTTCCCATTGCATATTCTTTCTTGCTTTGTTGAAAATTAATTGACCATATAGTTGTGGGTTCATTTCTGAGTTTTCTATTCTGTTCCATTGATCTATGTGTCTATTTTTGTGCCAGTACCATACTGTTTTGATTACTACAGCTTTGTAATATGACTTGAGGTGAATTGTGATGCCTCCAGCTTTGCTTTTCTTTTTCTAGGTTGCTTTGGCTATTGGAGGTCTTTTGTGGTTCCATACAAATTTTAGGATGGTTTGTTTTAGTTCTGTGAAAATGCTGTTGGTATTTTAGTAGGGGTTGCATTAAGTGTGTAGATTGCTTTCGGTAGTACAGACATTATAACAAATTTGTTCTTTCAACCCATGAGCATGGAATGCCTTTCCATTTCTTTGTAACATTTCAATTTCTTACATCAGGTTTATATAGTTTTCAGAACATAGGTCTTTCACCTCTTTCATTAGGATTATTCCTAGGTATCTTTTTATTTGGTGTGCAATTGTGAATGGGATTGTTTTCTTAATTTATCTTTCTGCTGCTTCATTATTGGTGCATAGAAAGGAACAGTTTCTGTAAATTGATTTAGTATCCTGTGACTTTACTGAATTTGTTTTATCAAACCTAGCAATTTTTTGGTGATCTTTTAGGGTTTTCTATATATAGTGTCATGTCATCCACAAATACTGATTTACTTCTTCCTTTCTGGTTTGGGTGCCTTTTATTTCCTTTTGTTTTCTGATTGCTATGGCTAGGACTTCCAGTACTATGTTGAATAAAAGTGGTGAGAATGGACATCCTTGTCTTTTTCCTGACCTTAGTGGAAAAGCTCTCAGTTTTTCCCCATTGAGGATGATGTTAGCTGTGGGTTTTTCACATTTGGCCTTTATTATGTTGAGGTATGTCCCCTCTAAACCTGTTTTGTTGAGCGTTTTTAACCTGAACATGTGTTGAACTTTGTCAAATGCATTTTCTGTGCCTGTTGAAATGATCATGTGGTTCTTATCTTTTCTCTTATTGATGTGATGTATCACATTGATTTGCGAATGCTGAAGCATGCTTGCCATCCAGGAATAAATTCCACGTGATCATGGTGAGTGATTTTTTTTAACGTGTTATTGAATGTGGTGTGCTAGTATTTTAGAGAATTTTTGTGTCTCTGTTCATCAGGGGTATTTGGCCTGTAGTTCTCTTTTTTAGTGGTCCATTTGTCTGGTTTGGTATCAGGGTAATGCTGGCCTCATATAATGAATTTGGAAGTTTTCCTTCCATTTCCATGTTTTTGGAATAGTTTGAGAATAATAGATATCAACTCTTCTTTAAATGTTTCGTAAAATTCCCCTGAGAAGCCATCTGGTCCTGGAGTTTTGTTTCTTGAGAATTTTTTGATTATTGAGTCAATTTCTTTGCTGGCTATTAGTCTGTTCAAATTTTCTATTTACTCCTGTTTCAGTTCTGGTAGTTTTTGTGTTTCTAAAAATTTCTCCATTTCTTTTAGGTTATACAATTTATTGGCATATAGTTTTTCATAAAATTCTCTTACAATTGTTTATATTTCTGTGGTGCTGGTTGTTATTTCTCCTTTCTCACTTGTGATTTTATTTGAATCCTTTCTCTTTTTCTCTTTTTTTGTGATAAGTCTGGCTAAGGCTTATCAATTTTATCAATTTTTTTCAAAGAACCAGCTCCTGGTTTCATTGATCTGTCCTATTGTGTTTGTTGTTGTTCTTAGTTTCTATATCATTTATTTCTGCTCTAATCTTTATCATTGCCTTCCTTCTCCTGGTTTTAGGCTTTGTTTGTTGTTCTTTCTGTAGCCCCTTTAGGTGTATGGTTCAGTTGTTTGAGATTTTTCTTGCTTCTTGAGGTAAGCCTGTATTGCTATAAATTTCCCTCTTAGAACCACTTTTGTTACATCCCAGAGGTTTTGGATCATTGTGTTTTCATTTTCACTTGTTTCCATATACTTTTTTATTTCTTCTTTGTTTCCTGTTTGCCCCATTCATTGTTTGGTAGCATGTTATTTAACCACCATATATTTGTGGTCTTTCCGGATTTTTTTCTTGTGGTTGACTTCTAGTTTATAGTGTTGTGCTCAGAAAACATGCATGGTTTGATTTTGAATTTCTTGAATTTGTTGAGGCTGGTTTGTGGGCTAATAGGTAATCTATTCTGGAGGATGTTCCATGTGCACTTGAAAAGAATGTGTATGCTTCTGTATTTAGATGGAATGTTCTGAATATATCTGTTAAATCCATCTGGTCCAATGTGTCATTCAAAGCCCTGTTGCTGTTCTGTTTAGATGATCTGTCCATTAATGTAAGTGGGGTATTGACATCCCCTGCTATTCTAGTATTTTTATTGATTGCTTCCTTTGTGTTGGGTATTAACTGTTTTATGTATTTGGGTGCTCCTATATTGGGTACATAAATATTTACAATTGTTATATCTTCTTGTTGGATTGTCCCCTTTATTATTATATACTGTCCTTCTTTGTTTCTTGTTACAGTCTTTGCTTTAAAGTCTATTTAGTCTGATTGAAGTATTGCTATTCCGACTTTCTTTTGACATCCATTTGCACGATAGGTGTGTCTCCATGTTCTCACTTTCAATCTGCAGGTGTCTTTAGGTCTAAAATGGGTCTCTTGTAGGCAGCATACAGATAGGTCTTGTTTATCTATTCTGTCACCCTATGTCTTTTGGTTAGTCCATCTACATTCAAAGTAATTATTGATAGATATGTATGTATTGTCATTTTATTACTTGTTTTGTGGCTGTTTCTGAAGATTTTCTTTGATCCTTTCTTGTCTTTCTCTCCTTCATGGTTTGCTGATTTTCTTTAGTGATATATTTGGATTTCTTTTTATTCTTTTCATATTTGTGAGTGGTTTTTGATGCGTGGTTACCATTAGGTTGTATATAACCTCTTCTCCATATAGCAGTCTATATTGAGTTGATGGTCATTTAATTTGAACCCATTCCTTTCTCCTGTCCTCCCCACATTTTAGGTATGTATTATTATATTTATATCCTGTTTTTGAGAGTTGCTTGACTGATTTCTCACAGAAATATTCATGTATACTGCTTTTGTGTTTCCTACTTCCAAACTTACTTTTGGTCCTCCTTCCCCTTCAAAGAGTCCCTTGTAATATTTCTTGCAGAGCTGGTTCAGTGGTCATGAACTCCTTTAGGGTTTGTTTGTCGGGGAACCTGTCGATCTCTCCTTCTGTTCTGAATGATAGCATTGCTGGATAGAGTATTCTTGCCCACAGGTTTTTCCCATTCAGCACTTTGAATATATCACGCCACTATCTTCTGGTGCGCAAAGTTTCTGTTGAAAAATCTCCTGCTAGCATTATGGGTTTTCCCTTGTAAGTTAATGACTTCTTTTGTCTTGGTGCCTTTAAAAGTTTTTCTGTATCACTATATTTTGCAAATTTAATGAGAATATGTCTTGGTGTCTGTCTGCTTTTGTTGATTCTGTTGGCAGTTCTCTGTGCCTCCTGGATCTGGATATCTGTTCCTTCCCCAGATTCAGGAAGTTTTCAGCTATTATTTCTTCAAATAAATTTTTGCCCTCTTTTCTCTCTCTTCTTCTTCTGGGACTCCTATAATACGAATGTTATTACATGTGATAGAGTCACTGAGTTCCCCAAGTCTATTCTTATTTTGCATAATTCTTTTCTCTCTCTTTTGCTCAGCTTGATTACTTTCCGTTTCTCTGTCTTCCAGGTCACTAATTTGTTCCTGTGCTTCTTCCATCCTGCTTTCCATACCATCAAGCGTGTTCCTCGTTTCATTTATTGAGCCCTTCATCTCTGGTACGTTATTCCTTATCTCTGTGTTAAGGTGTCACTCATGTCTTCCACTCTTTTCTCAAGTCCAGTGAGTATCCTTATGACCATTACTTTAAATTCTCTATCAGGCAAGTTACTTGTATCTGTTTCACTTAGATCTCTGGTTGTCGTCTTGTCCTGTTCTTTCATTTGGGATAAATTTCTCTGTCTCCTCATTTTGTCTGCTTCTCTCTGTCTGTTTCTGTGTGTTAAGAAAGTCAGGTATGTCTTCTGCTTTTGAAAGTAGTGACTTCATGCAGTACCTGGGCAGCTCATTCAGTTAAGCATCTACCTTCAGCTCAGGTCATGATCTCAGGGTCTTGGGATAGAGCCCACATCAGGCTCCCTGCTCAGTGGGGAGTCTGCTTCTCCCTTTTCCTCTGCCCCTCCATCCCCTGCTCATGCTCTCTCTCTCTCTCTGTCTCAAACAAATGAATAAAATCTTAAAAGAAGAAGAAAAGGAGTGACTTTATGCAGAAGAGTGCCCTTCAGTGCAGTGTCTTCTGTCTACCAGTGACTGGCACTTTGGAAGAGTATCCGACGTGTCTTGCTTATGTCCTGCTATTGTGTCTGAGTTACTTTTCCTATCAGTTCAGTCATCTGCACTGACTCTCTGCCTGTTTTGGGCTGTGCTTGCTCTCTGTGGTGTTAGTGGGACCCAGCCAGATCAGCCTTGAGGGGATGTGCCCACCAGGAACTTGGGAGCAGGCCAGTGGTGTTAGCAAATTTGAGCTGGGCTAGTAGTCCTATTATAGATCCCCTGAAGTGCTGTGGGGCAGCCTGGGGTGCGAGACTTGTCACAGAGTGTGACAATAGCTGGAAGTGGGTGTCTGGGTGTGGTTTGGTGGCTTGGTGGGGCACATGGTGGCTGCTGTGTACCTGGCAGCTGGGTGGGTCCTGAGTGTGTGTGGCTTTAACAAAATTTGCCCTAAGCTCATGGCTGAGGCTAATGGGCTTGGAGTAGGTGAGTCCTCAGGAGAATTCCTAATAAGGTTTGCTAAAGCTTTTTTGGTATACTCTCAGGCATTGGCCAAGAAAATAACACTAATAACTGGTAAAATGTCCTTTTGCAAGTTAAGGGGTGTCCAATTGTGCACTTTGTATAAGATGAAGGAGGATCTAATCATGTTTTCAATTGATATATCAATGTAAAAAAACTCATGATATATTATATATTTATATTTACATTATATATATAAATATTATTATATAATTATATATTATATTATATATTATATCATGTTTTTTTTGACATATTGTTTGAAAAGAGTTTAAGGAAATGACTGTCATTGCTATAATAAAGTTCCTTCCTGGCCCACATAGTTATTTATGGAATCAAAGCTTCTCAAAAATTATATCTATAAGGCCAAATATAGGTATAGAATTTATTCTGAGTGCTTTATCATTCTAGAGATATGTAATGTTTATCCACAGACACAAGACTTATCTATCTCATTAAGAGGTGGTTTTCTTATAAAATTTTACTTTCATGTGTAATAAATATTTTTCTAAATATGTAATATATTTATGCTGTTTTCATCAGTTATATTGTAAAATAAGTATAACTAACTCAATCTGTAAGAACCTGATAATACTTACACCATTATGGTCACAGGAAATTTTTAAACATTTTGACTTATATGTATGTTTTTCTGCATTGTGATAGGATAATCAACCAAGACTAAAAATTAAAAATAATTCTTAAGGATAAAAACTGTGGGGAAAAAAATGGAGTGGAAATACAAGTTCAAGGGAAAAAATCAAACCCATTTCCTGTTGATAGAGAGGAATTTGTTCATGTATTTTTAAAAGAACAATGAGAGGTATCAAATCTTATCATTTAGATTCATTTGGGTATATTCAAAAGAGGACACAGCTGTTTTATTTTTTGTATCAGTGTTATATATGTTCCATTCTTTGTAATTATCTAATTTTATAGTAAAATAATTTTATGTGAACTTAAAAAAAGGTAAGAAAGTACATATATTTTTCAAAAATTCTAAGGGGGTTTGTAAGCAAGAAAGTGTAATGACCACTGCAGAAAGTCTGTTTGAGTACAGTAGGAAAAGGAACTGAAGGGAGCAAGACTGGAGACAAGAAGACTAGCTAGTAGGATGTTGTAATAAATGAATCAGGATAATGGTTGCCCCGACTGTGATGGATAGGAGTAGATGAATCTGAGATACATTGGGAGGTAGAATGAATAGGATATGTTGAGAGATTCGATGTGGAGGTACAAGAGGAAGGGTAAAGGATGACACCCAGATTTCTACTTGGGTAACTGATGTTACTGAGAGAGGGAAACATAGTGAAGGAGTAGGTGTGGGGGACAGGAGTGTGATACCCTGAGTGTGTGTGTGTGTGGGCATGCATGTGTGTAGTGTGTGTGTACATACTTTCAGATACGTATATGGAATTGAAGGTGACAAGAGATATTTGGGCTAGAGGCTTAAACTTGGCAGGCATAAGAATATATTCATAGTAACTGAATCTACAGGAGTAAGTGAGATCTCCCAAGAAGAGATGTAGGAGAAAAATTAAGAACATGTCTTGGCATGGAAAACAAGAGAAGACAATGTTTCAAAAAGGAAGGATTATTTAGTGGTGTCAAAGGTAAAGAAAGATGGGGAAGACCTTTTCCAGAATTATTTCAATAAAAAAAAAAAAATGGAGACAGAAGCCAGCTTGGAGGGGGAGAATAGATGTATGCGTACACCTACACCCACACCCACATTCAAGGTGGGGCAATAGGAACTACAAGGTTGAACAGCTGACAGTGGATTTATTTGGTGCTGATAAACTATTGCTAATTAATAGAAATTCTTTTGTATGTAACAAAAAAATGTGCAGCTAATTTATGAATTGAAAAAAATCATGTTTTCTACTATTTAAATAGTCAAGTTTTTGAAAATGTATGAAAGTCGGGGCACCTGAGTGGCTCAGTCATTAAGCTTCTGCCTTCGGCTCAGGTCATGATCCCAGGGTCCTGGGATCGAGCCCCGCATCGGGCTCCCTGCTCGGCAGGAAGCCTTCTTCTCCCTCTCCCACTCCCCCTGCTCATGTTCCCTCTCTCGCTTTGTCTCTCTCTTTCAAATAAATAAATAAATAAAATCTTAAAAAAAAAAAAAGAAAGAAAATGTATGAAAGTCCATGAAAATGCAACTTTATAACAACTTTTGTCTCCTCATTTACTATTTAGGCTTGATTCAGTAGACAGGGATGCCCATTCAGTATAAAGCACTGGGCTAAATTGGGCTGGGATAATGAGTCAGACATGTAGCCAGATCTCAAGGCATTACAGAGGAGTTAACATATCTTTAAAATACCACACTATAAGGCAGTAAGTGATATGTGTTGCAAATATACACTTTGGCTTTAAAAATATAAATATGGGTAAATATTTTCATCTAAAGGCTTTTAGATAGAATACAGAATACTGGTTTTGAATCCCTAGTAATTAGATCTGCATTCCTTCAACAGTGTCTCTGCCTTTTCCTGATTATCATTTCTTGAAGAGAACACACAGGTAAACATAGGAAATTAACAAAATAATGAACATGGGCCTACCTCCCAGTTTGGATTTTTAAACATCAGACTATCAAAAGAGAACTAGCTATTCAATTATTTATTCAGCTTAGTCTGCATTTTAAATGGAAATTACAATGTCCAGAGTAAAAAAATAACTTGACGATTCACTCAAATGTGATTCTCCTTTCTTCGCTCCTCCTTGCCTATGGTCTTGAAATATACCTCTCTTCTCCTTCTTAACCTCTCATATTAAAAATTACTTAATTAGGGAAGAATGTGAAATTTTATTCATTCTTTTTTGAGAACTTATGCAATTAAAAAGTTGAGAATCTGCGTGGATGTTTGAGGAGCACAGATTACACTGAACAATCCACCCTTAAAAATTAAAAAGAATGTTATAATCATAAATAGCTCTGCCTCGCAGTCATTTCTGTAATTCTGTCTAACATTCATATTGTCATTTGATTAGTTAATCATCCATTTTCAAAGGTGTGAATGTGTTTTCACACTTCTGCTAAGACAGTGTTAACTATGAAACTATAGATAGCAATAGAGATTAATTATCTATTGCACAAGTTCCCACACCTTGTGCTTACCAGATAGAGGAAGAGAGTGCATGTCTTAGCACAGGTGTGATTTCAAAAAATGGAAAAAAAATATACTTGGTCAAATGAGTTCAAGGAGTACTTTCAACTGACATATCTTTAAAATGTTAACCGCATTTACACTTTTAATTTTATTTCATAAAACAATTGATCTCCCGTGTATCACAAGATTTGTTTCCTGAGTGGATTAGTGCATCGCTTCAGTTATAAATGAATGAGTGAAGTGGAGGCATTTTACAAATGAATCAGTTTCTCATGAAATTAGAAAGGGACCAGAGCTCTATCAGATTTTAACCACAGCTGTAAGTTCATTAGGACAAAACCAGACATTTTAGACTTGTCTTCTGAAAGGTTAAATACATCGAGCCTTCCGAGCACACTGGTAACTCAAAATAATAATAATAACTATTATTATAGTTATAATAGCAATAAACTGTCCAGCTGGCTTTTAGTTTTGCTGCTGTTCTCTGACCCAAGTGAAATCTGGTAACTTAGAATCTGGCTCACCATCTCTTCGGAGACTGATTTTTCTATCTCAGTGAGTTGTTAACTTTGATGTATAGGGTACTGTGACTGAAAGAGAGACTAAAGTATAGAAGTTTATCTGTAACTGCATAGTGTTTTGAAGTAAAGATATGCTCAAATTTTGATCCATCATGAAAGGTAGGGTAGTAAGTCCTCACTCCTAGATCAGTGTTAGCTTTGATCTTATATTAACGTGGTGCAATTGGTATTAATATCCTACAAGTCTTCTTTATGATGTAGACCAAGGACTGAAACTGAACAAAACATTTCTCTCATTCAGAAAATGTTTCTTCTGTCATGAGCTTTCTGCTATCTTCTTTTTTCAGAGATGTGGGTGAAGGCATTCTCCTAGGTGTGGTTCTGTATGGACACTAAGACAAGCTTGCGGACCCTTGAGCAACAACCTTGTTCTTTAAGTGCCTCCCATTGTAAATACATAGCCCCAAATTGCTTCTTCTCTCTTGGTCTGGGTATGACACCAGAAAGGCAAATGCCAAGAGTTTTTGATAGCAAGAAAATGAGATAAAAACCAAATACCAGGTGGCGCCTGGGTGGCTCAGTCGTTAAGCGTCTGCCTTCGGCTCAGGTCATGATCCCAGGGTCCTGGGATCGAGCCCCACATCGGGCTCCCTGCTCAGCGGGAAGCCTGCTTCTCCATCTCCCACTCCCCCTGCTTGTGTTCCCTCTCTCGCTGTGTCTCTCTCTGTCAAATAAATAAACAAAATCTTTAAAAAAAAAAAAAAAAAAAAAAACCAAATACCACTGGTTGGTTAGACAAAGTAGCATAACATTCCCATGTTTCTAACCAGTCTTGTCAGTTCATATTTAGTTACTCTTCTATAAAATAAACTCCCAACTCCATGCTAATAATATACTCTCCATTTAATGAATGAGAATGACCATCATTTATCACCATGGCCCCACTTAGATTGAGGACACTTTAGTTCTCAAGCTTATTTTTACTTTCCTGGAAGGCCTGAGTTAACCAGAAACTTCCTGAGAAAGTTTAGCCCTAGCAGCGTCACTGATGAGTTCGTAATCTCAGAACAATATTTGCGAGAAAAATAGTTGAAAGGAAGATGGTGAAAAGTGATCAAGACAGAGACTTATTCTTATAAAAGAGATTTCAGAAAAGCAAACTTCATCTTCATTGGGTTGGCCATGCCTCCTGAAGGAGAGTGCCATGTCCTCATTGGGTATATTTCAACCCTATTGCTTGCCCATCTGCAGACCTAGGAGAGAACAAACACAAATAGATTGAAAGAGAGGGGGGCTTGGGGTCTGGGAAACTAAGATGTCTTTCCCAGGAAACCTCAGATTTTAAGGTTTAAGATTTTCAATGTTTTGACCAGCTTCAAAAATAAGAGCATGTTTCCTTCAGAGCACCACACACATTTTAAAATGTGCTCCTTGGAACCATATGTTGGCTGGCCTCATTGTCTATAGGCACTCTAATTGGGAGCAAAACATACACTAATGTGAAGTTCCTCTTAAATTTAGAGCTGGTCTTAAACAGAATGATTCTCTGGGGCATGAAGCAAATGACCTCATTCATTCTTTGGAGTAGTCTAAGCCAGAGGAGGCCCTGTGGATGACATAAATCTCTTTATCCCTGTCTTTGAGGACACTCTTCTGAATAATTTTGACACATACCAGAGCCATCTAGAGATTTGAACCATGTGCAGGCACTCCAGTTCAGGCCAGACTTCCAGCCATCCACGACGAAGTACTTCAGACATGTGAGGAAGCTGTCTTGGATTCTCCAAACCAACCCTGTTGCCACAGCTGAAGACCTCTGAGTGACCTCAGTCAATGTCATATAGATCAGAAAAATCACTCTACTGAGTCCTAACCAAATTCCTGACCCACAAAATAATGAAGTATAATTAAATTGCTATTGTTTGAAGCCATTACATTTTGGTGCAATTTTTGTGCAGCAAATGGAAAGGAAGTGCTCTACAACAAAAATCTTAAGTATGTGACATTGGCTTTGGGACTGGGTGGATGCTGGTAGGGCCTCAAAAATATTGTAAATATAATCTCAAAGAGCCTCAAGAGGCCACTGCTGAGGGATCCTATGACACTGAGGACAATGTTATCTGAAGATGAGGAAGAAAGGTTGATTGCTATGTAGTGACACGGTTTGTCAAAAGTGTTGCCTCTGGAGACTTGGAAATTCAAAAGGGTAAAACTTAAGGTGCTCATGGGCTTGGTTGTGGAGATCTCCAGGCAGAGTGCAGAAAGTGCCAACTGGCTTCTTCTACTGATTATGATAACTTAAGAAAGAGAGAGGAAATGAAGAAGAAACTATTACATTTTTTAGTCAAATTTAGAAGAATTATATATCCAGGACCTGTGGGGCTTGAAAATAAAACTGTTTTCTATCCCCAGTGTCTCCCAGTAAAAGATTTTCAAAGTAATAAATAGCAAGATCAAATCCAGAGTCATCAGCAGAGTATAGCTTCAGGGTAAATATCTCACAGATGTAGCTCTCAGACCCTTTATGAGGATTTCAGAAAGGTTTAGGGTAGGCTTTTATAGGTCCTCTCAGTTAAATGATAAAGTTTTCAAGAATTTTGAGGGTATTTTTCTATAGCAGCCTTATACATGGCCAAGTATAGAAGGACTTGTCTCAGAAAGAAATGTGAGTATGACTTTGTTTATCAGAGTTTATTATGAATTGATATAAGAAACCCACAAAGTTGCTAAAGGAATCAAGACAGCTTGGAATGAAAGAGACAGAGATAGCACAAAATTAACTTCTATGAGTGGGAAGCAGGCTAAGAAAGCTACATTGCTGCAAACACAGACTTTTTTTTTTTTTTTTTTTAAAGATTTTATTTATTTATTTGACAGAGAGAGACACAGCGAGAGAGGGAACACAAGCAGGGGGAGTGGGAGAAGGAGAAGCAGGCCTCCCGCGGAGCAGAGAGCCCAATGTGGGGCTCGATCCCAGGACGCTGGGATCATGACCTGAGCCGAAGGCAGACGCTTAACGACTGAGCCACCCAGGCGCCCCAAACACAGACTTTTTTTAATGGATGAGAAATGATGATTCAAAGGGAGGAGTCAAGAGCCCAAAGACCAAAGCCAAGAAACAAGAATAATCCATTCACAGGGAGAACTGGGTCCCCATCAAGGGATTAAAGTGGTGCCATGTGCCTGAGTGGATTTCAGAATTGCTATGGGCCTATGATTGCTATGTACTTTCTGTTCCTTCCCTTTTTGGATGGGATTGTCTATTTTGGCCATCCAATCTCTGTTCCACCATTATAGGTTGAGAAGCCTTTCTCTTTAATTCACAGGTTCTATGATCGATGGGAACCGTACTCGACCACCTATGGTGAACCATAACACTTTTAAAGAACGATCACAGTAGCTTCATTCATTATGATCTCAAAATGGGAACAGTGCAAATGTCATTCAGCAATAAAAAGAAACCAGACACAAAAGACTACATACTGTATTATTTCTTTTATATTAAGTAGTTCAAGGACATGAAAATTAAGCTACAATGGTAAGGGTTATAGGAGTGCCTGGCTACTTCTAAGGGAAGAGGAATTGACTGGAAAGAGGCTTAAGAAAATCTTCTAAGATGATGAATATTTTTTATTTTGGTCTGGGTGATGGTACATGGATGCATACATACGTAAAAATTAATTGTGCTATGCACCTAAGGTTTGTACATTTTTATGGTGTCACTGATATCACAATTAAAAATAAATCAATAGGCACTGTATTGGAAAATCCAGGTGTGGCTGTCCTCTGTACTGTTAAGGTAGATACACACATGTACTGAGAGAATTCTCTTTCACTCCTCCTTGGGTCAATCATTAGGGGGTCTAATAGTGATTTCCTCTCTTCCTTTTCTTCATATATTAGCTAAGAATGAATCCTCATACCAGTCATATGATTTAATCAGTGCTTTGTATTCCTTGTTTTCTGTTAGAATATTCTTTCATTTCTCATCATTCTCTGTGGAGATTCTTAACATTAATTTTGCTCTTGATATTTCACTTTTGACTTCTCCTGATTTTGGAATCTAACACTTTTCATCATCAATTTTATTTTATAATCTGTTAATGTCAGCATTTCCCAAATCAAGCTTCAAATCACAGTATAACAATTCATAAACAATTAGAGCTCTATTTGTTTATGGCACTGATTGGCATTATGCAAATTAATTCCATTTATAGCACAATGGCTTTTATAACTAGAAAAAGTAACATTATTTTATATGTCAAATATATTTTGTTTTCAGATGGGTAATCTGAAGTTTTGTTTCTTCTCTTTTTTTTTTGTCCTTTGCTTAAGATAAATTCACTGCATATTGCATGTTCCAAATTTAAACCTGACACCTAGATAGAAAGCTGACAAACAGGAAACGACTAAAAGGAAGAGGTTCTTCCTACCACGTTTGATACCATCAAAACAGACGTTTTTTGTAAAATCTTCTTTTGTTTTTCTTTTGGGCACAAAGGTGTGGGACAGTAATGGTGTCAGTTTATATACTTACCCCTTCATGCCTATGTTAATAAAAAAGTGATTCAACAATTAGTACAGTCTCTTCTGATACAGGCTTTATAATTTGGTTGGGATCAGGTTATTCAGCTTTTACACCCTTTGCCTGGAGAGTTACAAACCAGTCAAAATAATGAAATGTAATGTGTCCCTCTTAGGTCATTGTCCCCAACTTTTAGAGAAAAAAAATTGCATATGCCTATTTCCTACATTCCTAATGAAGAAGGCCAATCAGTGCACATGTAAACCATGGAGGCTGTTGTCTACTGACTGAACACATGAACTTCAAGTCAATCCCTTAGATATAAATGCTTCCATCTTTTTTTTTTTTTAAGATTTTCTTTATTTATTTGACAGAGAGAGACACAGCGAGAGCAGGAACACAAGCAGGGGAAGTGGGAGAGGGAGAAGCAGGCTTCCCGCCGAGCAAGGAGCCCTATGCATGGAGCCCGATCCCAGGACCCTGGGATCATGACCTGAGCCGAAGGCAGACGCTTAACGACTGAGCCACCCAGGCACCCCAACAAATGCTTCCATCTTTTAAACGAAAGTGAGACCTGGAACTAATCTATGGTTTAGTTGTGAAATTCTGGATATTTTATAACTAGCCATGTAGGCCACTGCTGAATTTACTGTTTTAATTGGAATTTTAATCAAAAGAGTAGTACATGCTCATTATAAAAATTAAAACAGTACCGAAGCATATTAAAATAAGTAAATCTCCCCCTGCCTGCTCTGCCTCTCACCTTAACTCCTTTCCCACACAAAGTCACCTTCATTAACAGTTGGTAGGGATCTTTCCGTTTCATGTATTTGCCACCTAAATGCAATATGTATCTAGATAACAGTCTTTCTCTCTTTTTACCCAAATGAAGTTAAGCTACATGTAATGATCTAAAATTTATTTTGTCCACTTAAAAATATACCTCATCTTGTTACTAATAGTAATCTACCTGTTTCAAATTTTTGAAATAAAAAATTTTGTAGCTAATTTTAACAATTATTTTTACTTTTTTACATTATGAATAATATATTGTATTCATAGAGATTAAAAGATTACAGATGAGGCTAAAGTCCCTTTAATCCTGCTTTGATTTCTGCCCCCACTCTCAATACTTCTCCCGTCACCACCGTTGACAGCTTTGTAAATGTCCTTCCAGACCTTATTCTTTGCATTTATATATCATTATTTACAAAATCATAACAAATTTTGTGTCTATTCATTTAACTTAAAGAGTTTTCCATTGTATATAATGTTCCACCATGTTCTTCTTCACTCAACAATTTGTCCTGGAGACCATTCCATGTTAATACACATAAGTCTGTCCCATTCTTTTGACTAAGACTACAGTACGTCTTGTTTAATACCTCCACTATTTAAGGTCATTTAGGTTGTTTTTGGTTTTTTTCATGCCTATGAATAATGCTACATAATCTTTGTAACTTTAAATGTGGTTCCTTATGTAGTTGTGCAAAACATGTCAGTTTATTAATACATTAAAAATGATAACTTCCTGCCAAAATTTGTAGGTCATAGCTAGTAACCTGAGCATTTTATTTAACTGATAATAAAAAATATGGTAAAATGTGTGACTTTGTCAATAATTCTGACAATATCAAAGTGTTTCATTTTGTACAGAATAAGGGAGGTTGGTGAGAACTGAAATTACTGGGTCACAGAAGGTATGTAGTTTTTGTTTCAATAAATACCACTGAATTGGCCTGCAAACGATACCAAATTCAGTTTTACCAGAAATTCCCATTTCTTCACATTATTGCTAAAAATATTGCCCAGTTTTTACCTTTTTTTTTTTAAAGTAGGCTCCATGCCCAGCATGGAGCCCAATGTGGGGCTAAAACTCACTACCCTGAGGGCATGACCTGAGCTAAGATCAAGAGTCAGATGCTTAACTGACTGAACCACCCAAGCACCCCAACATTGTCCAGTTTTTAAATTTTTTATAGATCTGATAGGTGAAGAATACTCTATAATTGATTGTAATTTACAAGCCTTCAAACTATACCACCGGCTTTCCTAGGTGTCCAGCTTACAGAGGGCAGATGGCAAAACTTTTTAGCCTTTATAATTGGATATATCTTATATATCTTATAATAAATGTCTTCATATAGATATGATATGTTTATTTATATACATGAATATGAGATATATAAGATAAGATAGCCATAAGATATATCTTATGGCTAGTATGTTTGTCAAGGTTCTCCAGAGAAACTGAAACAATAGGATATATGTATATATACACATACATACATATAAGATATATGTATGGGTATATATATATATATATATATATATATATATATATCTTATATGTAATGTATATATGTAAGATATATATAAGATATATCTATTATACAAATATACATTTATATATACTTATGTATATATCTTATACTTAAACATTTATGTATATATATCTTATATATATGTATGTATATATCTTATATATATAAAAATACATCCTAGTAGTCCTGTTTCTCTGGAGAACCTTGACTAATACACTAGCCATAACTTATACAATTTTGTAGACAGACAACATTTTTAAATGTACTGATACAATTAACATATTTTTGTACAAACTAGTATATACCAAGACTGTGCTAAATGTTGCAAGGTTTATATAGAGGAGCAAGGCACAACGTAGTGGTAGTTGATCTCTCTACTGTTTGTGGGTGCAGTTGTGTATTTAGGGGAGAACAGGATTACAGAGGGTCTTCAAGAAGCTCTGATAGCATTTAAGATATGTCTTGATTTTATAGATTAAAAGTGGCCACAAATTATTTGATCCAGTTCCTACTGAATCTGGACAGGCCTGTGACTGCTTTGACCAGTAGAATATGCCACCAGCGACCCCATGGCAGTTTTGGACCTAGACTTTTAGAGGACTGGCAGTTTCAGCTTTGGTTTCTGGGAACCCTGAGTCACCATGTGGCAGTCTGACTACCTTGCTGGGGTGTAAGAGAGGGGCCAAAGTGAGCCTAGTCCTCTTTTTATTCCTGTCAAGGCACCAGTCTAGTAAATAAAGATGCCTTGGATCCTCCAGATGAGCTTAGCTGCCAGCTGATTACTATCTGGCAACCCTATTGGATTCCATATGTCTGAATTCCTGACCCAGAAAGTTGTGAAATGCAGTAAAGTAGTTTACGGTTTAAGTCGCTGATTTTAGCGGTGATTTGTTAAGCAGCAATAGATAAGTGGAATAAAAGCTGATGCAAAAGCATTATCTAAAAAGAAAGAAAATGCTACAATTGTAGTAGATTAATCCTCAAGATGACAGAGCTTACAATGTGAATCCCTTGCAATGCAAATCTTTCATTTAATTTATAGTAACAGAGCACCATTCTTTCATACATATTTTTGTGCCATACCCACGTACTTCTTACAGAGCAAACACAAACCCTAACAGAATCATTTAGGAATGAATTACAATATTCTGACCCTGAAACAATTAGGTGCTTTTAGGTGGCTTCAATCTTAATGCAGAGTATGATAATTATGACTTAACTCAGCCTGGGACTTGAATCCTAAATATCAGAATAGGACAAGAGGCCAGCTGGTACAATTCCCTAACTTTATATTAAACAAACAAACAAACAAACAAACCCGTGTTTGAGAGAGATTGAGCATTTTGGCTAAGGTCTCATGAATGATTTTGGCAGAATCTGGAATAGACCTTTGGTTTCCTAACCCTTCTTCTAGAGCACTTTACTGCACTGCATTGCAAACCATGAGCACATGCGCACGTGTGTGCGCACAGACACAAAAGCAGAAAAACATAATTTGGCTTTAAAATTTCAGAACTCAATTATTATAGTACTATGCAACAATCCGATTTCTAAGGCCAAACAATCATTTAACTACCAGTGTATACAGTGGTATACTTGTAAATGTTTAATAATCGGCTCTTTGAAAAAAATGAAGAAAGTCCTGATTTGTAGCATTTGCTGACTTCTATAGCGTAGATAATCCCCACTCTGACCAAATTCAAGCTACGTAACATGAACTTGGGAGTTGGAAGAGATGTGCCAAATCAGCTTCCTGAGCCAATAGGAGCCAGCTCTAGCACATCGATGATTATACCATTTTAAGAAAAGCCAGTGTAAAAAAAGACAGATTTGAAGTGATCATTGACGAAAGATTCTTTACAAAATGAGTCACTTCACTGCTTCTTTGAAGAGCTGGAACTTTTACATGCATTAAAATATTATTTGGGAAGCAACATTTCAATTTCCTTATAAGCAATGAAACATTGCCCAAAACAATATATATAGCCGCTGTGGACAATACAGCGACGCTCACCAAATACTGCCTGTGGCCCTTACATTTCTCAGATTTTGCAGTCGGGTTGGCCCCAGGTGACAAGTTTAGGTCAATGACTATGAGTGGAAGTGATAGCAATGACTTCTGGACGAAGGTGGTAAGGACTGTGAGTTCTTCGTGCTTTGTCTTGACACGATAGCCTTGGAAGCCACAGGTTGAAATGGTGACATCACAAGATGAAGGGAACCTGAATTCTTGAATTGCCAGATGGAAGGCAACTCTTCTGACCCTCTTCAGACTTTGCAAGAACAAGAAGTCATTTTATCTGTGTCTGAAACCACTGAGATTTGGGGGTTTGTTACCACACCACAGCAAGGATTGTCATGACTAATAGAGTTATAAGAGCAATTTCATATATTTGAACTGATGGAAACAAGGAAAGGCCATGACTTAGAAAGAGAAGAGTGAAGATAAGATAGAAAGTAGGAGAGAGTTTCCAACTTCTCATTAACCAGCAGCTGTTTCTGACTATAAACTTCTGATGCCCTTTTAATACAGGAATAATGCTCCATAGATTATTAGGCTCCCTTTTATAGATAGCATTGATTTTCATTTCAAAGTCTAACCAGTTAAAATTATAACAATATTTATATGTCCCTTTTAGAGCTATAAAATCATTTTCATATCCTATATTAATTACTTCCTTCATGTATTTATTTGTTCACTAAATAACTATTTATTGAGTGCTTGTGATATTATAGTGTGAGATGCTAGGAATATAATGGTGAAAAAAGACAGCATAGACTCTGCCCTCATGGAAGTTCCAGTGCTGGGGGTTAAACAGTTATTAATCAAATTATCTAAGAGTATTAAGCGTCTCAAAGGAAAAGTATGGGATGCTGTGAAAATGTAACAGGGGCATTGTTTTTATGACTCTGTGGTCAAAGTGGAAGGGAAGTGATATTTTCTTCCCTGAGGAAGTGATATTTGAATCAAAATCTGAAGGATCAATAAGAGTTAAATTGAAGAGGGAAGTTTCTTCTTGCTACTGTAACACATTACCACAAACAGTGGCTTAAATATATATAATTTATTATCTTACAATTCTGGGGTTCAGAATGAGTCAGCAGGGCTTCTCTGGAGGCTCTAGGGCAGAATCTGTTAAAGGAAAGGATCACCTTTTCTAGATTCTAGAGACGGCCACATGCCTTGGCTCATGGTCCCCTTATAGTAATGACATCACTTTGAGCTCTATTTCTGTGGTCATATCTCCTTTCCTCTGATTCTGAACATCCTGCCTCCTCTTATAAGTCATATCTTCTCTCTGATTCCAAACTTCCTCCCTCCCATGTGATTACATTGGTTCACCTGGATAATCCAAGATAATCTTCTTGTCTCAAGATCCTTAATTTAATCACAGTTGCAAAGTGTCCTTGTCATTAAAGTCACATACTCACAGGTTTTAGAGATTAAGACATGGATATCTTTGAGGACCATTATTTTGTCTACCACAGAGTACAAGGCAATGGAAACAGCATTTACTAAAGTGCTGAACTAGAGGGACATGTCTCATTGGAGAAACAGGGTGAAGCTATTGGGACTGGAGTGTCAGAGTAAGGGGAGGACAAGAATGTGACAATGGCCTGGAGAGAGGCCAGGATTGGGCCCTGCAGAAACTTGTTGTCTTAGTCAGTCCAGGCTGTCTTATACAAAATACCATTGACTAGATGCCTTAAATCACAAACATATATTTCTCACAGTTCTGGAGGCTGGGGAATCCAAGATCAAGGTGCTGGCCAATTTGGTTTCTAGTGAGAACGGTCTTCCTGGCTTGCAGACAACCATCTTCTTGCTGTGTTCTCACATGGCTATCTGGTCTCTTCTTATCGGGGAACAAACCCCATCATGACAGCTCCACCCTCATGATCTCACCTAATCCTAAAAACTCCCAATACCATAACATTGGGGATTAGAGCTTCAACATTTGAATTTTGGGAAGATACAATTGAATGCATAGAACCTGTAGACTATTTCAAATTACCCTAGGAGTACTTGGAAACATCTCTATTTATCAAGAAAAGACCTATGTATCAAGGAAAGATCACCTAGAGTTTTCACAGTTGTTTCTAGCCCTGAGATGCTGTGGAATTCGAAATGTGCCAATAAAAATTCATAACAATTTAATCTTGTAAAATGGAGACAATAATTGTACCTGCTACACATGTTGATGTGAAAAACTCATGTAAAGTGCTTACAATAGTGTCTGGAACATATAAACACTACATAAATATTAGCTACTGTTACATAACTGTGCAAAATGAAATCTTCTGGTATTAAGGGAAAGAACAATATTATAGTTGCCTAGCTCTGTGGGATTTTAAGTGAAAGATGAGTGAGATGGGTTGAGTGGGGGATGAGGAAGCAACACGACAATTCAGACTAAAACTGAAATGGCAGGCTAGAGAGTGTAAAAAGAGAAAAAGCAAATAAAGTGGCTATCTAATTGTATTCCCTGGTGACTCCAGTTCAAATGGACAAGACAGATTGAGTGCATAATAGAATAAAGGAAGCACAGTTTGAGAATCTCTGGGAATTGTGAGATGTCTTAGGCTTCCCTTGATGGAACTGAAAATCATGGTGAGCAGAATGCTGGACCTGTGGTGTATTATCAAAGGAGCCACTTATTCAAGCAAAACACTTAGTGCTGTCATGCTGATGTGACAAAGAATGACACTCAAGCAAAGATATGAGGCCATTTTCGTCAAATCGGTTATATTCTGGGTTGAGTCTGCTAAGGCATATAGACGTTGTTTGAAGTTAGTCTGGAATGACAACTTTTCTATGCAACCTGTAAGAAGTATTGTACTACTAACAAGTAGGTAGGGCTTAGTCAAAGTTATTTGAATTTACACTGTCTTGGGTTGGGTTTCCCCAGAGCAGACACAGACAGGGATTTGAGTGTAATAGCTTATTTGGGATGTGATCCCAGGAGGCAGTAGCACTGTAAGGGGGTGGACAAGTGAAATGGGGAAAGGAAAGCAGGCAGTAGGGGGTGAGCTAATGAGCAGATTAATGCTGAGGGCAACTGAGGTCCAATTCCCCTGGAGACCTGGAGGAGATGCCATAGCAGCCTCCTTAGAGCTGCCCTCTCACCAAGGGTGAAGACACTGGGGTATTATACTCCAGCTTCCATCTGTCATTGGCTGAAGACTGCGTGGAGGAAAGAAGGGTCAACATCTGTGGACTAAATCTGCTCTTCCACTCACAGTCAGAGAAATGATGTGCTCTAGGTAGAAACTGTAGGCAAGCACAGGACAGAAAGTGTTGAGAGGATATGGGTATCAGCCATGTGTATCTCAAACTTAACATTCTTGGCATCTATGAAATATATGGAAATGTACATATAATGACTCAAATGTTGTGATCAATTCTCTCTTGCTTACCCAAGGATACCACTCTAACATTTTTTTCCCTCTCTCTTCTGTATCATCAAAATTTCCCTCTGAACTGGATTTACTTTTGCATCATTATAGTAACATGCTCTGCCTTTTCCCTCACTGTGTCCACTTCTCACTCTAGTTGATTCCTGATTTCTCTCTTTCCCTTTACAGCAAGCTCATTGAGAATATTATTTTGTACTCAATGTTTATAATTATTTTTCTTCCATTATTTCTGGAATCAATTAGAAATATATTTTTGCCCTAGTCTCTACTCAAATAGATAATGACAAAGTCATCAATAACTTCCATGATAATAAACTCAATGATCAATTCTCAGTCCTTATTTTATTTGATTTATCAACAGCATTTGACACAGTTGTATACTCCCTCCTTTTATGATAAACTTTAGTTTTCTCCCCAACTAACTGATGTTCCTTATATGTTTCTTTTGCTGAACCTCTGCTAGTTCTTCCTTATCTCTCTGACTTCCAAATACTGAAGGCCCCCCCCCCCATCTCAGCCCGTGGACCTCTTCTCTTTTCCATCTACCCTCTGATGATATCAACTGGTCTAATGACTTCAAATATCATCTGTATGCTCATGATTCCCAAATTTATAACTTAAGTCCAGACTTCTTTTCGTAACTCCATTCCATTCTAGTGGTTCTTACCTCAGGACAATTATGCCTCCCACTCCCACCCCGAGGGGTATTTAGCAATGACTAAAGACTTTTTGGTTGTCACAATGAGGGGAATGGATACTACTTGCATCTAGTGCATAGAGACCTGGGATGCTACTAAACATCTAACAATGCACAGGACAGCACCCCACAACAAAAAATTACCCAGTCCCAAATGTCAATAGTGCTGAGGTGGAGAAACCCTGCTCCATTCTCATATAAACAACTGCACATTAAACATATCCATGTGGATGTGTAATGGACATCTCAAACTTAACATCTCTAGAAGTCAGTTCTGACCAATATCCCCCAAACCTGCTCTTTTTGCATCCTTTCTTAGTTTAATCAAATGGCACTTCTACCCTTATAGTTGTGTAAGCCAAAAGTGTTGGAATCATCCCTGACAACTCCCCCTACCTCTGACAACTAGTCCATCAGTAAACTGCTGCTCAATCTTGAAATCTCCTCACCTTTATAGTATTATCCAGGTTCAAACTAGTAACATCTGTTGAGATACTATTTTATCAATCTGCTGGAATTATTGCCTCCATTTCCAAAGTGTTCCTCTGTTCCTGAGTCTCCTATAGTCAGTCTACAACCCAAGCAACCAATGATGCACTTAAAATACAAGTCATGTCACACCTTTGCTCAAAACTGTCCAAAGACTTCCTGTATCACATAGAATAAAAGTCAGTGTCCTTTCAATGACCTCAGTGCCTTACTTGATTCATCTCACTTTTACTGATTTTAACCCCATTAGTCTTGCCCTCACTCAGCCACAACAGCCTTGCTCCTTTACTCTTCTGTGAACATAACAAACGTGCTCCCACCTCTGGGCTGCTGCCCTTGCTGTTTTCCCAGATTATCCATGGCTTCTCTTTCACCTCCTTGCAGGCTCTATATAGATGTTCTCTTCTCAGGGAGGTCTTTTCCCAACAACCAATTTAAAATTGTATCCCCTTTTTCATTCTAACACACCCTATCTTCCTTCCTTGTGTAGTTTTTTTCCTTTACTGTATTGATCAGTTTCTAGCACGTTATATATTTTACTTACACTTCTAATTTACTGTCTGTCTCCTTCTTGTATAATGTCAGTTCCATGAGGTTAGGGAGTTTGTTTTATCCACTGATGTATCCACAGTGCCTAGAATAGTGTCTAATATGAGGCAAACTTTCAATAAATATTTATTGAATAATTGAATTAACGAACAAAGAAAATACAGCCCTCTTTGTTTCTGTAACTGATGTAATTTTACTTTTTTGCCCCTATTCTTAATAATGGTAGGAAAAATAAAGACTAATGTAAATATGCTAAGTTAGTCTTATTAGCAAAACGTGGAATAACAAGAAGTCTTATACACTGCTTCTAAGAGCATAGTTAGGCAAAACACTTTGGGAAAGAACTAGGCATTATCTGGTAAAAGGCAAAGATTAACATATTCTACAATCCAGCAGTTCCACTCCTACATATATATTCTAGAGTTGAAAAATTCCTGTCCCTGTGTAAAGCAAATTTGTTTATAACAAACCTGAAGATAATCTAAATATTTGAGACAGGAGAATAGATAACTAACTTCAGGTATAATAAAACATGAATGAATTACAGCTATATACAACAACGTGAATGAATCTAAAAATGATATTGTAAAACAACAGCAAATAGTAGAAGAATACTATATATATACAATTACATGTATGTATGCATGTATATACATATATATGAAGCTCAGAGACATGTAAAACTAAACAATACAATGTTAGACATATACATATAGTTGGTAACTAATAACAAAGTCAGGAACGTGACAAACACAAAATATAGGATACTGGTTACCTAGTTGAGGAGGCAAGAAAATTGGCTTTTAGATGCAAACTCAGGGAGTTAGTATCAAAGGTTCTGGTAATACTCAGTGTTTTAAACTGGGTGGTAGGTATGCAGATGTTCGTGGCACTATAATTTTATACTATACACATTTTGTATGAGTCATATGAAAATATTTTGCATGTATTGTGTTGATATTAATTGCTATGGAATCAAACGCAAAAGAGTCTTGCATGACCATTATATGCTATATCCTTCTAACCCAGAGAAAAGTCAGCTGGAACAAGGTCTTAAACAACTAAAACAGTTGACTCCAATATCACTGCACACTTCATGCTATAAGTTATTACTGCTTTCGTAGCCATCATGCGATATGGAAATGAATACAGGAAAGGCTATTAAAAACTGGAGGGAAGTGGTAGAAATAATTTTTTTACAGGTGGTGTATAGATAGTTTATGAATCAGGGTTTTTTGGGGGAAATAGCACTGTATTGGGTATCTATTACTGTGTAACAAGTTACCAAAAATTTAGCAGCTTAAAACAACATACATTTAATATCTCGCAGTTTCTGTGGTTCAGGAAATCTGAGCATACCAAAGTCAGAGCCTCTGCTTAGGATCCCACAGGGCTAAAATCAAGTTACTGACTGGGTTGTGGTTTTTAAAATTTTATTTTAGAAGGATTGAGAGAGAGAGGAGAAGCAGAGGGGGAGAAAGAGAATCCCAAGCAGGCTCTATGCCCAGCACAGAGCCTGATGTGGGGCTCGATCTCACAACCCTGAGATCATGACCTGAGCTGAAATCAAGAGTCAGACACTTAACTGACTGAGCCACCCAAGTGCCCCTGGGTTGTGATTTTTCTGGGGAATCAACTGGGGAAGAATTACTTTCAAGCACACTCAGTCTGCAGAATTCATTTCCTCATAGCTGTAGGGCTGAGGTCCAGCTTCCTGCTGGCTGTAGATCATTATCATGTGGCTGCTTTTCCCACAAGGCCACTTACTCCACCAAGCCAACAAAGAGAGTATCTAGAATGTATCTGTTAGCCAGAGTCTTACACAACATAATGTAATCATGGGAATGACATCCCATCACTTTGGCTACATTCTTCTAGTTAGAAGCAAATCTCAGGTCAAGATCACTCTCAAGTGGAGGGAATTACACAAAGGTATGAATATCAAGAGGTGGAGATCATGCAGGACCAGCTCAGGGTCTGTCCACCACAGGCACACACTAAAATAATTAGTGAGAGTTTAATGAGGGGCCTATTTACAAAGAGAGGTCAGGGCAAAATTAAGAGAAGCCAACAAGGGATACTGAAGAACCCCAGGTCTAGCAACAGCAGTAGCCTTTATTACTCAAGGGGAGGGGAAGGGGCTGGAAAGTGCATCCTGTAACTGTAGGAGGCTGGCTGTCCAACAGCAGGTGCAACTCTGACAAGGGAACACTGCCACTGTCAACTTGCAGCCTAGAAAGAAGAGAGTCAGGGACATAGTTGTACAATGTACAATGGAACTATTTTAAATATATTTATAAATTAATCTAAAAATGATCACTTTTAATATCTAATGTGGTAACCTCTATAGATATAATTTGTTTTAGCTTCTAACATCAACAGACATAATTTTTCTCCATATCAATGTATATATCAATATCAATCTATTTCTATTATATATCTATATCTATGGCAATAGATATAATTTTTTCAGTTTAAAATTTTTAATATGATAAAAATAAATAGATATAATTTTTGTTTTAATATCAAGTGTCAATAGATATGATTTTTATCTTTTAAGAGTATAAATGGGTCCTGAGACCAAAATGTGTGAGACCTGCTGCCATAATCTCACCCTTCTTTCACTTGCTGCCTTCCTGTTAGTGGTTCTCATTGGCTGAACAGAGTGGGAGCCAAAGGAGAAGAAGTCATCAATTGATATCTGGGGAAGATGGTGGAGTCAGAAGAAATTGAGCTCACCCCATTCCATGTTTGCAACTAGATATCATCTATATCCAAGTCAATAAACTGGAGAGGGATCCAAAGACAGGCAGAACAAACTAAATATAGAGAAGAAGCTGCATCTGAGAGACTAGGAAGGTCAGAAAGGTGGAGGGAGGCTGTCCACAGGAGGGAGGGGGCTGCATGCATGGAGAGGGCAGAGAAATGGGTCCTTGTACCAGGGGGCTCACATGGGGAAGACTAATCCCCTTAGTGTTTGGCTTTAAAGCCCAGAGGGGTTGAATTCCATGAGTTTGTAAAACTATTGGGACTTATAACTAGAACTTTGGAGGTCAGCTGAGTCAACACCAGGTGAACCTGGAAGGCTAGCTGGGTTGCCCTTAAAGAGTGCAGCCTGTGGAGAGGCAACATAAAAATGGCAGTTTATATAGTGCCGGGGACAAACAGCAGACAGATCTATTCATACTGATTTCAGAGATTATTGGGGGACCACTTTGAAAACAAGGGAGCTTGCAGGTGCCATTTGCCTGCCCCACTCCCTAGCATAAGCACAGAGACACCTGTGGGGGAGGTGAGGCTGCATAGACACTTGCAGTGTCTGCAAGACATATAGACATATAGACTGCATAGACATATAGCAGTGGCCCATGCCTACAAGTTCTCCTGAGGACTCATCCACTCCAAGTCTGCTAGCCCCGGCCATAGGCTCAGGGCAAATTTTTAAAGCCTCAAAGGCACCCACTCAGGGTGCACAGCTTCCACCACATGCTGTGCACATCCACCACACCACACCCAGCTGTGTGACCATGGCCACCCCGGTGTGCGGATCCCAGTTGCCATAGCACTTCAGGGGATTGCACATGAGAATATAGGCCCAGCACAAATTTGGCTAACATCTCTGCCCTGCTCCCAAGTTCCCCAGCAGGCATGCACCCCCCAACCCCCAGAGCTGCCCTGATGGGTCCCACTAACACCACAAAGAGCAAACACAGCTCACAACAGACAGAAAGTAAGTGCAGACAACTGCACTGAAAGGAAAAGTGACTCAGATACAACAACAAGGCATAAGCAATTATCCTAAAGTGGTGAACAGAAGACAGTGCACTGGAGGGCTCTCCAGGATCTCTTCTGCACAAAGTCACTACTTTCAAGAGCAGAAGACAATGAGGAGACAGAGAAATTTATCCCAAATGAAAGAACAGGACAAGACGACAACCAGAGATCTAAGTGAAACAGATACAAGTAACTTGCCTGATAGAGAATTTAAAGTAATGGTCATAAGGATACTCACCGGACTTCAGAAAAGAGTGGAAGATATGAGTGACACCCTTAACACAGAGATAAGGAATAACATAGCAGAGCTGAAGGGCTCAATAAATGAAACGAGGAACACACTTGATGGAATGGGCAGCAGGATGGAAGAAGCACAGGAACAAATTAGTGACCTGGAAGACAGAAACGGAAAGTAATCAAGCTGAGCAAAAGAGAGAGAAAAGAATTATGCAAAATAAGAATAGACTTGGGGAACTCAGTGACTCTATCACATGTAATAACATTCGTATTATAGGAGTCCCAGAAGAAGAAGAGAGAGAAAAGAGGGCAAAAATTTATTTGAAGAAATAATAGCTGAAAACTTCCTGAATCTGGGGAAGGAACAGATATCCAGATCCAGGAGGCACAGAGAACTGCCAACAGAATCAACAAAAGCAGACAGACACCAAGACATATTCTCATTAAATTTGCAAAATATAGTGATACAGAAAAACTTTTAAAGGTACCAAGACAAAAGAAGTCATTAACTTACAAGGGAAAACCCATAATGCTAGCAGGAGATTTTTCAACAGAAACTTTGCAAACCAGAAGATAGTGGCGTGATATATTCAAAGTGCTGAATGGGAAAAACCTGTGGGCAAGAATACTCTATCCAGCAATGCTATCATTCAGAACAGAAGGAGAGATCGACAGGTTCCCCGACAAACAAACMCTAAAGGAGTTCATGACCACTGAACCAGCTCTGCAAGAAATATTACAAGGGACTCTTTGAAGGGGAAGGAGGACCAAAAGTAAGTTTGGAAGTAGGAAACACAAAAGCAGTATACATGAATATTTCTGTAAGAAATCAGTCAAGCAACTCTCAAAAACAGGATATAAATATAATAGTACATACCTAAAATGTGGGGAGGACAGGAGAAAGGAATGGGTTCAAATTAAATGACCATCAACTCAATATAGACTGCTATATGGAGAAGAGGTTATATACAACCTAATGGTAACCACGCATCAAAAACCACTCACAAATATGAAAAGAATAAAAAGAAATCCAAATATATCACTAAAGAAAATCAGCAAACCATGAAAGAGAAAAAGACAAGAAAGCATCAGAGAAAATCTCCAGAAACAGCCACAAAACAAATAATAAAATGACAATACATACATATCTATCAATAATCACTTTGAATGTAGATGGACTAACCAAAAGACATAGGGTGACAGAATGGATAAAGAAACAAGACCTATCTGGGGGCTCCTGGGTGGCTCAGTCGTTAAGCGTCTGCCTTCGGCTCAGGTCATGATCCCAGGACCCTGGGATCGAGCCCCACATCGGGCTCCCTGCTCCGCGGGGAAGCCTGCTTCTCCCTCTCCTACTCCCCCTGCTTGTGTTCCCTCTCTCGCTATGTCTCTCTCTGTCAAATAAATAAATAAAATCTTTAAAAAAAAAAAAAAAAAAGAAACAAGACCTATCTGTATGTTGCCTATAAGAGACCCATTTTAGACCTAAAGACACCTGCAGACTGAAAGTGAGAACACGGAGAAACTCTTATCATGCAAATGGATGTCAAAAGAAAGTTGGAATAGCAATACTTCAATCAGACCAAATAGACTTTAAAGCAAAGACTGTAACAAGAGACAAAGAAGGACACTGTATAATAATAAAGGGACAATCCAACAAGAAGATATAACAATTGTAAATATTTATGCACCCAACATAGGAGCACCCAAATACATAAAACAGTTAATACCCAACACAAAGGAAGTAATCAATAATAATACTAGAATAGCAGGGGATGTCAATACCCCACTTACATTAATGGACAGATCATCTAAACAGAACAGCAACAGGGCTTTGAATAACACATTGGACCAGATGGATTTAACAGATATATTCAGAACATTCCATCTAAATACAGAAGCATACACATTCTTTTCAAGTGCACATGGAACATCCTCCAGAATAGATTACATATTAGCCCACAAACCAGCCTCAACAAATTCAAGAAATTCAAAATCAAACCATGCATGTTTTCTGAGCACAACACTATAAACTAGAAGTCAACCACAAGAAAAAAAATCTGGAAAGACCACGAATATATGGTGGTTAAATAACATGCTACTAAACAATGACTGGGTCAACCAGGAAACAAAAGAAGAAATAAAAAGGTACATGGAAACAAATGAAAATGAAAACACAATGGTCCAAAACCTCTGGGATGCAGCAAAAGTGGTTCTAAGAGGGAAATTTATAGCAATACAAGCCTACCTCAAGAAGCAAGAAAAATCTCAAACAACCAAATCATACACCTAAAGGAGCTGGAAAAAGAACAACAAACAAAGCTTAAAACCAGGAGAAGGAAGGAAACAATGATTAGAATAGAAATAAGTGATACACAAATTAAAAAAAGAATAGAACAGATCAATGAAACTAGGAGCTGGTCCTTTGAAAAAAATCAATAAGGGGCACCTGGGTGGCTCAGTTGTTAAACATCTGCCTTCAGCTCAGGTCATGATCCCAGAGTCCTGGGATTGAGCCCCACATTGGGTTCCCTCCTCTGTGAGAAGCCTGCTTCTCCCTCTCCCACTCCCCTTGCTTGTGTTCCCTCTCTTGCTGTGTCTCTCTCTGTCAAATACATAAATAAAATCTTTAAAAAAAATCAATAAAATTGATAAACCTCTAGCCAGACTTATCACGAAAAAAAAAAAGAGAGAGAGACAGAGAGAGAAAGGACTCAAATAAATAAGTTACAAAGGAGGGAGGAGAAATAACAACCAACAACACAGAAATACAATCATAAGAGAATATTATGAACTATATACCAACAAATTGGTCAACCCAGAAGAAATGTAGAAATTCCTATAAACATATAAACTACCAAACCTGAAACAAGATTAATAGAAAATTTGAACAGACCAAAAACCAGCAAGGAAATTGAATCAGTAAACTAAAAACTCCCAACAAACAAAAGCCCAGGACCAGATGGCTTCACAGATGAATTCTACCAAACATTTAAAGAAGAATTAATACCTATTCTTCTTAAACTATTCTAAAAAATAGAAAAAGAAGGAAAACTTCCAAATTCATTTTATGAGCCAGCATTAAATATCAGCCAGCCCTGATGCCCAAACGAGATAAAGACACTAAAAAAATAAAAAATAAAAAAAAAGGCCAATATGCCTGATGAACATCGATACAAACATTCTCAATAAAATACTAGCAAACCACATTTAACAATACATTAAAAACCACTCACCATGATCAAGTGGGATTTATTTCTGCATTGCAAGTGTGGGTCAACATTCACAAATCAATCAATGTGACACATTAGTAAGAGAAAAGATAAGAATCACATGATGATTTCAATAGATGCAGAAAAAGAATTTACAAAGTCCAACATCCATTCATGGTAAAAACCCTCAACAAAATAGGTTTAAAGAGAACATACCTCAACATAATAAAGGCCATCTATGAAAAACCCACACTTAACATCATCCTCAATGGAAAAAAACTGAGAGCTTTCCCCCTAAGTTCAGGAACAAGACAAGGATGTCTATTCTCATCACAATTTTTTTTTTTTTGAGAGAGAGAGAATGTGAGAACATGCATGTGTGTGAGCATGAGTCAGGGAGGAGGGGGAGAGGGAGAAAGAGAATTTTAAGAAGGCTCCTCGCCCAGTGCGGAGCCTGATGTGGGGCTTGATCTAACAACCCTGAGATCATGACCTGAGCTAAAATCAAGAGTCAGATGCTTAACTGATTGAATCACCCAGATGCCCCTACTCTCACCACTTTCATTCAATATAGTACTGGAAGTCCTAAGTACAGTAATCAGAGAAGAAAAAGTAATAAAAGGCATGCAAATCGGCAAGGAAAAAGTAAAATTTTCACTATTTGCAGATGACATGATACTATATATAGAAAACTCAGAAGACTCTAACAAAACACTGCTAGAACTGAAAGAGAAATTGGGAAAACAATCACATTTACAATTGCACACCAAATAATAAGATACCTAGGAATATACCTAACCAAAGTGGTGAAAGAACTGTACTCTGAAAACTATGAAACACTGATGAAAGAAATTGAAGGTGAAACAAAGAAATGGAAAGACATTCCATACTCATGAATTGGAAGAACAAATATTGTTAAAATGTCTATACTACCCAAAGCAATCTACACATTTAATGCAATCCCTATCAAAATATCAAAATAATTTTCACAGAACTAGAACAAAGAATTCTAAAATTTGTATGGAACCACAATACACCTGGAAGAGCCAAAGCAATCTTGAAAAAGAAAGCAAAGCTGGAGGAATCACAATTCCAGACTTCAAGTTACATTACAAAGCACAACTGTATAGTTGTAATCACAACCATATGGTACTAGCACAAAAATAGATACATAGATCAATAGAACAGAATAGAAAGCCCAGAAATAAACTCACAACTATAGAACAGAAGAGAGAGCCCAGAAGTAAACTCACAACTATGTGGTCAATTAGTCTTCAACAAAGCAGAAAAGGATATCCAATGGCAAAAAGATAGTCTCTTCAACCAATGGTGTTGAAGAGGGAAAACTGGACGGCAATATGCAAAAGAATGAAATTGGACCACCTTCTTACACCATGCCCCAAAATAATTTCAAAATGGATAAATGTGAGACCTGAAACCATAAAAATCCTAGAAGAGAACATGGGCAGCAACTTCTTTGACATCAGCCTTAGCAACTTCTTTCTAGATTTTTCTAGATTTTTGAAGGCAACCTATGGAATGGGAGAGGATATTTGTAAATGACATATCTGATAAAGGGCTAGTATCCCAAATATTTAAAGAACTGATACAACTCAACACCCAAAATCAAATAATCCAATTAAAAAATGGGGGGAAGACATGCACAGACATTTCTCCAAAGACATCCAGATGGCCAACAGACATATGAAAAGAAGCTCATCATCACTGATCATCAGGGAAATGCAAATCAAAACTACAATGAGATACCACCTCACACCTGCCAGAATAGCTAAAATGAAAAACACAAAAACCAACAGGTATTGGTGAGGATGTGGAGAAAAAGGTACACTGATGCATTGTTGGTGGGACTGCAGACTGGTGCAGCCACTGTGGAAACATTATGGAGGTTCCTCAAAAAGTAAAAAATAGAACTACCTTATGATCTAGAACTACCTTATGATCTAGCAATTATACTACTGGGTATTTATGCAAAGAATTCAAGAATACTAATTCAAAGGGATACATGCATCCCTCTATTTATAGCAGCATTACTTATAATAGCCGAGATATGGAAGCAGCCCAAGTGTCCATGGATTGATGAATGGATAAAGAAGAAGTGATATATATATATATTATATATATATTCAGATATATATCTGACTGGAATGTTATTCAGTCATAAAAAAGAATGAAATCTTGCCATTTGTAATGACATAATGGAATTAAAGAGTATAATGCTAAACAAAATAAGTCAGAGAAACACAAATACCATATGATTTCACTCATATGTGGAATTTAAGAAACAAAACAAACGAGCGAAGGAAAAATATAAGAAAGAGATGGAGAGAGACAAACCAAGAAACAGACTTTTAATATAAAGAACTGATGGTTACCAGAGGGGAGGGGGGAGGGGAGGGGGTGAAATAGGTGATGGGGATTAAGGAGTGCACTTGTGATGAGCCCTGAGTGTTGTATGGAAGTGTCACATCACTATATTGTACACCTGACACTAATATAACACTGTATGCTAACGAACTGAAATCAAAATAAAAACTTAAAAAAAAAAAAAGAAACCATCAACCTGGTTGATGTATCCAAAAAAGGTAGTTTTCTAACACAGAGCGGGCAGATCATGTTATAGAATGGATGTTGAGAGGCAAGCACAGAATATCTAACAGAGATGATCATTTTGCTGTATTGGGTTTCATTCACTTTCTTCAAAGTTCCTAAGGAAATATACTACTAAATAATTTTACCATTCATTTTTTCCTATCTGTGGAATTACATGGTAAGAGTGATCAAATGACTTGTCAAACCTTGCTTTTGGTAGTTCATTCTTGTCACTAATATTTAATTAAAGATTAACAGATAAATAGTTTAAAGATTCATAGTTTGCCTAGAGAAAGGTGGTAATTTTCAGAGTTCAGAAAGCAAAAGGTAAATCTATCAGTTTTCATCCAGTAGATTGTAGGAGCAACCAAGTTTCCAGTCAGTGGCACTCCAGTGAATTGTCATGAATCAGAACCACTTGGCGCACCTGACAGATCTTTCTCCATTTATTGCTGAGGCCCATAAGTGCCCCAGAAAAAGGTCTCTGACAGGAACTTCCCATCTTGAGACTCTTTCTGGGCTCCACCTCCTATCTTCTTGAACCTTAACTGCCCCTTTGCTTCAGCTATGATTTTCCTTTGGACTCTTTAGATCTTGAATAACTCCCATCCTTCTCTCTCTACTTGCTTCATACAATAGGCTCTGGGTCAACTCTGCGACATTCCAGTGCTCATTCCTGAGTCTCAGAGCTTAGGTCCTGGAAAGGATACCTTCTTCCAAGCCCCACAGTACATGATATGGAATAGTGTCAGATCACCACTTTATGGATAAAAGACCACTAACAACTCTTCGACTTTTGTTATTCTAAGTCTCCAAGAAAAGTCCAGATAGGTTTTATAAGTCACCTGTGCTTGGGAAAGGTGACATAAGGATTTTGATCACAAACAACTAACTGACCCACTGATACATATTTCCATTTCTTTGGATATGGTTAATTTATTCAGTGTCTAGGGCCTGATTAGGTCAGACAAAAATGATAAAGCTAAATTTCTGAATCTATACCACTAATCAGAGTTTGCCCTTTAGATTCCAGTTCTCTTTGAGCATTAGCCTGCCAACTTGTCTGACCTCTCCCATTAAGATTTGCACATTTATGGGGGCTTATCTTAGTTTGTAACTTGCTGTCTTCAAGTTGCCCTTTTTCTAACTTGTTGACTTTGATGATGTGATATTCTGTTCTTTGCAGCTTAGAAGATGGTGATGTTCAGGTAGCATAAATGACTGTTATGTCATAAACTGAAGAGCATATACTACAGGTTGATATCGCAGGATAAATCCATATTGTGCTACTTATGATACAGTGTTAGAATTCTGCCTTCCTAATTAAACAGCAACTGAAAGTTGGTAGGAAAAAACAAAGCGGTGATTGTAGAGGGACTGGCTTCCTGTGAGGAAGTGATGAAGTCTCAGGAAGTAGAAAATCGTGCTCTTAGTTCCTACTAGATGAACCTCTCAGATGCCAATTGGGATCAAAAAATGGGGCTCAGAGTTTTCAATACAGTTCTCTGTCAATGAGAATGTGCTTACAATGACCAAGCACTGACTAAAGAATGCTTTCCTTGTTATTTGAAAGCTTCTGTGGCTATTGGCCTCTCAGATTTTCCAATGGTCTTTATACTCTCTCCTGATCATTTTTTAAATCTTGTTCTTCAATTCTATGAATTTTAGAATCTGAATCTGGCTTTGTTCTGACTGTGCTTGTGTCCAAAAATCTTGGTTCTCACATCTTACCAAAGCTCTTCTGTTTTTTGACTTCTTTCTTTTTGCCATCTTATAGTGATTTATTATTTAGACTTTGATACTAATAATTCTAATAATTACTGGCTCTGTGTTAAGGCAACAGAGAAAACAGTTTCTGCAACCAGACTTACAGTGACAAATCTAACTTGTAGCCCAGTATTTTAGCATCTAATGTGTAATAGGGGTTCCACAAATATTAGTTAAATGAGTAAATAAATGAATCAAAAGTAGCCTTTATGCTTCCATAAAATGCACAAAACCACACATTTTTAGCAATAATAATATATTTTTATAACATAATTGCCAGCCATATTACCTTGAAAAGAGAACATAAGTGTGTATATGTGGATATTTTTGGTATGTTTGAAAATAAAGCAGAGCACATACAAAGCAGAACAACAATAGGTAACATGGCCATCTGCAAGTCAGTGCAAAAAAAAAAAAGGTGTTATCAGATTTAATGTACAAATGATAAACATTCAGTAAAACATTTTAAGTAAATCTCAGAGACTCAAATAATAAAGCACAATTTAAACAATTTAAATTGTTGAAGTAAGTTTGTACTTTACATCTAAGAGATGTTCGGATTGATTTATAGTTCAACACTCAGGAATGGGTATTTGCCAGCTTCAAGATTCACAGTTTTTATGGCATAAATTCCAAGAAGAGAAACAAGTATAGCTTTAATTTTTGGTCCTATTTTTCTTTTAGTTATAGAATAATTTCTTCGATAAGGACAAAAAGAGCTAAGACTTCCCTTCTTCCACGTTTTCCTGCAATTTGGCTACAGCAAATACGTATCTGAATGACTATCATTCTTTCTGTGTCCATGAAAATATCACAACATTTTTTTCCTTACTGCTCATGGACTTATCAACACAGATTTCCAGGTAGCTTTTTGGTTGAACTTACCTGAAATCCTCAACTTAAGTCATTCCCTGGATGAGGAAAAAAATCATTTGCCAAGTACCAGTCATCATCTCATGGCATATTTATGATACAGGTGATTTTTCTCTTTCAGTGGGTCATTACCAAATATTGTCCAGATCACAGGACTTCCATTGAGGCCTATGAAGAGTTTTCTTTCCTTGGGGATAGTTTCGTCATTGATATTGTCTTGAGTCCAAATTCATTCTTGGCTCCTTCAAGGCCTGGAGTGGAAATAGCCACATACTATAGCAGAGCAGCAGAGTTTTACGTGCCTGCACACGTTCATTTCTCCCGTCATTGTTGTAAGAGGACCTCACCAGTTCCAGCATCTCACCTAGACATGACAAAATTCAGGGGCTGAAAATAAACTGGCTTTTCCTCTGTCTTCAGAAATCCCCTCACTGACTTTGTGTCATGTCTTATTGGTCACAACTGAGCCAACTGCTCATGCTAGAACAGGAACACCATGGTCGATCTAGACTAGTCAGGACCCCTTCCTTGGGGTGATGTGAGCCAGCCTTCCTTGAAGCCCATGATGCTGGGGAGGAGGGTAGGAATTTCAGGAAAACTGAAGTCATGTTAACAAGGAAGAAGACAATAGCTATTGGGAAGATAATGGTCTTAGTTTGGGTTACCCCAGAAGCAGATCCTAAAACAATGTATGTATAACTAGGTTGTTTAGGAGATGAAACCAGGAAACATAAGGGAAGTAGGAAAGTGAGAGAAGGAAGGAAGTGAGCTAATAAAGGGTGTATTATAAATCAAGTTACAAGAATGGGCAACTGAAGATTACTTCAGCTGGGGAATCCTGGGAGTCAGTGTAGACACTTCTCAGAGTTATCCCAATCAAGTTTCTCAGAGTCATCCCAACCATGTTATCCCAAACAAGTTATCCCATTCGTCTGCCAACTGCCATCTGCCACTGGCTGAGGGTTCGTCCCAGTGGTATTAACCCCCCACCCCAGTACATCCAGCCTGCTCCCCAGTTCTCCTCTGGCACAGAGTCACAAGTGCTTTTGGTAAGACAAATCCTACAGGATATGGGTGGAGCAGTGACAGAATCTGCCACAGCAAACAGCAGGCTTTGCCACTAACATGAACTATTTAAATTTGTAATTTCATCTTCAGATTTTTAGAACAACAATGCCATCCCCCAGACTAATTTAAAATAAATGTAATCTTCATCATACCATGTGCCTTATAAACACAAACAGTTGTTCCAACCGAGCAGAAGAGATTTTCAGAATGAATTCCCTGTTCTTGATTACCCTTGAGACTCAAATGTCAACTTGGAAACAAGTGGTGGCAGGGGTAGGTCTGTGGGGAAGTCTGCTTTTCTATTTTAAATTCCTTTTTATAACGTTGTATATTTTTCAACAAGGCATAATATTTTTAAAGGAAATATCTTTTTAAACAGGAATGAATTATGTAGCTCTAAGTTTTTTTAAAAAGTTGCTTTTTTATTAAAACTTTGTTTTAGAACAGTTTAATGTTTGCAAAAACATTTAGGGGAAGATACAGAGATTTCCCATATACACCAGACCCCACATATGCATAGACTCTCCCATGATCAGCATCCCCCCAAAGTGGTAAATTTGTTACAATTGATGGCCTACATTGACACATCATAACCACCTAAATTCCATAGTTTACATTATGGTTCACTCTTGGTATTATACATGCTATGGGTTTGGACAAATGTATAATGACATGTATCCATTATTACAGTATCAGCATTTGCCCAAAAATCCTCTATTCATTTCCTGTCCTCACCTCAGACCCTGGTAATCTCTGATCTTTTTACTGTCTCCATAATTTTGTCTTTTCCAGAAGGTCATATAGTTGGAATCAAACAAAATACATCTTTTTCGTAGTATGCATTTATGGTTTTTTCCATGTCTTTTCATAGTTTGATAGATCATTTTTTAAATTGCTAAATAATATTCCATTATCTAGATGTACCATAGTTCACCTACTGAAAGACATTTTGGTTGCTTCTATGTTTTGGTGATTATTAATTAAGCTGCTCTAAATATCCATGTGCAGGTTTTTGTGTGTATGTAAGTTTTCAATTCCTTTGAGTAAATACCAAGGAGAATTGTTTGATTGTATGGTAAGAGTAGGCTTGGTTTTGTAAGAAACTGCCAAACTGTCCTCCAAACTGGCTATACTATTTTGTATTTCTACCAAAAATAAATGAGAGTTCCTCTTGATTCATATCCTCACCAGCATTTGGTGTTGTCAGTGATCTGGATTTTGCCCATTCTATATATGTGTAGTGGTATCTCATTGTTTTAATTTGCATTTCCCTGATGACAAATAACATGGAACATCTTTTCATATGCTTGTTTGCCATCTATCTATCTTCTTTGGTGGACTATCTGTGAAGGTCTTGTCCCATTTAAAAAATTTTTTGTTTTGTTTTCTTATGGTCTAGCTTTAACAGTTCTTTGTATTTTGGATAACAGTCCTTTACCACATATGTCTTTTGCAAATATTTTCTTCCAGTCTGTGGCTTGTCTTCTCATTCTCTTGCTAATGTCTTTTACAGAGTAGAAGTTTTTAATTTTAATGAAGCCCAGCTTATCAATGATTTCTTTTATCCTGCCTTTGGTGTTATATCTACAAAATCATTGCTATACCCAAGGTCATCTAGGTTTTGTCTTATGTTATCTTTCAGGAGTTTTATAGTTTGCATTTTACATTATCTATTTTGAGTTAATTTTTGTGATGGGTGTAAAGTCTCTAACTATATTCTTTTTTTTTCTTCTTTCCTTTTTCTTCCTTCCTTCCCTCCTTCCTCTTTCTTTTTCTTTCTTTCTCTTTCTTTCTTTTTCTTTCTTTCTTTCTTTCTTTCTTTCTTTCTTTCTTTCTTTCTTTCTTTCTTTCTTTCTTTCTTTCTTTCTTTCTTTCTTTCTTTCTTCTTTCTTTCTCTTTTTACATATGGATATCCAGTTGTTGCAAAACCATCTGTTGAAAAGGCTTATCTTTGGGGCGCCTGGGTGGCTCAGTCGTTAAGCGTCTGCCTTCGGCTCAGGTCATGATCCCAGGGTCCTGGGATCGAGCCCCGCATCGGGCTCCCTGCTCAGCCAGGAGCCTGCTTCTCCCCCTCCCACTCTGCCTGCTTGTGTTCCCTCTCTAGCTGTCTCTCTCTCTCTCTGTCAAATAAATAAAATAAAATCTTTAAAAAAAAAAAAAAAAAAAAAAGAAAAGGCTTATCTTTGTTCCATGGTATTGTCTTTGTTCCTTTGTCAAAGATCAGTTGACTATATTTATGTGGGTCTATTTCTGGGTTCTTTATTCTGTTCCATTGTTTTATTTATTTATTCTTTTATTAATACCACACTGTCTTGATTACTATAGATTTACAGTAGATCTCAAAGTTAGGTAGGGTTCATCTTCCAACTTTGTTCTCCTTTAATATCATATTGGCTATGAATAAGTGGTTGGGATTTTGACTGGTATTGCACTGAGTCTATGAAGTTGGTAAGAACTGATATCTTGACAATATTGAGTCATCTTATCCATGAACATGAAATAGTTCTCCATTTATTTGTTTTCTTTGATTCATTCATCAGAGTTTTGTAGTTTTCTTCATATAGATGTACATATTTTGTTAAAATTATACCTGAGTATTTCATTTTTGGGGGTGCTAATGTAAATGGTATTGTGTTTTTAATTTCAAATTCCACTTGTTAATTGCTGGTATATAGGAAAGTGTTTCACTTTTGTATATTAACTTTGTATCCTGCAATCTTACTGTATTCACTTATTTGTTCCAAGAGTTTGTCAATTCCTTTGGATTTTCTACATAGACAACCATTCATCTGCAAACAAGACAATTTTATTTCTTTCTTCCCAATCTGTATGCCTCTCATTTTCTTTTACTGTCTTACTGCATTGGCTAGAACTTCTAGTACAGTGTTGAAAAGGAGTGGTGGGAGGGGATGTCCTTGTCTTGTAGTTAATCTTAGTGGGAAAACTTCAAATTTTTCACCATTAAGTATAATGTTAGCAACAGATTCTTCTGTAGGTATTTTTTTAGCAAATTGAAGAAGTTCCCCTTTCACCTTTTTTTAAACTAAAAAAGTTCAGATGAAATATTTTTTGGGTGGATCATAAATAAATGTAAAATTAAAAGGATTCCTTTCTGTGTTGTTTTGTGTCTCCAAAATTTATATGTTGAAGGCCTAATCCCCAGTACCTCAGAATGTAACTTTATTTGGAAATAGGGTCATTGCTGATGTGATTTGTTAAGGTAAAGGTGAGGTCATACTGGTGTAGGGTGGGCTTCTACTCTACTATGACTGATATTTTTATAAAAAGAATGCCATGTGAAGGGACAGATATGCACATCACGAGAATGCCAAATAAACATAAAAATAAAGATCAGAGAGATGCATCTATGAGCCAAGGAATGCCAGCAAACTGCCAGGAGCTAGGTGAGAGGCATGGAACAAATTCTCTCTCATAGACTTCAGAAGGAATCAACCCTGCCCATACCTTGATCTTGGACTTCCAGTCTCCAGAACTGTGAGACAATAAATTTCTGTTGTTTAAGCCATTCAGTTTGTGGTACTGTTATGTCAGCTCTAGAAAACTAATATAATGTTCGTGATATTTTTATGAAGACTTCCTTTTAGAGCTAGTATAATTACTAGTCAAGATTTCTGAGAAAGGTTGTCCCTTTAGATGTGTATGAGTGTTTGTGGTTCTGGTTTCTTAGCACCAGTGGTAAATCACAAAGATTTGGGTCACCTTATCCTGGTTGCAGGAGTGGAGGAGACAATGTGAATGTGTATTTCAGGAACAGTCAGACCCGTCCAGATTTATCAGGACAAAAATTGCTATAGGAAAAACATTGCTGCTGTGATTGCTGGAGACTTCCAATAACTTTTTTCTTTCCTTATTATGAAACTGTATAGTACTTGCCTCTTGTGTGTCTGATAGTCACTTATAACCCATCCATTTGCTTAGTGAAGTTAGTTAGACTAGAGGTAGACAAGGGGTGTAAGCAGCAGAGGGAGAAAGATTTAAGTCACCTTGCCAACAAAGTTGGGACACTGAGGGTGGGGTTTAGATGGAATTATAGTTCTCTGATTGCTAGCCCCGTTTGTTTTGAAAGGAGCCCTTCAACAGTTCTGCAAAAATTGTTTCAGAGCCCCCATCCAATAAATGTTTGCGAAATGTCATGTACATATCAATGTGTGCATCACTCTGAGAAGAGAGTGTGTCGTTCTCAACAGAAGCTCAACATGTACTGGAAAAAGTGATGTCGATAATAATTTGAAAATCACTTTGTCAGGTAGGATTGGCATTTTGAAATGACATTAAAGAAACTTTATTACTTAATTTCTTTTTATAATATTGAAATACTACGCATCAGTTAGTGCTTTACACTTTAATTCTTTAAAGGCAGCCAAGTGGTCATATTATTTCTATTTTGCTGATGGCAAATGAAAGGCTCTGAGAGGCTAAGTAATTTACCTAAGGTCACAAAGTTCACAAAGAGTGAGGACTCATATCGGGCACTGTCTTGCTTCAAAGACTGTTTTTATTCTAAGTCCCCTGCTTCTTTATTCAATGGTAGTCTTCTCTTTAAAAAACTGAGTTTCATTTTAGTTTCATTAAAGCCAGTTGTAAGCATCAACTGTTATAACATTGCATTTTTACATAGATTATGAATTATAGACAAAGTAAACTCTAAGATTCTTTCCAAATTACAAGATTCTGAAGTACTGTGAGAAACCCAAGTTTTTTGGGTATCAGGGCCTTATACAGAATGAAAGGAAATGTGAGGCCTCCTGCTGGGCTCTCTGCCCTGTTCTTCCCCTTTCCAGAACTTGTTTAAATTGCAGCCAAGGAACTTTGCTAAGGCATGAATAAGATCATGTCATTCCCTTGCTTAAAAGTTCCCAGTGGATTTCATCTGAAACAGACCTAAGCAATTTGCCATATCCTATAAGCTTGAGAGGGTAAAAGGGAGAATAATTAATTAATAATTAATTATTAATAATTAAATTGGGTTGAAGGGTGGTAACTGGGATTATCTTGGGCCAAACTGGATGTTTGGTCACTCTTCCTTCGAGGTTCTACCTGATCTGTCCTCTATTCATCTCTCTGACGCAGTATACCTTAAACCTCCCTTCATTTCCTCTCTTTGGCCACACTGGCCTAGTTTCTGGGCCTTGAACACATATCTGCTTGTTTCTGCCTCTAGGTGTTTGCTGTCCTTCTGTTTGAAACGCTTTCCCCAGACCTTCACATGCCTCTTCCCCTCTCATTGTTCAAACCTCAGTTCAAATATTTCCTCCCTAAGAGTGGTCATTCTTGCCCAACAGAGTTAAAGTGTTCCCTGCCCCTCACTCATTCCCTCCCATAGCACCGTATTTTCCTAGCACTTGGTGGATACTTATTTGCATTTATCTTTTTATGGGTTTAGTGTCTGAATCCCTCTATTATTAGATAAGCGCTTTGAGAGCAGGGACTTTATCTTGTTCATGGTGTGGCACACAGCAATTTCTGAAAATATAAATGTTGGTTATCTGGCTACTTTTTAAAAATGGTGGCTACTAGAATAACTTTCATGTCTGTAAGAATAGAGATACTTTTATATGGAAATAAACATCTGGCCCCTGTCCATCTCTCCATGCCCACTAGTCACCCCCAGCTCCTGCCATCTCTGACCTTCTGTGCTCAGGTCCCTACTTATGGGACTTCCCTCCCTCTGCATTATTCCTTCTTGTCCTGGACCTGCACTTCCACTGGAATTTCTTCACTTCTCTAGGACAAGGTCCCAATGGTATCCTATTCTCTAGTATTCCAATACCCATCACACTTTATAATCTTTATCTGGTTAATTGTTTTCTTTCCGTTAGATTATCAGCTCCATCAGGAAGGTGCCATGTCTCTCTTGTTGACCTCTGTATTCTGAAATCTGACACTACCCACTACATTGTCGTACTTGCTTAATGAATGAATGAACCCACAAACGTGCAGATCTCTCAGTATATTTTCTCCATTCTGACACTCTCTTCGATTTTTATATCTTTGCCTTTATCCTAAAAATATAACAGTTCCACACACCAGGCATCAGCACAGGATTTATCACCACCTCCTGATTCATTCTCAATTTCTAGATGTTAGGATATCCTGCTGTCCACAGCATCGGTGCTAAGCTAAAAATCTTCAGTCTCTTATTAGCTCTCAACATCTAATGAGTCACCACATGTGGTACTTGTTTAAAATTGTCTTGCTTTTTTCCAGTGCCTGGTGCCAGATATCTGCTCTCTTGTCCCTTTAACAGAAAGTCTCCTTATTGCCGTCATTATGGTCAAAATTGGTGAATACACCTGCTGTCAGATTTTAGTGGATCTCATGGTGTGCAATCAGCTGTTGTTTGAGCTCTCTAATTTCAGCATTAGAATATTGGGAGATCAGATTCTGCCTGCCACAGAGAATTCTTATGGCACAGAGAGACTGATGTGTGGTGCTAGAAGCAAGCTACATGACCCAACTACCTCTGAATTAGTGTGATGCTGAAATCAAGATCATGGACATAAATGTACACTTAACCTCAGCTAGCTATACCCCAAATGATCATGGGAAATGGCTTTAAATAGTGAAGACTTTTAGTTACCACCCTTATGTATTTGTATTAAGGATAGAGCTTGTAATTCTTTGAGGATGATTATGTATACAGAGACCATCTACCATCATTCCCATGGAGAAGCAGTACACTAGGAGCTCTGGACCAGGACTTCCTGAGATCAAATCTCAGCCTCCACTTGTTATATGACTTAGGGTAAGTGTCAGTTTCCTTGATTGCAAAATGCAGATTACAGTAGTAGACAATTTATAGGCTTATTATATAGGTGATATAATTAATATAGGGCTTGACAGGTAGTATGTGCTGTGTTATTATTAACAACATTGTTATTACTGTCCTATTCTGGTAACTACTCAGTCAACAGAAACAGAGAAATTAAAAATCCATCTGGTAGTTTTTTTTTTTTTTTGGCAAAACATATTGAATTTTACTACCGAAATCTCACTTGCATTTTGCCCATGACAAGTCACATTTAGAGAAGGAAGAAATTATGAAAGTAATTTTCATGCTTTAAAACTATTCAAAAAGTTATTATGATAAGTTGTCCTGCCATAATTTATGTCCTTGTACTATTTTTCTTTTCTTTTCTTTCTTTTTTTTTTTAAGAAGGGTATGTTGGCCTAATTCTACACAGTTCTGCTTTCTCTCTTCATTGGCTTTTTTTTTTTTTTTTTAAGATTTTATTTATTTGACAGAGAGAGACACAGTGAGAGAGGGAACACAAGCAGGGGGAGTGGGAGAGGGAGAAGCAGGCTTCCCACTGAGCAGGGAGCCCGATGCGGGGCTTGATCCCAGGACCCTGGGATCACAACCTGAGCCGAAGGCAGACGCTTAACGATCGAGCCACCCAGGCTCGGTAAGTTAGTCCCTGTACTATTTTTCTTACCTGTCACCCTTTCTCAGCACATGCTTTAGCAGACCACAAGTGGTGTATTGCAACTGCTTATAGGTCTGCACAATGAACTAAAGGAGGTTTCTGGATACTTTTTCTTTTTAAAAATCTACAGAAGTAACACGAAGTAGTTGTAACACATTTAAAGCATACAAAAGAGAAAGTAAAAATTTTAGTCCAAACCAAACAACAATAATTAAAAAAAAAACAAAAACAAAACCTTTTCCATTCCAATCCTAATTCCCAGTAATCACAATTAATATAATTAACAAAATGGCTGTGTTATTTCTATTGCATGTTCTGGAGACTGGTGCACTGGTAGCCCTAAAGGGCCACATTTTCTGGTATCCACGCCTTTGTGTATTTCCCTCCCACACTGGTACTGAGCTTGCCATGTGACTTGATTTGACCAAATGGACAGCAAAAGCTTGATAGGTACTTCCACAAGGGGGCTTGTCCTCTTGGAATGCTGTCTCTTGAAAACCATCTGCCATGTAAGAAGTCCGACTATCATGGGACCACCATCCTGTGTGGAGAGCCATGTGAAGAGAAAGAGGCCATCTGAGGATCACTGAGGCACCAGATGTGAGTGAAACCTTTTGGAACTTCCAACCTAGACTGGTCACCAGCTGTTGTAGCACATTATTGGCCACCAGTCAATACCACAACTGTATTGCCACCCCACAGAATCATGAGAAATAATAAATTATGTTCTGTTAAACCATACATTTTGGAGTAGTTTGTTATGCAGTATTAGAAGACTGAAATAAGTAGATATGCTATAATTTACTTTTCTAGTGTCCTTTAAATAACTATATAGATTAGAACTGACTTTTTGCTATTTTAAACAAAAAAAAACAATCATTCTTTTATAGATATGTGTGTACACTCATACCAGTATTTTTATAGGATAGACTCCCCTTGATAAGATTGCCAGGTCATGGAGTACAGGGATTTAAAATATTGATACTGTTGTATTTTCCTTTCATAAAGGGTATATCAATTTACATTTTCACCAACATGAATTATATTGCCTATTTCTTTACATTCTTGTTAATATTTTGTTATCAAGCTTCTAAACATTTGCCACTATATTTCACTGTTATTTTACTGAGCATTTTTTTAGTACTGTCTGAATATGAGTTTAACATCTACTTTTATCTCTTCAGGGACAATTTTTAATTGGATTGTTTGCTTTTCTCAATTTTGATTTGTAAGAACCATTTACGTATTAAAGATACTAGCCCTTCATCTGGGCTAAGTGTTCAAAATATTTTCTTCCAATCTATTGATTCAAACTACATACTTTTGTTTATGGTATCTTGCAGTTCACAAAGGTAATGAAATTGTATGTTGTCAGGTCTCACAAATTTTCCTTCATGTTTTCTACATTTCTTGGCAAACTTTATAATTATCTTTCTTATAGTGAGATTATTATAAATATTTACTATATTGTCTTCTATAGCATATATAGTTAAAATAGATTTAAATTGATAAATAGATTTATTTATCAGGAATTTGTTTTCGTGGGTGGTGTGAAATAATGATATAATATTTTTTCCAAGTAGATAGCCAATTGTCTTAAAATTAGTTATTGAATAGTTTTCTCTTTCCTTGCTGATTTAAAATGCCATTAAGTTGATGGGAAGATGGCAGTACAGGAGGATCCTAGGCTCACCTCCTCCCACAATACACATAGGTAACACCCATATCAGTGTAAATAACCCAGAAACAACCAGAAGACTGGCAGAACAGACTCTCCACAGCTAAATGTAGAGAAGAGGTCACATCAAAGAGGGAAGGAAGAGTGGAGATGTGGTTGGGAGCCAAACTGACCATGAGAGGGAGGAAAAGTAGGGGCTGCAGAGGGGGAAGAGGAGTAGACCCCCACCAGGTATCCCAGGCACAGGGGATCTGCACTGCGAAGATGAAACTTTGTAACATTTGGCTTTGAAAACCAGAGGGGCTAAACTTCATGAGTTCTTACAATCAGTGGGGCTTAATACCTGGAACTTTAAAAATCAGCTGGTTTAGCTCTGGGAGAGCCAAAGGGCAATAGGAAACTGAGTCCTTGCCCTTAAAAAGATAGCATAACAAATAGCCCCACTGAGATACAGCATAGAAATAGCAGTTTGAAAAATGGGGTATACGGGAGGGAGATTTGTTTACTAATCTCAGAGCAGGTGCTGGAAGGGCAGAGATCTTTGGAAGACTATTCCAAAAAAATTAAAGAGCTGATGGGCACCATTTCCTTCCCATGCTCCCAAGTCTAGATACACGGATATCTGCCAGAACCAGTGGAGCACCAACACTCTGAACCTAGCTTGTTAATAGCACGCCCTACTCCTGTACTTTTCTGTAGACTTAACCCTCCTGGACTGGGCAGGAATTTTCTCAGGCAGGTGCAGGCCCCTCCCACAGAGACTGTCAAGGGCCTTGCTGGCACCATGTGTCCCACCCCCATCTTTTCCTGTAGACGTTCTCCTTCCAACAAGCCCTTGCCAGGAGTACATCCAAACTGGTGCCACAAACATGCCAGTGTGTAAGCAGCCCCAATAGGAACCAGTACCACCCCAAAGTGACTCTTGCCCTGGTGAGAATGGAAGATAACCACACACACCAGTTTGACTTCAGTCTCAGCAGTGGGCTGGGATCAAATATCCGGTCTGACTGTGGGCCCTGCCCACCAGTGAAAGCTTTTAAGGCACAACACAGGGAAAGCACCCTGCAGTTTGGTGCTACTACATCTCTGGCAAGTACCTGGTCTGATTCAATTCAAGCTCAAGGTGGCCCAAGACTGGCCCACTAACAACAGAGGGACCAAACCCTGCCCACAACAGGCAGAGAGAGCCATTACAGATGACTCAACTGAAGGCAAATGTGAATCAGCCACAACATGAGGGCGCTCAACACACATAGGAGACACCCCTGAAGTACCGGATTCTGGCAAACAGGGAACACTGAACTGTAGGGCACTATAGGACCTCTTCTTTGTGAGGCCACTTGTTCAAGAACAAATGTAGCTGGTTTTTCTAACACATAGGAACAGACAAAATGAGGAGACAGAGGAATATGTCTCAAATGAAAGAACAGGACAAAATCACAGGAGGAGAGCTAATGAGATAGAGATAAGTAATGTGCCTAATAGAGAATTTAAAGTAATGGTCATAAGATGACATGAGAAAAGAATGGAAAGACCTCAGTAAGACCCTCAATAAAGAGATAGAAAACATAAAAAAGAACCAATCAGGTATGATGAACTCAATCACTGAAATTAAAAATACACTAGAGGGAATAATAGTAGATTAGAGGAAGCAGAGGAACAGATCAGTGACCTAGATGAAAGAGTAATGGAAAACAGTCAAGCTGAAAAGGAGAGAGAAAAAAAATAATAATAAAAAATGGAATAAGGGGACTCAGTGACACCATCAAGTGTAATAACATTTGCATTATAGGGATCCCAGAAGGAGAAGACAGAGAAAGGGGGGTAGAAAATTCATTTGAGGAAATACTATCTGAAAACTTCTCAAATCTGGGGAAGGAAATAGAAATTCAGGTTCAGAATGCACAAAAAGGCCACAACAAAATCAATCCAAGGAGTCCACACTAACACATAATAACTAAAATGGCAAAAAGTAGTAATAAAGAAAGAATTTTTAAAGCAGCAAGAGAAAAGAAAACAGTTACATACAAGGGAAACCACATAAGGCTATCAACTGACTTTTTAGCAGAAACTTTGCAGGCCAGAAGAAAGTGCCATGATATATTCAAAGCACTGAAAGAAAAAAAAAACCCTGCAACCAAGCGTACTGTATCCAGAAAGACTATCCTTCAAAATGGAGAGATGAAGAATTTCCCAAACACAAGTTAAAGGAATTCATGACCACTAAACCAGCCCTATAAGGAATGTTAAAGGGGACTTTAACATTTAAAGGGGAGTGGAAAGCAAAGACCATAAATAGGAGTAAAAAAAGTAGGAAACACAAAAGCAGTAATATATATATATATATAATATATATATATATAAATCAGTCAAGGGATTCATAACATAAAAGGATGTAAAGCACTACACCATGCACTTAAAACATGGGGGGGGGGCAGGGAGACGAGTAAAAATTTAGTGCTTTTAGAATAGGTTCAAATTTAAGAGACAGTCAACTTAATATAGACTGCTATATGCATAAGATGTTATATATAAACCTAGTGGTAACCACAAATCAAAAACTGGTATTATATATGCAAAAAATAAAGAGAAAGGAATCCAAATATATCACTATAGAAAGCCAGTAAACTCTGAAAGAAGACATCAAGAGAAGAAAGGAACAGAGAAGAACTACAAAAACAACCATAAAACAAATAACAAAGTGGCAGTAAGTACATATTGTCAGTAATTACTTTCAATGTAAATGGACAAAATGCTCAATCAAAACATAGGGTGATGGCATGGATTAAAAAAACAAAAACAAAAACAAAAACAAAAGACCAAACTATATGATGTCTACAAGAGACTCATTTTAGACTTAAAGACATATGCAGATTGAAAATGAAGGGATGGGAAAACATTTATCATGCAAATGGAAGTGAAAAGAAAGCCAGGGTAGCAATATTTCTATGGGACAAAATAGACTTTAAACAAGACTGTAACAAGAGTTAAAGAAGGAAACTATATAATCATAAAGGGGACAATTGAACAAGAAGATATAACAACTGTAAATATTTATGCACACAACATGGGAGCACCCAATTATATAAAGCAACTAATAACAAACATAAAGGAAGTAATTGATAATAATATAATAGTAGGGGACTTTAACACCCCACTTACATCAATGGACAGATCATCTAAACAACATGAACAAGTAAACAATGGCTTTGAATGACACAATGGGCCAGATGGATTCAACAGATATATTCAGGACATTCTATCTCCTAAAACAGCAGAATACACATTCTTGCCAAGTACACATGGAACATTCTAAAATATATTACATATTAGGCCATAAAATAAATCTCAACAAATTTAAAAAGATTGAAGTCATACCATGCAACAATGCTATAGAACTAGAAATCAAGCACAAGAAAATATCTGGAAAGAACACAAATATGTAGAGGTTAAATAACATGCTATGAAATAATGAATGGGTCAACCAATAAATCAAAGAGGAAATAAATTCATGGAGACAAATGAAAGTGAAAAACAACTTCTAAAATCTTTGGGATGCAACAAAAGCTGTATTAGGAGGGAAAGGGGCAATACAGCCCTACCTAAAGAAGCAAGAAAAATCACAAAAAAACCAAACCCTAATCTAATATGTAAAGGAGCTAGAAACAGAACAAAGAAAACCTAAAACTAGGAGAAAGAAGGAAATAATAAAGATTAGAGCAGAAATAAATGGAATCGAAACTAAAAAAAACAAAAACAAAACCAAAACCAATAGAATAGATCAATGAAACAGGAACTGGTTCTTTTTTTTTTTAAATTCTAGTATAGTTAGCATACAGTATTGTATTAGTTTCAGGTGTAAAATATAGTGATTCAACAACTCTATACATCACTCACTGTTCCTTGTGATAAGTATACTCAATCCTCTTCACCTGTTTCAACCATCCCCAACCCCACCTTCCCTCTGGTAAACATCAGTTTGTTCTCTCTACCTACAAGCCTGTTTTTTTGTCTTTTTTCTTTGTTCATTTTTTTTTTTTTGTACATTAAATCCCACATATGAGTGAAATCATATGATATTTCTCATTCTCTGACTGACTTATTTTCTTAGCATTATACCCTTGGATCCATCCATCCATATTGTTGAAAAGATCAACAAAATTGATAAACTTTTAGCCAGACTCATAAAAAAAGAGAAGGGACTCAAAAAGGACCAGAAAAAGGCACTACTTAAAAAAGAGAACTACAGGCCATTATATCTGATGACCATAGATGCAAAAATGCTCAACAAAATATTAATAAATCAAATCCAACAATATATTTTAAAAAATCATTCACCAGGATCAAGTGAGATTTATTCCTGGGATGCAAGGATGGTTCAGTATTCACAAATCAATCAACATGATACATCACCTCAACAAGAGAAAGGATAAAAACCACATGATCATTTCAATAGATGCAGAAAGAGCATTTAACAGAGTACAACATCCATCATGATAAAAACTCTCAACAAAGTAGGTTTAGAGGGGCTCTACCTCAACATAATAAAAGCCATATATGAAAAATTCACAGCGAGCATCATATTCACTGGGGAAAAACTGAACTTGTCCCCTAAAATCAGGAACAAGACAAGGATGTCCACTCTCATCACTTTTATTCAACATAGTACATAGTCCTAGCTGTAGCAATCAGAAAAGAAAAATAAATAAAAGGCATCCAAATCAGTAAAAGGAAGAAGTAAAACTTTCACTATTTGTAGATTACATGTTACTATATATAGAAAACCTAAATACTCCACCAAAAAACTACTAGAACTGATAAATGAATTCAGTAAGTTTGCAGGATACAAAATCAATATACAGAAATCTGTTGCATTTCTATACACTAATAATGAAGTAGCAAAAAGACATCAAGGAAATAGTCCTATTTATAATAATAAATACTAAAATAATAAAAAAATAAATAATAAATACCTAGGGATAAATAAAAAATAAATAACAAAATAATAAAATACCTTGGGATAAACTTAGTCAAGTAGGTGAAAGACTTGTACTTTGAAAACTACATTGATGAAAGAAATTGAAGATGACACAAACTGAAAGATATTCCATTCTCATGGATAGTGAGAACAAATATTGTTAAAATGTCTATACTACCCAAAGCAATCTACAGATTTAATGCAATTCCTATCATAACGCCAACAGCAATTTTTTACAGAACTAGATAAAACAATACTAAAATTGGTATGGAACCACAAAAGACCATGAATAGCCAAAGCAATCTTGAAAAAGAAAAACAAAATTAGAGGCATCACAATCCCAGATTCCAAGTTATGCTATGAAGCTGTAGTAATCAAAACAGTATGGTGCTGTCACAAAAATAGACACATGGAGGGGTGCCTGGGTGACTTAGTTGGTTAAGCATCTGACTCTTGATTTCAGCACAGGTCATGATCTCAGAGTCGTGAGGTTGAGCCCCGTGTCAGGCTCTGCACTGAGAATGGTGCCTACTTAAGATTCTCTCTCTCTCTCTCTCTCTCTCCCTCTGCTCCCCCCACTCATACTCTGCTCTCTCTGTCTCGAAATAAATAAATAAAATATTAAACACAAAATTGACATAATTATCAACAGAACAAAATAGGGAGCCCAGAAATGAACTCATGATTATATGGTCAATTAATCTTTGATAAAGGAAGCATGAATATGCAAAGGGAAGAAGAGAGTCTCTTCAACAAATTGTGTTGGTAAAAGTGGACAACAGCATGCAAAAGAATGAAATAGGACCACTTTCTTTCACCATACAAAAAGATAAACTCAAAATGGATGAAAGACCTAAATGTGAGACCTGAAACCATAAAAATCCTGGAAGAAAGTACAGGCAGTAATTTCTCTGACATTGGCCAGAGCAACATTTTTCTAGATATGTTTCCTGAGGCAAGGGAAACAGAAGTAAAAATAAACTATTTGGACTACATCAAAATAAAAAGCTACACAGCAAAGGAAACAATCAACAAAACTAAAAGATAAACTACTGAATGGGAAAAGATATTTGCAAATGGCATACCTGATAAAGAATTAGTATCCAGAATATATAAAGAAGTTATACAACTCAATACCAAAAAACCAAATCCAATTAAAAATGAACAGTAGACATGAACAGATATTTCTTTAAAGAAGACATACAGATGGCCAACAGATACATGAAAAGATGCTCATCATCACTAATCATCAGGCAAATGCAAATCAAAACTACAATGAGATATCACCTCACACCTGTCAGAGTGGCTAAAATAAAAAACACAAGAAACAACAAGTGTTGGTGAGGATGTGGAGAAAAAGAAACTGTTGTGCACTGTTGGTGGGAAAGCAAATTGGTGCAGTCACTTTGAAAAACAGTATGGAAGTTCCTCAAAAAATTAAAAATAGAATTGCCATATGATCCAGTAATTCTACTACTGGGTATTTATGCAAATAATATGAAAACTCTAATTTGAAAAGATATATGCACCCCTATGTTTATTACAGCATTATTTACAATAGCCCAAATATGAAAGCAACCCAAGTGTCCAAGGATAGATGAATGGATAAAGAAGTGATATATATACATATAATATATATAATATGTAACATATAACACATATAATAGAATATTACTTAGTCATCAAAAAGAATGAAATCTTGCCATTTGCAACAACATAGATGGATCTCAAGGGTATAATGCTAAGTGAAATAAGTCAGTCAAAGACAAATACTATATCCACATGATTTCACTCATATGTGGAATTTAAGTTACAAAACGAATAAACAAAGAAAAAAAGAGACAAACCAAAAAATGGACTCTTAACTATAGAGAACAAACTGATGTTAGCCAGAGGGGAGGTGGGGAGGATGGGTGAAATATGTTAAGGAGATTAAGAGTAAACTTATCACAATGAACACTGAGAAATGTATAGAATTGTTGAATCACTATATTGTACAAAACACTGTATGTTAGTTATACTGGAATTCAAATTTTAAAAATGTGAAAAAATTTTAAAAAATGACATTTATTTCCTGAATATAACCTGGGTTTGTTTCTGGACACTATTTTCCCCCGTTTTTTTTTTTTTTTTCTATTTACAGTAGCAAAGTTCTTAAAATCATCCTGAGTTTTTCTTAACAGCATAGTGAGGTTAACACACTGTTCAACCCACTCTAAAATTTGTATATACCTATCTAATTTACTAGTGCACACTTAGAATTTTGTAAAAAGGACATTATATTTCATTTGGAACCATAAGAAGATGCTGTAAAACAGAGCAATTAATATCTGAAATCAACAGTAAATAGAAAAATTAACCTGAGAAAGAATTTTTGTGATGCCACATAAAATTGTCTTAAATTTTATATGATGATGATGATCCCAATTCCTTGTCTGCCTTCTTTCCCATACCTCCAGCAATGCAAAAGTTAAAGAATACCACATAGAACTGGAAGGAAAAAAAAAATCTGTTAAGATTAAAGCTGGTTGGGGAGGAAGGATGCCAAGAATTTGTTATCTAAATTCAGAATAATTGTTCAGAGTAATTGTAAAATAATGGCGTCTAAAACATCTGAGAGGGAGTGGAGGCCTTTTCTATATTTTCCAGGAGTAACAAGATTGTTACTTCTCCTGAGTCTAAGCTGGGTATAATCTTTATAATCGTTAATTTTGTAAAACTTTTTGATTTTACTTTGTTAGTTCAAATGGATGGAGGCGAGCATGTTCATAGTTAGCAGTGTTCAGTTTTAAACAAATAAAATCCATTTGTCCCTCATGTAAAGGAAATGCTCAAACTCTTCCCAGGTTTTGATGTAGCTCCACCCCTTATATAATCTGCTTGAATTTTTCAGTTTTGATGGTTTTATTAGGTTCAAGTAACTATATTGCTTGAGTTTTTTTGACTCTCTTTGATAAAATGGTGTACTAAAATCGGGTTTCCTAGAGTGACAGAAAAGTGTTAAAACAAGTGTCCTGACACAGATATTGATCTTGGGCAACCTGTAAAAACAGTAAGTGGTTTAAAGCCTGGACTGGCAGTGGCCTCGCTAATTCTACCCTTGAATTTGTGGGCATACTTTTAAGAGCTGTTGACCAAAAAATGCATCTTTAGTCTTAGAACAATTCAAAACTAAATGGACTTGAGTATTAATATTTTAAAAATTCAACATTAACTGTGACTCTCTTCTCCCTTTATAATCGATTTTGGCATTTTCTCTTTATTGTTTAAAAAAATCTATTTTCTCGTTAGTACCAAAATGCAGTTTGAAAACTAGAAACATGAAAACAAAACCCCAAATGATTCAAGTCTTACTGTAAAAAGTGAAGTGCTCTTAAGTAATTTACGATCTAGGAGTCACATACATTTTTCTTTTAAAGATTTTATTTATTTATTTGAGAGAGAGAGAATGAGAGAGAGCACATGAGAGGGGTTAGGGTCAGAGGGAGAAGCAGACTCCCTGCCGAGCAGGGAGCCGGATGCGGGACTCGGTCCCAGGACCCCAGGATCATGACCAGAGCCGAAGGCAGTCGCTTAACCAACTGAGCCACCCAGGCGCCCCATACATTTTTCTTCTAATGTTTGTGTCCTCACTAGGAATAAATTTTAACATGTTTTCCATTTTTTCACCTCTCTTTCTTTGTGAAATGCAAATACAAAAATACCACACCACATCTGCCACCTCTGTGCCCCCACCCTCAAAGATAGGCACGTTCACATTTTTCTGTGACTTAGGGCCCAGTTTAAATGGCATCTTCATCTCGTTGATTATTCAGATAATTATTTCTATAAATAAATTTAGCCTCCCCAAGCTCTTCATCTTTTTAAAATGCCATTTGTAACTTTGTATTTTGTGTTTTACTTACATACCTATCTTACCTATTACATATAACCTTCTTGAGGATAAGGCATTAGTCAAGATTCATCTCCTTGTAAGGGATAAAGTTGCAGCTTAAGCAAAACAAGATAATTTCTTTTTAATAAGATCACTTCTCAGAACACTGAGAAACCTGACAGGCTTCAGGCATGGCTCAATCCAGCAGCTCAATCTCTTTCTCTTCTTCTCAGCTCTGTTCATCTCAATTCGGCCTCATCTTTCTTACAGACATTTTTTACACCCTTTTTACTGAACAATTCATTTTGAAAGGGTACTTCTTTCTTGATAAATATGGCAGAAAAGTCCCAAATAAGACTCTTATCTGTCTTAGATAATTTATCCATCCCGAACCCATCACACTAGCCAGAAGAAAGGAACATGTTGATTGGTAGGCCTGGGCCATGTGCACCATCTTGTGGCTGAGTACGCACAATAGAAGAAATCAGAAAGGGATGCAAGGAATCCAGAGATATATGCTAGTGATGGGATCCTTATTTGATTTACCTTTGGGCACTCTATGTTCTTAGATGGTGCCTTGGCATCTATTTGGTAAGTACCAATAAATATTTGTTAAATGAAATGACCATATCATTAATTACTTTCTACCCAGTAGTGGGTGAAGAGGGGAGCACTAACATTTTTTAAGATGTTTTGAGCTCTTTGAGATCTATTAACATAATTAAGAAGACTAGTTTTGCTGTTTAGAATTGTTTCCTAAAAGAGTTTCATTAATCTGATTTTACATAAAGGCAAAGAAAACTTAAGGGGAATAGACACCTGTCTATAGTGAAAAGTAGGGAGAGAAAGAGGTACTTACCTGGGACTTAAAAAAAAATGGATAGCTTCTATTTGCCCCTCCTGATTCCCCGTTCACCTGCTCTGTGTCTGGGGAGGCTGATCTGTAGGATGGCATCACTAGCTTCCCCTGCCCTTTGGTTTTTAGTAGGGTCTAGCTAATGGGAGGCATCTGTAGAAAATCAGAGGGCAGGAAGTGAGAAGGGCTGGGTGTTTGTTCCTCTAACTTCGGCTTTGCCAGGTCATTGTGGGTTGGCTACAAGTCTCTTCAAAAAGCCATAGTTCATTTCATATAGCTACCTCTCTAGATTTTGATAATGATTTCTTCTTTTTGCCACTTCAGGCTGAGGGGGTGGTAATGGCTACCAACTGCACCATGTTGGTTATTCTAAAACCCTTTCACACTTTTATAAATAGTCTATTTGCTGAACTCTCCTTAAATTAGTCAGAGTATGCTCTGTGTTTCCTGTTGGGTCATTAATACTTGCCTAACCAAAATGGAATACAAACAAACAAACAACAAACAAAACCTACGATCCAATGACCTTAAAATGTTTACCTTATGGAGTAGAGTGGGGAGGAAGAGAGATCAGTTCTTGACAACTCTCAGTCTTCATTTTTTGTAGCACTTGTCCCATTAAAGGTGTCCTTGATGGCCATTCTCATGGAATTTTATTGGTATGAAAACCTTTTGTTTTTCTTTTTGAGGAGTAACACTCTTCCAGGCCCAATAGTCAGTTGGTATTTATGAATTTTAATCTCCTGAAAGCTAGAGTTTTACTTGTAGACACAAGGCCGACATAAATCCTTTGGCCCTCTACTTAGACATAGGTTTTTAGCTAATGAATTAAGGAAAAGAGCAGGCAGAAAAAAATTACTTCATTAATCATCACTGCATCAAAACCAAAGGATCTAGCTGGACAATCCCACTTGTGTGTGGCTCAAGCGACAAAGCATGATTAGGGTTTGAAAAAAGAAGTGTTTCTCTCATCCCAATTAAAGTGAAATTAATATTAAGATATTTCGAATGGATTTCTGCAAGCATTGTTATCAGCTAAGGAGCTTCGTCATGTTCTTTGGTTTTAAAGTGAATTACTTTTGCAGTGAAGGTAAAATGTATTATTCTCCTTTCACTGTGACATTTACTCCCAGCCTGTTTATACCAATGCAGCTGCTGTATAAGTCAGTGCTTTTTCTTTTTCTTTCTTTTTTCTTTCTCTTTTCATTTTAAAGGCGTATATGTGAATCATCTGACCCAGGTTGTACACGAGCTATACAGCATATGGTTGGGGTAAAGAACATCGTATCTTTTGTTCAACAGTTTTTGTATTTCTTTCCAGTCTTTTGCTTCCCTGGTCCTCAAATAAGGCTAATTACAAAGAAAAAAAAAAAAAAAAGGTGGGACTGGTGGAGAGGGAGCCTTTAAAACCATTCCTTTTGCAGCATGGAACAAAAGAGAGTACCAAGGGCATGGCTAGGCCTCAACAAAAAAGAAAAGAGAAAAATCACCTAATGAGGATGTCGAGATAAGTGCTTGTGAAGAAAACTGGCAAAAAAGAGCTTTTAGTCTAAAATCCATAAATAAGTGTGCATCAGATGGGTACTAGAACATTTTTAACAAGATAGGCCATGAAAACTATATCCTTCTATGCAAGAGCCTCAAAAAAAATGTCCTTTCTTTACAAGATATTTTTCTTTCAAAAATTAATTTAAAAAGAAATACTTGAGAATTAAGATGTTTTATTCATGTCTCTGAATCCATTATAGAGTGGATACCATATAAAGAGTTGTTTTTGAGACATAATTATCAATGCTGCTGGCTTCTTAGGGGTCGAAGGCTTTGCGCGAGTATACGAAGAAGTTGTTCATGGAGAAGGGCCGAGTACGGGAGATTTTGACCTTGGAGCCTTCTGTTGCATTTTTATTTTTAAAATAGGAGAATAAGCAGATACATTTGAAGTTTTGTTAATTCTATATAGCTCTTCTTTCTGTCTTTCCTGACACGTCTGAGCCTTACCTTGGGCGCTAAAGCAATAGAGGTCAGAAGTTTGAGGCTAAATTAATTACAAAAATACCAAAGAATCATAGATTTTTAGAGTTAGAAGGACCTTAAATTACCTACCTCTATAAAATGTAAGGGTGGCAAAAAAGAAGTCCAAGGTGAGAGGAACCTTTACGACCTTAAGAAGGATTTAATTTTGTTGTGTATTTGACCTGACTGTATCTACCTGTAGTTTATGTAAAGAAGAATATAGGAATGTATGTCATGGTAACCTTGAGATTATGCTGTCATATACATATACATATATACACATATATGTATTACATACATATATATATTATATATATATATATAATAGTGCTGTACTAGATGCAGGACTTAGTTGGTTGATATAAAGCTTTTCTTTCCTTTTTTTTTTTTTATTTTGCCACTTGCTCAGGTAAACACACACATTGTATACATATGAAAATGTACTTCCTTTTTTTCTCACTAATCATCTCTCACTTTAATACGATGATAAAAATTATAATCAATTTTGCTTTATCTTTTCTTTCCCATGATTTTAATACAGAAATGTTTTTATCTTTTATTTTGTATCTTATTATAAATAAAGACTTTATATTCTTCCATGGGCTTTATTAACTTCAAAGTCTTAAACTCTGGGCGCCTGGGTGGCTTAGTTGGTGGCGCCTGGTTCGGCTCAGGTCATGATCCTGGAGGCCCCGGGATTGAGTCCCGCATCAGGCTCCCTGCTCAGCAGGGAGTCTGCTTCTCCCTCTGACCCTCCACCCCGTCACGTGCTCATTCTCTCTCTCAAATAAATAAATAAAATCTTAAAAAAAAAAAGTCTTAAACTCTTCTCCTGCTGTTGAACATGAGAGGCTGTCCTTATTCTCTCAATATTATAACTATTGTTCCTCCTTTACTCAGAACCCAACAATGGCTCCACATCGCACTCAGTAAAAACCCAACATGATTCCTGCTTATTCACTCACCCTAAATGCTGATCCTTGTTGCCCTCCCCTGCATTTTCTTTTTCTATAGCACCAATAACATTCTCACATACTATAAAGTATCCTTATTGCATTCACTATTTATTATCTGATTCTCCTGATAGCCATACACAGATCTGCACCTTTTTCACTCCCCAATGCTCCCCAGGCACCTACAACACTGTCTCATACATGGGCCACAGTAGGCTCCCCATAAAAATTTGCTAAACTGAATTGAGCTCTAGACAAGAAAAGCTCTAAACCTTTTTCTTTGTTGTATTGTTTTTTCAGGGTAAATCCTTTGGTACTCTGAAGAGCCTAGCATAAGAGGGTGTTTGGTCATAGAGTATGAACATTTTCATGATTTTTAATAAAAGTTGCCAGATTATCCTATAAAATAATCACCTTTGTTTTTATTGCAACCAGAAATATATCAATGTACATATTTTTCCACATTCTAACTAGCTTTAGATTAAAATATAAATGTTTTAGCTAGTATACTGAGAGCAAAAATATGGCTAATTCTTTGTTTTAATATGATTTTTTCCAAAAATATTTAACATCTTTATATTTAATCAGTTGATATATTTTATAATTTCAATATACATGCTGTTACATATTACTTAAGTTTAATATTTGATTACTTATATTTTTCCATGTAAAACATCTACTCATTTCTGGGGCTCATTATATTTTGGAGTTTTGGTGAGTTTCCTAATTGTGCATACCAGTTCTATGTTATATTCACTAACCTCTTTTGTTGTTCTAATATTTTCTTATATTTTCCTTTTACATGATAGTAATGCAGATTTTCATTTATGGAAACATTGAAAATGTTGCATTTTTTTTTGCTGCTTGCATTTTTCTACTATTTCAATTATATGGAAATTAACCATTTTCTGTAGCTAGGATGCCTTTATATTTGAAACTTATTGTTAGGTCTTTGTTTCATAAAAAGTGGTCTGTAGACCAGCAGCTATCTATTGAATAGGAGTTTGCATTTTCATAAGATCCTTAGGTGAGCATGCACATTAAAGTTTGGGAAGCACTGTTTTAGGTAGCCTCTCTCATCTCTTGAAATTAAGAGAGTGATTTGCTGTATTGGAAGCAGTGATGGGTCAGATACACAGTTATTACCTGCTTTTGGTTGTTCCACCAGACAACGCAGCAATCTTTTCTAGATTGTTGGGCAATCTAGAATTTTCAGAATTATTTAGAATAAGTATCTAGAATAATCTAGAATTTTCTAGATTGGCCAATCAAGCACCCTGGCTTTGAGGTCAGACAGACTTGGGTTCAAATGATGCTCTATTATTTAGTAACTATATTGGCCAAATCACTTAACTGCTCTATGCTCACTTGTCTCACTTGTAAAATAGAGACAAAAATAGTACCCATCTGAGAGGTTAATTGTGAGAATCAAATGAGAAGATATTTGCAAAGTGATTAGACACTGTCTGGCATATGGTAAGCATCAACAAATGCTAGCCATCAGTATGATTATGATCTCATTGCAATCCTGAAAACCTATACTGCCCTAAACAATGGTTCTCAATCCTCTTAAACTTAATTCTGCAAAGATTCTGTGAGTCTGCTGATATTCAGAGATTTAAACAAACCCCCACCTAGAAATAAAAGAGAAATAAAAGGGAAATAGTTTATAACAGGACAGTTATGGAAGTTCAGGCATGACTATACAAGGAAACATACAAAGTATTCACATGTTTACTTAAAATTAGAATCCACACAAACAGGAGTGCTAAAACACCAACTGTCTAAAACTGGCAGTTCAAATATCGGAACCAGGACCGCAACTAGGAACACGATTTTTAAAAATGGTTAATATCTCTTTGTCAAATTGGGAACAAAAGAAAGGACAATCTTCCGTGGATTTACATGGTAGTACATTTCTAGAAATGTCAGTGAACCTAAAAATTGTGCAAAATATAATTTATGTTAATACATAAAACAGAGTTAGGTTCTGGGTCAGATAATGAAGATAGTTTACCTTCATGAAGATCTGGTGTGATACTAACCTGTGCCCACTGCTGGACAGTTCTTCATTACGTGAGACTTTCCTGCATATCACTAAGACCAGTAATGCCTTCCAATAATTGGGACAACCAAACATGCCCCCAACAAATTTCCAAAAGACCCTCAAGGAACACTGTTTCTCCTGCTGAGAACATTGCCTCATTAAATGCAGGGTTCTTTTCTAAATATGGTATCTTTTTGTCTTTCATCATTGTAGCTGACAACTAACATAACCTGTATACTATGATATAAGAGGGAACATCCAAGAAATAATTACCACACTTGTAATTTTAGATAAAAACAGACAGAACCATGACACAACATAGTTATGCCTGAACCTAGAAGTAAATGCCTTTCAGACTGAGTGACCCACAGTGGAGGGATTAAAACTTTCTCCCTCTCCTTGACTCTGGAGATACTTTCAGATACAATTTAGGACATTTTAAGTGATACTGTGACACTACAAATTGTAATTGACTTTCAGGGAACAGAATTCAGCTTTTCAATGCCTCCGAGGTATGAGATCTTACATTAATACACACTTTGTCGAATCTGATTGCTTAATTAGGACCCAGAGTTCCTGTGATAGTTGGAAACTTCTGGGTTTTTTTCCCTGGCAAAAACTTCATGATTCACACAATTTAATGATGAACAGTTCAAGACTGCAAAAGTTATTAATGTATTTTTTATGGTGCTGTTAACATAATTAAACACCATGACAGATGTTCATCAAGCAAGTTCCCAACAGAGATTGTTTGTTTATTTATTTATTTATTCATTCTCTAAGATTATAGTAGCAAATTCAAGAAGGAAAAGTTTGAGGAAACAATTGAATGATCTAATAAAAGTGGTAAAATGAAGTTACTCTAAAAAGTCAACCAAATGAACAAAAAAATAACTATCCTGTATTAACCTCTGTTTTATGTATATCTCTCCTTTTCTACTTTTGGTGTGAAAGCATTTATGGGTTACATTCAGAGGGTTCGATGCATCTTAATAAAAATTCCCCAGTGAGCTCTTTTGGGACAGAAAATGTGAACTTACATGTCCTCTTGGACAAGCTTGCTTTTTTCAGAACTTGGATCTCACTCAAATATTTATGCACGTAATTGTTCCTGGTGTCTCACCTTTACAAGGAAGTGTGGCAGAATAGCCAGCTTTCTGGCTAAATTTTATGCTTTAATAGCACAGAATTGTTGCAACAAAGGGATTTCTAGTCATAGACACTGTTGCTCAGCATCCCTGCATCTAGGTGGGGTCACATGACTGAGAACTAGCCAGTGGAATGTGGATGGAAGAGAGGTATACCCCTTCTTGCCCTGACCCATTAAATCCTTGGAGCATTGTCCATGCTCTTACGTCTCATCTGCTAACTCAGTACCTTTATGGGAGCCGTGTATAAAACACAGCAGAGACTCCACCACCCAGCTTCCTGAATCACTAGGTGGAGCAGAGTGTCCCCTCCCTCTTCCCATATATTGGACTTTACAGAAGCCAGAAATACACATTCATAGTTTTAAGCCAATGGAATTTGGAGTTTTATTTGTTACAGGATCTAGTATTACCTTAAGAAGTTCACTACTGTGCATACGAATCCTAGAGGAATATCTGGCACATAGTAGGCCCTCAGAGAACAAATGAAAGCATGCTCCCCATCGAAGGGCAAAGAAAAATGCCATATAAGCACAATTCCTTGGTCTTCTAGGGAAGACCTTGGTCAAATAGACCAAATCAGAAATTATCTTAAAGGAAGAGTAAGAGAGACTGTGGAGCAGGTAATGCCACCTGCTTGTATAATCCCACGGGGTCAGTATTTTCTTATGTGACTTTAGGGATCAGGAGACAATCTGATAGGAATTCTAAGTCATTGAGGAGCCATACAAATAATAGTTGTATCAGAGACACTAGTGCAGTTTCACAGAAAAGCTGTCATGTAAATTTGTGTGAAAATTAAAAAGAAAAAGCCATGTCATCTCTGTGAGATAACTCTGGGTAACCACCTGCCGCATGTAAGGAAACATGCAATACTTTTGCCCCTATGGCTAGTTGAGGAAAAGCAACCCCATATGACCATTTAAATGTACTTATACTGTGAGAATAATCACCATTATTTATGGAGAGCTTCCTCGGCCAATATCCACGATTATGACAAAATCCTTCATGAGAGATTATAGTGTTCCATTCAGCCTGATCAAAGATGGGTTTATTTGATTATGCCAACATTTGCATGTACATTTTCTTATTTAAGCTTTTACATATTATCATTCCCCATCTGACATGTGGGGTAATGGAGGCCCAAAGTTGTTGATGAATTAATTTGCCCATGGGTGCCCAGCTGTGTGCCCCTGCCATTCTTTTCATTCTCTACTCATCACTTCCTAATATCCCCGGGTCTCATACTTCCGTTGTGGCTCCCAGCATCAACCACCAGATCATCACACAACCCCTAGTGTAACATCACAACCAAACTCAGACAATTAATTCAGGCACAGCACACCTGGGTTTGGAATCATTTCCTTTGGATACTTGCTTTGGGAGGTCACTCAAACTGCAAACAGAGCATCCCTGTTGGGATTGCTGTTTTCTAGTAATCAATCATTTTCCTTTAGGCATGCCTCTCTGCCTCGTGCCTCTGCACCTTAGTTTTTTTTACCTTTTTATCTGGAGGTTCACTACACATTGCAAAGTGTTCACTCTCTAGCTCCAGCTGTGTTCCCTGGAGATGTCTATCTTCCCAGTGGGGCCCCAATCACAAATCCCTCATGCTCTATCCTTTAGAAAACAGTCTTTCCTACCAGGGCCATCAAACTTTTTTCTGTAAAGGGACAGATAGTAAATATTTTAGGCTGAGTGGGACACACAATGTGTCACGGCTCCTTGACTCTGTCTTTGTGGTGCCAAAGCAGCCATGAACAATTTGTGAGTGGGTGTGGCTGCATTCCAATAAAACTTGACAAAAATGGTCTGTTGGTTAGACTTGGCCCATGGGCTGCAGTTTGCCAATCCCTATTTTATACATATATCATTTTCTATGATTAGATTTCATGTTTTCCCTGACATTTGTTTAAAAATTTTCCTGTTTGGAGCCTTGATACGAATATCTAAAGAATATATACTCTGTCAGGTTATTTTAGGATTGTTAGAGTTCATGCATACTCTGTTTGAAAAAAAATTTGTGTAAGGAAACTTTGGATTTAAGACATGTTTCCTAATGAAAAAAGGAGAGATGATTCCTGACAAGGAGTAGAGAATGCACTAACGTGAGAAAATACAAAATTAATCTTGGATAACTCATATTGGATAATTGATATTGCATAAAATGAAGGTATGAGAAATTTACTGCATTGATTTATTCACTGAAAATGTTAGTTTTAGCTCTTTGCTCCAGGCCCTGGGATCATAATGTGAAAAAGACAAATGTTGTCCCTGCCATACAGAATTTATGTTTTAACTGGGGAGACACATGTTTGACAAATGATTATCACAAAAGGTGAAGAATATATGGGCCCGGTAAGTACAGGTTGAAACAGGAGTTTAGCTAGAAAGAAGGAACTGGAAGGGGTATAGGATTTGAGGAAAGTGATGCTAGTGGAAAGAGACTGACAAATGGCTTTGGAATTTGAAGAACGTTGAATGTGTATCTACAAGGCTTTGAAAATCTCAGGGCAGACATTGAGACAGGAGTGACAATCAAAGGATTGGGAGGGTTTTTTGTTGTTGTTGTTATTGTTGTTGTTTTAAAATGTATTTTTAATGACCTTTCAGATTAACTGGGGGGCAGGAGGGGGGAAGCAAAGGATGGACGCAATAGCTTTAACTAGGTGGCAACTCTAAATGAGGAGTATGGTTGTGTTAAGGAAACAATAAGTAACTCATTTGCCTGGGGCTTGGAATGAAGGAAGAAAGTAGCTGGAGCTAGGGTGGGAAACAAAGGTTCGAGCCAGATGGTGGGAGGCTTCGAATGCCAGGATAAGGAATTGGACTGACTTGAACAGACTGGGTGAGACCTGAGTGGCCAAGAGCAGGGTCTGTGCCAGTCAAGTTTCAGGATAATTAGAAGAATTAGAGAGGGAAGTTCTGGAGGCAAGGAAAATAGGTAAGAAACTCTAGGACTAGTGCAGGTAATACAGGGCTGGGAGAGGAACAGGGTTATGTTGTCTTATGAATTTGCTTCCCTCCTCCATAAACTCCTTTGAGTTAAATGCAGCATCTGTTCAGCTGCCTGTGGTACAGTGTTTTACTGGATGAAGAACAGCACCGTATTCACCAGCTGCTGACAATGTCTCTCCTTTGCTCTGCTATGTTTTAATTATGTTTGACATTCATCGCACACTATTATTCGGTGGAAGCAAATTGAAGAAATGCAGCTTCATTTGAAGTCAAACAAAAGTGAGGACACATGTAATTATATAGTAATATATTATTACTTGGAAGCTATTAGATTTTTAGGTTTAATATACCTGTGGCTTCCCAACTACCACCCCACTCCCATATCTTGCCTTGATTCAATTTTAAGAAAGCCTCAGCCCACAGTTTAATTACAAACATCCAGAACAAAGAATCCAAAAACAGTAGGAATCAGGAGAAAGTAGTAGTTTTTGTTACGGAAAATTTCAAACGCAGAGGCCAGTACAATAAACTCCATGAACCCATCATTCCGTTTCTATAATGATCATCACATGGCCTAAATTGTTTCATTTTTTAACCCCACCTACTTTTTACCCTTCACCTGCAACCTGGATTATTTTAAACCAAATCTCAAGCATCTTTTTATTTTGCCTACACATGCTTCAACAATGTATCTTTAAAAGATAAACTTTTTTTTTTTTAAAGCAAAGACATAATACCATTATAATGCCTAAAATAAAAACAACAATAACTTTTCCATATCATTAAATATGTAGTCATGGTTTCAATTTCTCCAGTTGTCTTATAATTTTTATTTGATAGTGGTTTTCCTTTGTTGTTTTTCAAATTAAGTAGGAACAAGAGCCACACATGGAGTAGGTTGATCTATCTCTTATGTCTCATTTATTTATAGAGTCTTTCACTTTTTTTTTCCCTGCTTGCTATTTATGTATTAAAGAAACCAGGTCATTTGTCATGTCGAATTTCCCACTTTCTGGATTTACTGATTAGTCATGAGTTACGTGTTAGTCTAGACCTGGCTTTTCAATAAACTGATAATCAGACTTAGAGGTTCGGTCAGATTTGGTTTTACCTTTCTCTGCAAGAATATTTATAGGTGGTATTGAGTTCTATTGTGTTAAATTAGAGGCATTTAATGTTTGGTTGTCCCTCTTTTTGGTGACGTTGAAAGAGACGAATGGGTTCGTGTGATGCCAACTTCATCCAGTTATTATGAAGTTCTCTGTCAGTTATTTTAAAGTGAAAGTTTATAAAGGAAAAATAGAAGACATGCTCGATTTTTAAAAATATCTTGCCTATTATTAGGAAACTTATGGATTAAGAAAATGATGTTTCAGTACATTGAAATAATATTTTTGAAATCACAAATTATTTCTTCTTTGCCCAAAAGAAAATCCTTTCAAGTTGGCTTCCTCTTTTTTCCTTCTCTTCTCTTCTTTCCTTTCGACTTTTCTTCAGTATCTTTGATAGCTTCCTTGCTTGTTTGTTTGATACTAACAATATACAATTTCAAAATAACCATACCACTATTACTACTAACAATATGACTATTAAACATAGTTTAAAAAATAAACAAAAAAATAAACATAGCTTGATTTCCTTGCAGTTCTTTTTGCCTTTAGGATATATCACACTAAACTGTATAATTAAATTTATAATATATAATTGATATGTATGTAAAGTTATATATATATATATAATTAAAATCATCAAAATAATTTTTGATTAAGCCTACAACTATGTTTATTTATTTCATTTGTTTTTATTTTTTAGGGATTTTTTAAATTTTGGTACATTAGTCAAGGTACTCCAGAGAAGCAGAACCATTAAGATATAGAGAGACATATATAAGAGATTTATTATAGGAATTGCCTCACACAGTTATAGAGGCTGAGAAGCCCCACGATCTGCCATCTGCAAGCTAGAGAACTAGGAAAGCCATTGGTATGATTCAGTCTGAACGCACAGGCCTGGGAACCAGAAGCTGCTGGTGAGAATCTTGATCTGAGTGTGCACCCCTATGAACCAGGAGTCTGAGGGCAGGAGGAGATGGATGCCTCAGCAGACACCGGGAGAGTGAGCAAATTCACCTTTTCTCCACATATTTTGCTCTATGCAGGCCCTCAAAGGACTGGATGCTGCCCTCCCACGTTGGGGAGGGCCACCTGCTTTACTCAGTTCACTAATTCAAATGTTAATCTCTTCAGAAAATATCCTCACAGACACACCCAGAAATCATGTCTTACCACCTATCTGGGCATCTCTTAGCCTGCTCAAGTTGACACATAAAATTAACTATCACTTTTGGGTTAATTTGGTTTTTTATTACATAAAACATTTACATGGGCCCAAAGACAAAAACTATAAAACTAATTGATTCAGGGAAGTATAGCTTCCACCTCTTTCATCTTCATCTTGTTCCCTCTCGATCATTATAGATAACTACTTACATTTATTTTTGGCTTATTCTTCCACTAAAAACACAAATTTTTAATTCCTTTTTTATATACTTTTATATTCCTTTCTTTTAAAAAGATGTACTTTTATATTCATTTTTTCTTAAAAAAGATAGCACATACTTTTATATTCCTTCTTTCTTAAAAATGATAGGTAGTATGTATGCATACTATGCTGAAGAGGACAGTGTTTAGAAGGCTATAGAAGAAAGTTCTATAAATCTGAAGTTACTACTCTCATAAAAACAATTTGTTATCTTTATCATTAAAAGTCAGATCTATTTAGTATAAAATCATCACTATGTTAACACAGATCTAGTAGAGAAAGCTACTTCAAAATAAACTTTGTTAGGCTAGACCTTTGTAATGTATGAAAGAAAACACTTTGCTCACCTAACGATTATATATTCAACATTTACTATGTGCCAGGCGCTGTTTTAAGCACTTTCCAAATATTAGCTTATTTAATCCTCATAACAACCCCATAAGGTAAGTACTATTATTAACCTCATTTTAGAAATAGAAACCAACCAGGCTGCCATCTCCCAAGGTCAAACATTTACCTTGTATTCTTTTGTTTGCTATAATAGGCAGCATTGTAATGAATAGTAGACATCTTTGAAGACAAATTTTAGTTTTCACCAGTTAGTATTTCCCTACAATGATGATTTATCTAGGTGGGATTTCTGAGTTGAAAAGTGAGCATATATATTTTATTAAGTAGGTTCCATGTCTAGCATGGATCCCAACGTGGGGCTTGAACTCACAACCCTGAGATCAAGACCAGAGCTGAGATCAAGAGTTGGTTGGACACTCAACCGACTGAGCCACCCAGGTGCCCTGAAAGGTAAGCATATTTTAGAGTAAGTATTTTGGAATTTTTTTATCTTTAGCTCAAAGAAGTGAGAAGGAATCCTTTTGAGTATGTGAATGGACAATATATCCCAATGGGTTTTTTTTGTTTTTTAAATTTAACTCCGTGAAGTATAATTTGCATACAATAAAATGTATCCACTTAATTTGTATGATTTGATGTCTTGACAAATGTATATACCCATGTTATCACCCCCACAATCAAGAAATAGAACACATTTCCAGCACACCCAAAAGTTCCCTTGTGCCCATCTGTACTTCCCTTAAGTTTTGAGAACAGATTCCTTTTACTTGTGTTCTGTTTAGAGGGATAAATAAACTTTTAGGATATAGGACATCTCATTCCCAAATGAACTATCTCTAGGCAGAAATAAATTTTTATACTTGTCTGTTTTCTTTTCTACTAGAATCCATGTCAGAAAGCATTGACTTGAAGCTATCAATATTAAAAGCTGCTTTCACTATGTGAACTGAAAGCTGACATCCATTGTGCTGTTGATACCAGGACAGCAAGTCTCATGTCTCCTGGGTTACTCTCACCAGCCCGTCCTGCCTTTTTGGATATGTATATTTGACTTTTATTTAGATAGAGGGAAACATTCAAATAGCTATAGCAGCCCGTTTCCCTGAGGGAGTGTTAAACATCTGTCCAAAGATGGGGAAGTTCAGTTTTTGAATGATTAGGAAATTTCACTTTTAATCAAGAGTATGAAAGTGAGTTCTACAGACATGACCAACTAGATTAGCATGTAATCATGGAATATTAAAATTTTAAATTTGGAAAAAAAATTAAATAAATAAAATTTTATTTTATTAATTTTATTAAAATAAAATTTTAAATTTGGTATCTATCTGCAAGGAAAATAAAGACCAAAGTGCTTAAATGGCTTACACAGGTCATACCATTTAAGGTACAATTGGGATTAAAACCTTTACTAATGGGATAAAGTACTTCTCCCCAAATCCCAGCCTGCTGTCCCAATTTCATGTTGTTTTCATGGTATCATGCTGCCATTTCATAGTGCTCTTCCTTAGGCATGACTGTTCCCAGACAAAATTATAGATACTGTATTCATCGTACTATGAAAAAATTCTCTTGGCCCACACTCTTGGTATCACTCAGATATTAGCTGCAAGTCAACATTATTATACTCAGGCTCATATTTACTTGGTATAACATATACCTTCTCAAACAGCATGCTGTGCCAGACGGGGGAAAACACATGCACAACATTTCTGAAAAATCTAACTCTTGTAGCCAATTACCATAAAACAGAGCCAATCACCAATTAGAAAGGGAGCTGCTGTATGCTTTATAGAATGTTCCTTGTGATAGTGTGGGAAGTCCCACAAGATAGTGTGAACTATGTGACCTTGAAAACTAGTGACATTTTCTATTTTGAAAGTAAAGTATTTTTTTCTATTTGGAAAAAATAAATAATAACAGCAATAAAACAATAAATGAATAAAATAAAATTATTCCCAATATTTAAAAATTAATTTCCACTGTTAATATTTTGGTGTAAAGTTTTCCAAACTTATAAAAATATTTCAAATTTTTGGGGCGCCTGGGTGGCTCAGTCGGTTAAGCATCCAACTCGATTTCAGCTCAGGTCATGATCTCAGGCTCATGAGATGGACCCCCGTGTTGGGCTTTGCTCTGGGCATGGAGCCTGCTTAAGATTTTCTCTCTCTCCCTCTGACCCTCCCCCCCTCCCACACCACCGCTCACGGTCTTTCTTTCTAAAAAAAAAAAAAGAAAAATTTTAAATTCTTATTAGTTTACTTTCAGTAACACAATCAACACATGAGTAGTATTTCCTTCCTATTAGGCATAGGAGGGTATATTGGTCAAAAATACAAGCCCTAGGTTACTTTGTTAGCATCTGGATTCTGCCAATTATTAGTCATGTGACCTTGAGTAAGTTAATCTGCCCATGCCTCCGTTCTCTCATCTATAAAATAGTTTGATTTTAGTGCTTACTTCCTAGGGTTGTTGCCAGAATTAAATGAATATATGCAAAGTATTTAGCAAGGAATCTAACACATTGCTATTATTATGGTATCATCATTACTATAAAGCAATTTAATCAACATAGATTCACTGAATATCCCTCTTGCCTACTGTCTCTCTCCCCCATTCCAACTCCCTCTACAGAGATAACCTAATTATACACATAACAAAGAACCCAACCATCCCAATGTTGTGTTCTCTAAGGATAAATTTATGATAGTGTTCTGGCTTCAGCTAGATTTAAAAGGATTAAGAGGAGGAAATATTTCAGGCATCCCAAATAAAACTTTCTGGAGTGAAGTCTGGGGAGGGGCAGAAATTTCCCTTATTGTGGAAAAGGTAGATAACTATAAAACAGCCCAGATTCATTTTTTTTTTTTTTAAGATTTTATTTATTTAGTTGAGAGAGAGAGCGGGAGAGAAAGCATGAGCAGGGGGAGGGTAGAGGGAGGGGGAGAAGCAGATAACCCACTGAGCAGGGAGCCCAATGGGGCACTCAATCCCAGGACGCTGGGATCATGACCTTAGCTGAAGTCAGACGCTCAACCATCTGAGCCACCCAGGCGCCCCCCAGCTTCTTTTATAGGTATGGAAAGGGGGAAGCAAATGATCTTGGAATTCTCTGGCCAGTCTTGACTGTTGCTGCCAAGGTTGGATACTATAGTTTTTACGTGTTTCTACCATGGCATTTATTTATTTATTTATTTATTTATTTATTTATTTATTTGCGAGAAAGAGAGAGAGAGAGCAGGGGGAGGAACAGAAGGAGAGGGACAAGCAGATTCCACACTGAACGGGGAACCCGATTCAGGGCTCTATCCCATGACCCTGAGATCATGACCTGATCAGAAATCAAGAGTCGGATCAGGCACCCCACTACCATGACCTTTAAAAGTTTACACCTTTACCTGCATAAGTGAAGAGAGATAGAAGCAGTTCCGTCTGAGTTCCATCTCTTTTCCATTTCAGAGATTTTTATTCTTTGAAACCCAGCCTCAAATATGTCCTGCCTTTGTTTCTCACTTCATGTTGGTGTTGTCATTCTCTGTAACTGTAGACTATTTTTTCTCTTAGCTGGAGACATCACTACTGACAGCCCTCAGATTTTCATCTTGTGTTTCTCGCCACCATGGGAGAAGGAATACCTCTTTTTACTTAGTTCAGATTCTGGGCAGAATGGGTATAGATTGGGCCAGGTGCTGACCTCCTGAGATAATCAACTAGAGTGAGAGAGACTGGGATCCTGTAAAAACATGACAGCCCTTGCTAGAATCACATGCTGGGAATGGTAGAAGAGCATTTCCTATAAGAAGGAGGTAGGAGTGGGTGGGGCATGCTGCTCTTGTAAAGATGGTGGGAGCTAAGCAGTCCATAGCACCACCATGACCCTTTCTTAATTTCCTTCTGCTCTCTGCCTGTGCGTCACCTCACTTTCATTACTCAGCAGCATGCTGTGGGTGTGACTTTTGCTCTTGTATGCCATTGGTGCCATCTGCTCCTGCCTTGTCTCCTTTGATGTCATTATACAGATGGCAAGGGCACAATGGGAAGTGGCACTTAGTTCAATATGGTAGCTCTGTATACATCAAGCCTGACCTTGCATCAATGCTGCTGCTAAGTAATCCTGCTCATGTGTAAGTCTAATAATGGAATCACTACTACATTTTAGTGTAGCTTCTGAAATCCCATTGTAAATTATTGGAACTATATCCATCCATTCTAAAATATGTATCTTCTATAGTATGGGAGCTAGTATATACGATTATTTCAAAGGTAATCTGGTAGATTTCTAAAAAATGATGACAACTTGCTATTAACAACCTACCAAAGTTCAGAAATATTGTTGATATTATAAACAATAGAAAATGTCTTACAAATGTGCTTGTTAATTTGACCATGTAGGTGTCAGAGCTAATCAGTCAACAGCTACAGCTAATGCAGGAAAGAAGAAAAATTAATATTCATTAGACTCTTGTTTACACTTCTGTTGTCAAGGTTAATCAGTTTGCTTTAAGCACAACGTTTCACTCTTATTAAAGTCATTAGTATCTTTCAGGACATGGAGAACACTTGGATGTCATGTTTTTACATGGATTTCACAAGTGTGTTTGATTTACTCATCATATACACTGCACAGGGACCCAGACTTAGGCCATATTTTGCTGGGATTTAGACATGAACCTTTATTTAGACCAATCAATTATTATTCTTCATAATTAAATAATAGTTAAAGCTTTCAGGTATTCAGTAATATTCTCAACTGCAGAAACTAACAAAAATTCAGCCTCTCATCTTTAACACAAACATTACATAGACTCAAATCAAAATACTACTGGCACTGATGATACAAAAAGGATTTTTGATATTTTTGTTTACTTTTGTAGCAAAACAGTAGTGTATAACTGAAACTTGACTAGAAATTTTTATTGAAGAACAGTGTATGTGGCTAGTATTCCATGGATATAATCTTGTCAGAGGATCAGTTTTTCCTATTATAAATAAAAAGTTAATTTTTCATGTTCCTCCAAGTGTGGAACTAACATTATTCCAGTTTACTCCTCAACAAACTGCAAGTCTGTGTTGCCCAGGGGAAGCAAGCCTCTGGGATGGCTCTCTCACCACTGATCACCCTTTATCATCTCATGGAGAAATCTGATAGAAATAATATAATGTGGTTTTCGGCTTTTACATATGTTTCCTTGGAGTTCGGTTCCAGAGACAGGAGCTATAATGCATTACTCAGCAGACTGGATATGGACTCTAATGGCTTATGATTTTCTGAAACTTACTCACTACTCATGGACTTGAGAATTAGAACCCACAGAAATACTCTGTTCAGTTGAGCTTAAAATGGAGCTGTGTTGTGTTTCCTCTTTTAAATTTTATATCCCGATAACTAGAATGCTCTAGATATATGCCTCTTGGCTAGAACATATAGAACAAACAATATTTCTTCCGTATGTAAATTACATATTCTTATGATAGTGAATGTGGAGGAACCTCTGAGGACAAAAGACTCTTGAATAATTGATGTAAAAGGACTTGATATTAATTATTCTTAAACTAATAAGTTATTTTTAGCAAATCTTATCTAAAATTTAATTAACATAGCCAATACATTCATGCAGTAGGAGAGTTCATTCATACTTTAGTGGGGTGGGGGTCATTTGTGGTCAATCAATTCTGGTAGTTTTTCTCCTGAAATCTCTTAAAAATAAATGATTACTGCACTAGAGCACCCTTGATAGTTTCTGTAGATATGATAGATGACATGTATAACTTCCAGCACAAAATAATCTTCACAATACTGTAGAAGTGTAGAGTATAGTACTTTGGGAATTGCATTAATTATTTATGAGTGAGAAAAGACTAAATCTGTAGCCAGATTGGAAATGGCCATCTATCTGGCCTGGAGCCTTGGTTTGGCTTCTCAACTTATTTACTATCTACAAATGCACTGTCCAATAGAGAAGCCACTAACTACATTTAGGTATTAAAGGTTTAAATTAATTAAAACTAAATAAAATTTAAAATTAATTTCCTTACCCACATTTTGGTATTTGATATCCACATGGGGCTAGCAGTCACCATATCAAAAAATGCCAGAATAGAATATTCTCATCATATCAAAGTTTTTATTGGACAGTGCTGATCTAAAACTTATGCATCCTCATCAATCAAAAAATGATCTATTTTTTCAATCACTTCCCAGGAGATTTTTATTTCAAGGCTGCCTGACAAAGATATGCTTTGACCTCTTGGCTTCAAAGGTCATCCTCAAACAATAAAAGGAACAAGAAACAAACAAAAAACAAGTTCTATTACTAAAGAAACTAGGAGATGTTTAATTCAAATGACATATGAATATAGAGAAACATGGAGAAATCATAAATGATGTAGCAGGTGGGAGGAAGGTCAAATGACTGTGTTTGTGCGTGAGGAGTGATAAACAGAAATAAGTAGATGAGCTTTGTAGAACCTGAGAGAGGCTTCGAAATTTGAGGTAAATTCTCAAAACAGAGGTAGGTAGGTTCACTTCTATCCTACAGGGTCAGAGTGTTTCCTTTATTCTCCTGAAGTGGGAAGCTGGATATTTATTTTCTAGATTAATGAAACTAGAGATTCTAGATTGGGGACCTCAGACACAGAGGGCAGACAGTGGAAGAAGGTGGCATACCAAAAACAGTGTTACCGAGAGAATAGGAACATTTTTCCCCCCACTCATTTCTGGAACAGCAGCAGGTTATTTATCCTTCCTCGTCATCACCTCATCTCTAAAACAGGAGATTAGAATCTCCTTCCATGGAGAAAACAAACAAAGCCAGAGGAAAGACATGCTGATATGGAGATAGAATGTCCACAAGTAAAAAGCCATTGGCTTTCTCCATCGTCCTGCATTATAGCCACCAGCACACAAACTTATCCTTTCACAGACACATGCCAGGTGATTTCTTAGTGCCTCATTCTTAAACAGAAGAACAGCCAGTGATAACTGGGTATTTGAAGATAATCTCCAACATAAAAGAAAGAGAATGAAATAAACAACAAGGGAGAAACAAAAATCAGGAGGAAAAGAAAAAGAAAATGCAAGAAGAGAAAAATCTCAAAGGAAACATCAGAGAGATAAGAGAAATATTGCACAAATAAAACAAGAACAGCATACCATTAAAGGAAATGGAAAAGGAAATTGAGCAAAAAGAAAAACAGATGACATCAGAATTAAAAAAAAAATAGAGACAATATCTGATATATCTGATGAATAGGAATTGTGTGTCGGGGGGGGGTGGGAAGTATAGAGAAAACAGTGAGAAAGAAATACAAGAATATTTCCTCAAACTGGAAGAGATGAATGCCAGCACAATGCATGAAAAGAACCTACAGGATTGTGAAATGTCAAACATTAGGGACAGAAAAAGATCTTGAAGATAGATCACATTACAAAGAACAAGAATTAGAAGGACATTGATCTTGTCAGTGGTGACTCTGATTTCTAGACAGAATTGAGAGAAAAAGGCTGCGTACATTATTTTAAAATACTGGTGTAAATGCCAGAGGAGACAATAACAACAAGCTGAAAATGATTTACTCTGGGCACAGGAGTGAGGAACTGGGGAGAGGGGCATCAAGAGACTGCTGTATTTTTGTTGGAAGCCTTTCAACACTCCTCAACATCTAAATTGTTTGTCTGGACTATCTGATAAAAATAAATTAAAAACAAAACCTATTCCAAGAGAATGATCTTGAGTTATTTAATATCCAATTCTTATCAAATTCCTAGTTTAGAAAGTAAGGAAGCAAACAAATAAATAACTGAAATTTTTGGACCTAAATCTGGGAAATATCAGATTATAAAGTATATGGCTATAGGTTATGATATAAAATTAATGCAGAAAAGTAATGAATAAGTATTTGGGCCCTTTTATCATGTGAGGATTAGAAGACATCATAAGACACAGTTTTCTTTGAAACAATACAACTATGCCTTTTATAAAGCAACCATAACCATGTTTTTAATCTTACCTTCAGAATTCACAATAAAGACTCCTGAAATGATTCAGCAAGCAGAGAAAATAACCCAAATGGCTAGCAAAGAATACTTTTTCATGTTCAGTTTGTAAAAAATGCATTAACACTAGTTAAGGCTAACATCTTGACCATGACATTTTAGTATGTCAATGATTATATAAAAATTCTAAGAGCACTCTTTTTCAGGATGATTTTTCTGGAAACTGAGACTTACTAAGAAGGATTACAAAAATCCAAATACATTATCATGGAAATCTTGAAACACCTGTGTTTCCTACCAGGTCTTCCACTGGAGAATTGGTAATGCCTCAAGACTTGAATTTTACAGAAGATGTCAAGTTATTAATGAGGACAGATTTAAAAAGAAAGTCTGAGAGTGTGATTTTAAGTGTATTTATCCTCCTCCAAACCAAAGAAGTAAAATAGAAATCTTTTAATTACCTGCATAAGACTCTCTGGTGGCTTCCTTTTGCCTAGCATATAAAATTTGAATTTCTTAATCTTTTATTCAATAACCTACATCAATTTTCTCTTTTTTTCCTTACTCTTCTTTTTTTAAATTTTTTTTTTTAAGATTTTATTTATTTGCGAGAGAGAGAATGAGAGACAGAGAGCATGAGAGGGAGGAGGGTCAGAGGGAGAAGCAGACTCCCTGCTGAGCAGGGAGCCTCATGTGGGACTCAATCCCGGGACTCCAGGATCATGACCTGAGCTGAAGGCAGTCGCTTAACCAACTGAGCCACCCAGGCGCCCCTTTTCCTTACTCTTCTTAATACTTCATCAGCTCAAGCCAGATGAATGTCCTTGCTTTTTCCAAGTCCGGGTTTTTTTGTTTTTGCTTTTTTTTTTTTTTTTTAGTCCCACCTTTGTGTTTTTATCTATATTTTTGTCTGCGTTGAATGCCTTCATTTTCCCCTTTACCAAACCTCATTTTTCTCTTTCTTAAAGCTTTGGTTTAAAGCCAGGAGGCCTTTCATGATTGATACTAACTGCCTGTTTTGTTGTTACTCTTTGTTTGACTAGTTTTTATTATTCTAGGCCCTTGTGAGAACCATTAGCAATTTTATTAATATTTTAGTTTCATCATGGGCTTACAGCAAATTATGAACCAAATTGTCTTCCTTGACAGTGGGCATGCCTTCTGCTACCTACTGGGATTTCAACTCTATAGTATCTTATATAAAACTAATAAAGCCCTCCTTTATCTCTTTATGGATATTATGCTCACTTTAAATTAGGGATCCACTGATCCCATATATTTGCTTCACATTCTCAGTGTGTCTGTTTTCTACAGTGTTCCTCAAGGGTCTAGATATTTTGGTGTGTGAGGGCTTGTTCCCCTGGGGGTTTTAGCAACATCAACTAGCATCATGTGGGGGTGTAGGCCAGGTCATGGTTAGTGTCCCTTCTGGTGAGATAAGGCAGGGAGAAATGGACCCCAGGGCATAGCACTCCAGGCATCAGAGAATAACAACTGACTAAGGATGGCCCTAGGATTGTAAATCCACTGATTCTGGTGGTTTGGAGGAGGAGAAGATGGGTGGGGGAGTGGATACCCTAGCTCTGAATCTGTCCACACTCCAGCAATTTTTTGATACCTTGATACGCCCAGACACCTGGGCTTCTTTTGTGGATGTTGATCTCTAAATGGCCATCAGGCCTGCAATGTCTCTTTTAGAGCAGTATGGGGGAGAAGCAAGAGCAGAAGGTAAAATAGCTCGCCATGGCTGCATGGCTGGCTGCCCTCTACCCTGCTCCCTATCCTCTGTCCTTTTAGTTCCAAGCTTTCCTTTAGCTATTTAGCTTCTCCAGGGCTTTCTGAGAAAGAGGGATGAGACCTTAGTTACTCCTCTTTTAGCAAATGCTGCATCTCTCCAGGGCTTCTTACTCTTTGGTCCCATTGACCCTTTTGGAAGTCTAGACATGCCTATGGACCTCTCTCAGGTCCGTAATACTTTTAAAAGAATAAAATAAAAGGCATAGTATTACAAAGGAAATACTTCTATTAAAATATAGTTAACAAATCCAACTTATGATAGTTACACATGTGCTTATTTATTCACAAATAAATAACAAGCTCTAGTGTCTGATTTACTGTAATTCTATAATTTCTATAACTGTAAAAAAATTAAAAATTAAACTAAATTAAATTTAAAAAATTAAACTATAATTTCTAATGATGCTGAACTTCACAATTTTCAGACAGCTGAGACAACTGTAATATGATATGAAATACATGATTTTCATCAATAAAAGTCACAGATACTGTGAATATGGCAATATGTACTTTTAAAAAATTAAGTCTAAGAATTAGCAATACATAGATGTTTTACAATTTTAAACTCTTGTGTAGTGAAATACAACTCTTTCTTCCTCCTCTGTCCCCTGGTCCCTTAGCTGTCCTTTCTAGAAGCAGCCAGTTACTTGTTTGTATGTCTTCTTCCAGAGAAATTCAGTGCATATACAAGAAAGGGGGGAAGTTATGTATTTCACTTAAATCACTTAATAGATTTTTGGAGAGTGTTTCATTTCAACTCATACTTTTTAAGAACATGTAGCATTCTGCTGTGTGATTGTACCATAATTTATTTAACCATTTTTTTTTTTGACAGACATTTATGGTGTTTCCAATCTTTAGTTCTTATAAATAAGGCATATACAATTGTGGAAACATGTGGATTATATATGTTGCACAGACCACTAAAAACGAAATTGCTGAGTCAAAGGGAATATACATTTTTAATTGAGAAGAATTGGGCTGGATTGTCCTCCAAAGAAGTTGCATCGATTTCCACTCCCATTGAGAATATGTGAGAATTGTGTTTGGAAAACGGACATATTGTCCCTGGAACTTGGCACTATTTAGGTTACCGGGAATAAATTCACAGTACAATTGACTCTTGAGTAATGGGGGGCTAGGAGTGCTGACCCGGAACAGTCAAAAATAGGTGTATAACTTTTGACTCCCCAGCAACTTAACTACTAAAAACTTACTGTTGACATGAAGCTTTAACGATAATATAAACAGTTGATTAACACATATTTTGTAAAGAAAATATTATTAAGAAAATCATGAGGAAGAGAAAATACATTTAAAATACTGTATATTTGTTGAAAAGAATCTATATATAAGTGGACCCATGCTGTCCAGACCTGTGTGTTCAGTGCCTCACGTTGAAGTTTAATAGAATATGGTCGTTTTGCTGCCACACTGGCAATTGCTTTCACTTTTGTGGCAATGTCTGATTTTGGTTTTTATCCTTGGGGGTGGCATAGAATCTTTCATTAGAACCCTGACAGCCTAGGCCAGCATGTTAGAAATTGTTCTAATAAATCATGTTTGGCAAATAGTTCATTAGATGTATTGCCTGTCAGAGGGAAGTGGAATGGTGGATATTGTGACAACCTCTTTACTTATGTCACATTGGAAGTTTAACACCAACTTCAAAGCATGTACTAGTTGTCTTTTTTTTAGCATGTTTCATTCATAAATTGTATTAAAGATAAACAATGCCAGTAATATTCTAACAATTCTGTTTCCATAGTTGCCTGTGTTTTCATTAGCTTAAGACTTTGGATGTGTAGCTTCAAACTCTGGGTTGTTCTTTTACCAGGTTAATAGTAACACATTTTTCCTTCTACTGGGAAGGCAAACCAGGTTGTAAATATCATTCATGAAGAGGACTCCCAAATGCTACAACGTTCTATTAAATTCAATTCAATTAGTAAAGTATTTCTAAGTATGTTCTCAGAGACACCCATAGTTTTCCTTATTTGACATCATCTTTACCAATTAAGAGAACACAATTCAAATAATACTAACACTCTTTACAATTTCATTATCTCCTGGATCTTTTCCTGTTTTTAGCTTTGACAAGGTCTTTGGTAACTCTGTGAACTATAGACATGCTAATCTTAGCGTTATTTAGACTTTTAGTCTAAAGGGTTTTCTAATCATTGTAGCAAGTGAGCCCAAAACTAGATAGGCTCCCCACAAGAGAAGAAGTAGGATTACTAAACAAAAGTGGTGAAAGTTGATTAAAATAATAATAATGAGTAAATGGATTCACATTTATAGGTTCTTCTGAAATCTGATATAAAGAATTGACCCTTGGTTAATATCAGGGCAATTAGGTACTCCTAGAGACCTACTGAAACTATTTAAGATTAGAAAAGGAAGAGTAATAAGTGTTGGTAGGGGAAACAAAGAAAATCCAGAACTTAGAGACTAATTTTATTTCCTTTGAAAATAATGGGAATCAAAAGGAGAACATGTAAAAGAGAACTGAGTATTGGGAAAACATCTATTTTTAGAAACAATCTTCCTATCCTCTCCTCCTGTGAAAGAAGATAAGACTGAGTGATCAAAGAAAATTGTAACTGCAATAGATCTTGATTTCATTCATTAATTCAGTCAGTCAGTCTGGTCACTGGCTCCAACATAGCTCTTAATTCTATCCCATGTGACATATTTATTGACCAACCATGTGTGTAGACTTGCAAATCCCTGGTTGGAGGATGCATCTGTCTATACATTTAATTAGCTCTCTCTAATCAATTATCTGGGTACTGTTTAATACTAGTCTGTACACAGATGACACTATTTACCATGACACTCAGTCTAACCAGTTTTCTTGGCCCCTCTAACTGCTGAACAGCCCAGAGCACATGGTCGGCCATGGAATTCTGGTCTGTGTTCATGTATGTGTACAGAATGAGATAGTTAATGTTCTTTCACCCTTTACTTTCGTCAGATTTTGGAGTGACTGTACTTGGCTGTAAGGATCTCATAGGAGAGACAATGAGAAAACAAGTTATGACAATACGAGGCTGTTCAGCATAACAAAGAATCTGAAAAATGTGACATGTGAAAACCAATTCAAGAAACTGGAGATCATATTTTTGTTCTGGGTCTATGAGTTTGAGTCACAGTTCTGCCCTTTGTTCTCTGTGCAACATTGGGATATTACTTTACTTTTTCTAAGTCCGTTCCTCCTATGTGAAAGGAGAATAATAATGTTGCCTACTCTATCAGGATGATGGTGGCATCGATAACTGAAAATTCAGTTAATCTCGGCTCAGTCGGTAAAGACAGCATTGTTTACTTATCAAGATGTCTAGAGATGCATGCTTCTAGGGTTAGTTCAGTGACTCCATGGTGTGAAGTTTCTAGGTTCTCTGTGATTTCCTAGATTTTCCCTCCATTGTTGAAAATGGCAGCAGTGGTTCCAGACACCTCACCCTCACAATTTCAAGTCCAAAATCTAACAGCAGTGAGAGCAGGCAGGGAAATGAAAGAAAGAAAAACCCTCCAACATGCCTCTCTCCCTTCAAAAGGGAGGAAAAGTTTTTCCCAGAATCCCCCTAGCAGATTTTCCTCTACATCTACTTGGCCCAAACTGAATTCTATAGCAACCTTTGGCTGCAAGGGGGGTGAAGAAAGAAAGCATTTGGTTTTCTATCCTCTATGGCAGGAGGGCAGGCAAGAGAGATGGAGCTCATAGAGTTGGCCACAGCCACCTCAGAATATAACTGTAAATATATAATGGGATGAAACACGTACCATAATTTTCACAGGCATATATTGTAAATATTCAAAAATGGTAATAATTATTTGTTACTATTATTTGCCTTGAAGAGAAACATTTTTAATGGAGAGGCTTTATACTTACCTTTAAATATCTGAGTGCTGTGATAATATGTGAAGAGAACAGAATTGAAATCATAGTAATTTTCTATTAGATCTGCTTCAAAATGGTATTGACTCTGTGTGGTAGTGAGGGCATCATCAATAAAATTTTCAGGCAGAATTGGTATGATCCCTGTGTTTTAGGTGGGAACTTGCATTAGATAAATCTAGGATTCCTTCTCCTTGAAGGTTCTATGATTCTACAGTACAGCAATCAGAAGCTCAAGATACAAGGTCCTTCTCTTGGCTTAAAGTGGATTTAATTTCTGATTGGGCTAAATTGCAATGCTCTGGCTATATTCAGAATTTCTAATTCTGAATGAGGATATTAAAAGTCTAGCCATTGCAACTCCATGACTGCAACGGGGTGCAATTCATTTATTATGGAATAAGAAACTAGTTGCTTAGGTACTGAAGGTTACAAAATAATAGTACTTTTTTCCTGTTGAGAGGTACAAAATTCATCCTATTTTTAGATCTTGAAATTTTAAATATTGATATCTCTTCAAGTGAAAAATGAACATTGGGTCAGTAGCTTTTCCACAACCTCCTTATTGGATTATATATTCTTAAAATGACTGTATATTTCTCATTTTATGAACTCCTCTGTTGAGCGCACATACTATCTCTCCCTTCGTTAGGATTTGGTAAGAGTGCTCCGAATGTGTTAGAATGGTGTAAATGATATTTGCCGTGTATGATTTGTTTCCTCTTCCCAAGCCTGGCAGGGAAGGGAAGTGTTATATCTCAAGAGACTCTTTTACCAAGTCCAAGTTTTAAATAAATGAAACTTGTACTGACTCCAACACACCATCTTGAGATAACCTCAGGCCCTGAAGCACACTGACAAGCAGAATGATCACAGCCAAGTCATAAAACTGTCTTTTGAAAAGAATAACTAGATGAAAAACATTAGTAGTGACTGAACCAAGGGGAAGGCTGACTTCTTCAAATTGAAAGGGATCCTAAAGGCAAACCATATTCCCCAAAAACCATATTCCCCAAATTCATATTTTCAGGATGCTTTAAGCTATCCAAGGAACTCAAAGCAGATAGGCAAAGCTTCTTATTGAGAAGCTCACACATGCCATCAGTATTTCTTCTCCTCACATTTGTCTTCAACCTCTTTCCATTTGGCTTCCATTCCACCATTCACTAAAACTGTTCTTGTTCAGGTCACCAATGACCTAGGTTTTCCAAAACCTGATGGCTGTTTTTCTATCCTTACCTTATCTGTCTTTTCAGCATCATTCAACAACATTGACAACTCCTTCCCAGATGGCTTTGATGATATCACATTCTTCCCGTGTTCATACTTCCTTTCCAGTTGCTCCTTCTCAGTATTTTTTTTGCTAGCTCTTCCTGCTTTATTCCAACTTCTATTGTTGGAGTATCACTGATCTTGGATTGGGTTCCTTCTTTTCTGTCCACACTCTCTAAGGCTTGAAATTCCATCTTTAGCCAATGTTAATCTGTGTCTCCAGCCTAGAACTTCTCTGATTTCAGATTGCAAACTGTGTGTGCCCAGAATGAGTCATGGGAGCCTTTCTCCCATTCAATGCCATGCAGCCTCATTCTTCTTCAGTCTTCCCACAGTAAATGGTACTATCAGCTACTCAGTTAATACCTGAAACCCAAGAGTCATCCTTGAGTTCTCCTTTTATAGTGTCTTCACACCCAGTCAGTCAGCAATCCCTGTCAATTTACCCTCCAAAACATATGTCAAGTGCATCCACTCTTTCCACCTCCACCACTGCCACCTGGTTCAAGGCACCATCATCTCTCATCTTGTATGCTGCAGTAGCCTCCAGGCAGGTCTTCTGTTTTCCTTTATTAGCTCCCCTATAATTCATTCTTTGCACAGCAGCCAAAATGGAATCACACTACATCACTCCCCTACTCAAAACTCTTAAAGAGTTCCTATTGCAATTTAAATAAAATCCAGACTCCTCGCTATGGTCTTTGGGTTTTCAATGTCATAACAGTTCTTGCTCTTTCTTTCTAAGCCTTAGTCACACTGGCCTAATACACCAAACTCTTTCCTGCCTCAGGCCCTTTGCACTTAGGTAACCCTAAACGGGGTGGTGGAAAGATTTGAAGCATGTGAATGATCATTTTTGTATTTTAGATAATCATCTTTGGAAAAAAATCACTCTACAGCAGTGTGAAGTAAGGATGAGAATGAGAGGAAGTGGGCAGAGTGGTTTGTAACTACTGATGAAGACAAGGACAGTGAGCTTGGAGAGATGGAAGAAGACATAATCAAACTAGAAAATCCAGGTTAAGAAAAACTATAATACACATGTACTAAAGTTTTAAATTTCCTAAGAGTCATGGAAAAATGGGAATTAAAAGATGTTATTCAATAATAATTACCTAGTAAAATATACTGGTCAGCACCAAACTTTGTCTTGAACTCCAACAGGAACACATATGGAATATTGCCCTTCAAACGACACTCTGCATGCATTTGGCCTTATCTCAGCCTTTGATGAAGGACAAGGGCAAAATATTAGTTCATAAGATTAATGAAGCATGTCTATAAGGAGCTAAAGCAACATTATGTAGACTTGTTATTTTCTTATGACTTAATTGTTATGGAGGAAAAACTTTTGAAATCTAGGAGATAATTTAACTGCATGTCTCGAAAAGCCATGTTTTTCAAATTGCAGATGATGAGCTGTTAAAAGTTGTGAAATCAATATTGTAGGTCACGAACATCCCTTTAAAAAATAAAACAATAGCTTTGAATAGAAAATAGAATATAGGAACAAGACAAGGATGTCCACTCACACCACTTTTATTCAACATAATACTGGGGGTCCAAATCACAGCAATTAGACAACATAAAGAAATAAAAGGCATTCAAATTGGAGAGGAAGAAGTAAAACTCTATTTGCAGATGAATGACACTATATGTAGGAAACTATAAAGATTCCACAAAAAAACTAAAACTGATAAATGAATTCAGTAAAATTGTAGGATACAAAAATCAATGTACAGAAATCTGTTGCACTTCTATACACCAATAATGAAGCAGCAGCATACTCTGAAAACTACAAAACACTGATACAAGAAATTCAAGACAACACGAAGAAATGGAAAGACATTCCATGCTCCTGGATTGGAAGAACAAGTTTGTTAAAATGTCTGTACTACCTAAAGCAATATACACCTTTAATGCAATCCTGTCAAAATACCAGCAGTATTTTTTCCAGAACTAGAAAAAACAATCCTAAAATTTGTATGGAACCATGAAAGACCTCGAATAGCCAAAACAATCTTGAAAAAGCAAAGCAAAGCTGGATAGACATCACAATTTCAGACTTCAAGCTATATTACAAAGCAGTAGTAACTAAAACAGTATGGCACTGGCATAAAAATAGACACATAGATCAATGGAATGGAATAGAAAACGCAGAAATAAACCCACAATTGTATAGTCAATTAATCTTCCACAAAGCAGGAAAGAATATCCAATGGGAAAAAGACAGTTTTTTCAATAAATGGTGTTGGGAAAACTGGACAACATGCAAAAGAAAGAACCTGGACCACTTTCTTTCACCATACACAAAAATAAAGTCAAAATGGATGAAAGACCTAAATGTGAGCCCTGAAACCATAAGAAATTCTTGAAGAGAGCAGAGCATAGGCAGTAATTTCTCTGACATCAGTTGTAGCAACATTTTTCTAGATGTGTCTTCAGAGGCAAGGGAAATAAAAGCAAAAATTAACTACTGGGACTACATCAAAATAAAGTTTCTGAACAGCAAAGGAAACAATCAACAAAACTAAAAGGCAACCTATGGAATGGGAGAAGATATTTGCAAACAACACATCTGATAAAGGGTTAGTATCCAAAATATATGAAGAACTGATACAACTCACATGCAAAAAAATGAAATAATCCAATTTAAAAATAGGCAGAAGACATGAACAGACATTTCTCCAAAGAAGACGTAAATGGCCAACAGACACACGAAAAGATGTTCAACATCACTCATTATCAGGGAAATACAAACCAAAACTACAATGATATATCACCTCACACCTGTCAGAATGGCTAAAATAAAAAACACAAGAAACAAGGGGGGCGGAGCAAGATGGTAGAGGAGTAGGAGACCTGGATTTCGTCTCCTCTCAGGAATTCAGCTGGATAGGGACCAAACCAATCTGAACACCTACGAACTCAACAGGAGATCGAAGAAAAGAAGAGCAACAACTCTGAACAGAAAAGTGACTACTTTCTGGAAGGTAGGACGTGTGGAGAAGTGAATCCGAGGCGATATTCGGGAGGATAGACGGCGGGGGAGGGGCCTCCGTCCGCCGCTTCTGGCAAGTGATAGAGCCGCGGAGCACAAAATCGGAACTTTGAGAAGTCTGCTCCGCTGAGGGACGTCACTCTGGTGGCTAAGCGGGGGGTGGAACCCTTGTGGGACAGTGTGGTCTCAGGACCCTCAGGGTCACAGAAAGACCAGGGGTGCCTGAGTGCGGCAGAGCTCCCAGGTATCGGAGTGGGGAAGCCAGCTGTAGAGACGGAGCCGAGGCGTGGGCTCTCAGCTCAGGGTTGCCATAAACCATGATCCGTGGCACAGTCAGGCCACGGCTCCTCCAGCAGGGACCCAACAAGCGGCAGATCCGGGGAGACTCACCTTCCTCCCCCAGGAGGAGCGGTGCGGGAGCGCACCGCGGGGATCTGCTGGGTTTGGAGACTCCACACAGGGTCGGGTGCCAGAGATAGAAACGCGCGGTCACAGGCCGGGTGAGCACGGAGTGTGGCCGGAGACTGGGGAGACGGGAGTGACTGGTGGCTTTTCTCTGGGGGCTCACTGAGGAGCGGGGCCCCGAGTTCTCGGCTCCTCCGAGGCAGAGATTGGGAGGCTGCCATTTTCACTCTCAGCCTCCAAAGCTGTACGGAAAGCTTGCAGGGAACAAAAGCTCCCGAGAGCAAACCCGAGCAGATTACTTAGCCCGGACCGGCAAGGGCGGGGCAATTCTGCCTCCGGCAAAGACTTTTGGGAACCACGGCAACAGGCCCCTCCCCCAGAAGATCAGCGAGAACAGCCAGCCAAGACCAAGTTTACCGATCAATGAGAACGGTGGAACTCCAGCGCTAGGGGAATACTGCACATAGAATTCATGGCTTTTTTACCATGATTCTTTAGTCTTTCAAAGTTAATTTTTTTTTTAACTGTCTTTTTTTTTTTTTGAATTTTTCTTTTTCCCTTTTTCAACCAACATCTTATCAATCCCTTTTTTAAAAAAAACATTTTTATTTTTCATTTTTAGAGTCATATTCTATCCCTTCATAGTAGTTACCTGTATTTTTGGCATATATATATAAGTTGTTCTCTCTTTAAAATTTTGAGATAGTTTCTTCTAACAGATCAAAATATACCCTAAATCTCTACTGTATGTTTTTTTTCTACTCCCCTGCCTGATCACATTCTCTCCCTTTTTTATTCTCTTTTTTTTTAAAATCCTCTTCTTTCTTTTTTCAAACAACTTCTTATCAATTCCTTTTATAAAATTTTTTATAATTTCCATCTTTATAGTCATATTCCATCCCTTCATCATATCAACCCTTATTTTTGTACATATATAAGTTTTTCTTTCTTTAAAATTTTGGGAGGCACTTTCTTCTAACAGACCAAATACACCCAAAATCTAGTGTGTGTCACTGATCTATATACCAGCCTGATCATATTTGATCACATTCTGTTTTTTTTTTGTTTTGTTCTGTTTTTGTTTGTTTTTATCTTTATCTTTTTCTTTTCCTTTTTTTTTTCTTTTTCTTTTTTCTCTCTTTCCCTTTCTTTTCCCACTGCTTCAGGTCTTTTCTGATTTGTTTAGAGTATATTTTCTGGGAACGTTGTTACCCTGTTAGCATTTTGTTCTCTCATTAATCTATTCTCCTCTGGACAAAATGACAAGACAGAAAAAATCACCTCAACAAAAAGAACAAGAGGTAGTACCGACTGCCAGGGACCTACTCAATACGGACATTAGTACGATGTCAGATCTAGAGTTCAGAATCATCACTTTAAAGATACTAGCTGGGCTTGAAAAAAACATGGAAGTTATTAGAGAAACCCTTTCTGGAGAAGTAAAAGAACTAAAATCTAACCAAGTAGAAATCAAAAAGGCTATTAATGAGGTGCAATCAAATATGGGGGCGCTAACTGCTAGGATAAATGAGGCAGAAGAGAGAATCAGTGAGATAGAAGACCAAATGATGGAAAATAAAGAAGCTGAGAAAAAGAGAGATAAACTACTGGATCACGAGGGCAGAATTCGAGAGATAAGCGATACCATAAGACGAAACAACATTAGAATAATTGGGATCCCAGAAGAAGAAGAAAGAGCGAGAGGGGCAGAAGGTATAATGGAGCAAATTATAGCAGAGAACTTCCCTAATTTGGGGAAGAAAACAGGCATCAAAATCCAGGAAGCACAGAGAACCCCTCTCAAAATCAATAAAAATAGGTCAACACCCCGACATCTAATAGTAAAACTTATGAGTCTCAGAGACAAAGAGAAAATCCTGAAAGCAGCTCGGGAGAAGAGATATGTAACCTACAATGGTAGAAACATTAGATTGGCAACAGACCTATCCACAGAGACCTGGCAGGCCAGAAAGGACTGGCAGGATATATTCAGAGCACTAAATGAGAAAAATATGCAGCCAAGAATACTATATCCAGCTAGGCTGTCATTGAAAATAGAAGGAGAGATAAAAAGCTTCCAGGACAAACAAAAACTAAAGGAATTTGCAAACACGAAACCAGCCCTACAGAAATCTTGAAAGGGGTCCTCTAGGCAAAGAGAGAGCCTAAAAGCAACATAGACCAGAAAGGAACACAGACAATATACAGTAACAGTCACCTTACAGGCAATACAATGGCACTAAATTCCTATCTTTCAATAGTTACCCTGAATGTAAATGTGCTAAATGCACCAATCAAAAGACACAGGCTATCAGATTGGATTAAAAAACAAGACCCATCGATATGTTGTCTGCAAGAGACTCATTTTAGACCCAAAGACACCCCCAGATTTAAAGTGAGGGGGTGGAAAACCATTTACCATGCTAATGGACACCAAAAGAAAGCTGGGGTGGCAATCCTCATATCAGACAAATTAGATTTTAAACCAAAGACTGTAATAAGAGATGAAGAAGGACACTATATCATACTTAAAGGGTCTATCCAACAAGAAGATCTAACAATTGTAAATATCTATGCCCCTAACATGCGAGCAGCCAACTATATAAGCCAATTAATAACAAAAGCAAAGAAACACATCGACAACAATACAATAATAGTAGGGACTTTAACACCCCCCTCACTGAAATGGACAGATCATCTAAGCAAAAGATTAACAAGGAAATAAAGACTTTAAATGACACACTGGACCAAATGGACTTCACAGATATATTCAGAACATTCCATCCCAAAGCAACAGAATACACATTTTTCTCTAGTGCCCATTGAACATTCTCCAGAATCGATCACATCCTAGGTCATAAATCAGGTCTCAACCGGTACCAAAAGATTGGGATCATTCCCTGCCTATTTTCAGACCACAATGCTTTGAAACTAGAACTCAATCACAAGAGGAAAATCGGAAGGAACTCAAATACATGGAGGCTAAGAGCATCCTACTAAGAAATGAATGGGTCAACCAGGAAATTAAAGAAGAATTTAAAAAATTCATGGAAACCAATGAAAATGAAAACACAGCTGTTCAAAATCTTTGGGATGCAGCAAAGGCAGTCCTAAGAGGAAAGTATATAGCAATACAAGCCTTTCTCAAGAAACAAGAAAGGTCTCAAGTACACAACCTAACCCTACACCTAAAGGAGCTGGAGAAAGAACAGCAAATAAAGCCTAAACCCAGCAGGAGAAGAGAAATAATAAAGATCAGAGCAGAAATCAATGAAATAGAAACTAATAGAATAGTAGGACAGATCAACAAAACTAGGAGCTGGTTCTTTGAAAGAATTAACAAGATTGATAAACCCCTAGCCAGACTTATCAAAAAGAAAAGAGAAATGACCCAAATCAACAAAATCATGAATGAAAGAGGAGAGATCACAACCAACACCAAAGAAATACAAACAATTATAAGAACATATTATGAGCAACTCTATGCCAGCAAATTAGATAACCTGGAAGTAATGGATGCATTCCTAGAGATGTATCAACTACCAAAACTGAACCAGGAAGAAATAGAAAACCTGAACAGACCTATAACCACTAAGGAAATAGAAGCAGTCATCAAAAATCTCCCAAAACACAAAAGCCCAGGGCCAGATGGCTTCCCAGAGGAATTCTACCAAACATTTAAAGAAAAATTAATACCTATTCTTCTGAAACTGTTCCAAAAAATAGAAATGGAAGGAAAACTTCCAAACTCATTTTATGAGGCCACCATTACCTTGATCCCAAAACCAGACAAAGACCCCCATCAAAAAGGAGAATTACAGACCAATATCCCTGATGAACATGGATGCAAAAATTCTCACCAAAATACTAGCCAATAGGATCCAACAGTGCATTAAAAGGATTATATCCCACGACCAAGTGGGATTTATCCCTGGGCTGCAAGGTTGGTTCAACATCCGCAAATCAATCAACGTGATACAATACATTAACGAAAGAAAGAACAAGAATCATATGATCCTCTCAATAGATGCAGAAAAAGCATTTGACAAAGTACAGCATCCTTTCTTGATCAAAACTCTTCAGAGTATAGGCACAGAGGGTACATACCTCAATATCATAAAAGCCATCTATGAAAAACCTACAGCGAATATCATTCTCAATGGGGAAAAACTGAGAGCTTTCCCCCTAAGGTCAGGAACACGGCAGGGATGTCCACTATCACCACTGCTATTCAATATAGTATTAGAAGTCCTAGCCACAGCAATCAGACAACAAAAAGAAATCAAAGGCATCCAAATCGGCAAAGAAGAAGTCAAACTCTCACTCTTTGCAGATGATATGATACTTTATGTGGAAAACCCCAAAGAATCCACCCCAAAACTGCTAGCACTCATACAGGAATTCAGTAAAGTGGCAGGATATAAAATCAATGCACAGAAGTCAGTGGCATTCCTATACACCAACAACAAGACAGAAGAAAGAGAAATTAAGGAGTCGATCCCATTTACAATTGCACCCAAAACCATAAGATACCTGGGCATAAATCTAACCAAAGAGGCAAAGGATCTGTACTCAGAAAACTATAAAATACTCATGAAAGAAATTGAGGAAGACACAAAGAAATGGAAAAACGTTCCATGCTCATGGATTGGAAGAACAAATATTGTGAAGATGTCAATACTACCTAGAGCAATCTACACATTCAATGCAATCCCTATCAAAATACCATCCACTTTTTTCAAAGAAATGGAACAAATAATCCTAAAATTTGTATGGAACCAGAAAAGACCCCGAATAGCCAGAGGAATGTTGAAAAAGAAAAGCAAAGCTGGCGGCATCACAATTCCGGACTTCCAGCTCTATTACAAAGCTGTCATCATCAAGACAGTATGGTACTGGCACAAAAACAGACACATAGATCAATGGAACAGAATAGAGAGCCCAGAAATGGACCCTCAACTCTATGGTCAACTAATCTTTGACAAAGCAGGAAAGAATGTCCAATGGAAAACAGACAGTCTCTTCAACAAATGGTGTTGGGAAAATTGGATAGCCACATGCAGAAGAATGAAACTGGACCATTTCCTTACACCACACACAAAAATAGACTCCAAATGGTTGAAAGACCTAAATGTGAGACAGGAGTCCATCAAAATCCTAAAGGAGAACACAGGCAGCAACCTCTTCGACCTCAGCCGCAGCAACTTCTTCCTAGAAACATCGCCAAAGGCAAGGGAAGCAAGGGCAAAAATGAACTATTGGGACTTCATCAAGATAAAAAGCTTTTGCAAAGCAAAGGAAACAGTCAACAAAACCAAAAGACAACCGAACAGAACGGGAGAAGATATTTGCAAATGACATATCAGATAAAGGGTTAGTATCCAAAATCTATAAAGAACTTATCAAACTCAACACCCAAAGAACAAATAATCCAATCAAGAAATGGGCAGAAGACATGAACAGACATTTTTCCAAAGAAGACATCCAAATGGCCAACAGACACATGAAAAAGAGCTCAATATCGCTCGGCATCAGGGAAATCCAAATCAAAACCTCAATGAGATACCACCTCACACCAGTCAGAATGGCTAAAATTAACAAGTCAGGAAATGACAGATGTTGGCGGGGATGTGGAGAAAGGGGAACCCTCCTACACTGTTGGTGGGAATGCAAGCTGGTGCAGCCACTCTGGAAAACAGTATGGAGGTTCCTCAAAAAGTTGAAAATAGAGCTACCATATGATCCAGCAATTGCACTACTGGGTATTTACCCCAAAGATAGAAAAGTAGGGATCCGAAAGGGTACGTGCACCCCGATGTTTATAGCAGCAATGTCCACAATAGCCAAACTGTGGAAAGAGCCAAGATGTCCATCGATAGATGAATGGATAAAGAAGAGGTGGTATATATATATACAATGGAATATTATGCAGCCATCAAAAGGAATGAGATCTTGCCATTTGCAACGATGTGGATGGAACTGGAGGGTATTATGCTGAGCGAAATAAGTCAAACAGAGAAAGACATGTATCATATGACCTCACTGATATGAGGAATTCTTAATCTCAGGAAACAAA
>NW_022589713.1:37200001-37596604 GCF_004348235.1 Phoca vitulina | reverse complement strand
AAAAAAAACCCACAAGAAACAACAAATATTGGGGAGGATGTGGAGAAAAAGGAATCCTCTTGCACTGCTGGTGGGAATGCAAACTGTTTCAGCCACTGTGGAAAACAGTATGGAGGTCCCCAAAAAATTAAAAAAAAAAAAAAAAAAGAACTACCCTACGATCCAGTAATTGCACTACTGGGTATTTACTCCAAAAATATAAAAACAATAATTCAGAGGGATACATGCACCCTGATGTTCATTGCAGCATTATTTGCAATAGCCAAACTATGGAAGCAGCCCAAGTATCCATCAATAGATGAATGAATAAAGAAGACGTGATACATATGTGTGTGTGTGTCTATATATATATATGCTTTTTACATACATATATATACACATATATAATGGAATATTAAAAAGAATGAAATTTTGCCACTTGCAACAACATGGGTAGAGCTAGAGAGTTTAATGCTAAGTGAAATAAGTCAGAGATAAACAAACACCATATGATTTCACTCATGTGGATTTTAAGAAACAAAGAAAGTAGCAAAGGAAAAAGAGAGAGAGAAACAAACCAAATAACAGACTCTTAAATATAGAGAACAAACTGATGTTTACCAGAGGGGAGGTGGGGTAGGGGAAATAGGTGATGGGGATTTAATGAGTATGCTTATTATAATGAAAAAGATAAAATAAAATAAAAATAGAAATATTTTTATTTAGTTAGAACTTGGCTGTGAGTTTATGTGTACATGTGGCCCAATACATTTCTCACTGCTGGTCATAGTAAAAGTAAGTCTGAAAAGCCCTTCTGTAGACAGCCCTCCAGTATACCTCATCTCTGCTCTGATTCTGACGGAGAGTGGAGTATCTCTGGGCTGCTAAGTGCAGATTTGCAATCCATCATCCTTAGATTATGTGATACAACAACTGATGCCCTTCAGGTTCCACCTGAGGTTAGGCCCAGATAGATTCAGCTCCTCTCGCAAAACGTTACAAAGGATGTAAGGCTGGCCAAATTGTCCATATGCTGAAACAAACCCTAGCTTGGAGCTACTGAGTTCTGTCCTTTAAGACTCAATGGGGCTAACTCAAAAAGCTTAATTTGGAGTAGAAGCACATCTTGTGCAACGTGCCAGAATATAACACTTATGAGGAAAAAATTCTCTGCTTTTTCCTTCTCTGTACTCTCAGAACACTCCCAGAATACTTCACTTCTGGTCAATAAATGTATGGGCTTTCTTCCCACACCAAGCAATTCTTAGATACCCACTGGGTGTCTTACAATTTAACTCACATTAGGACACTAGCTGCCCAAATCCCATAGGTGAAAGGCTCAGTCCCTCAAGACTGCTTGCACTTCAGATGCCAATCACAAGTCCAGCTTGTCACCTGTGCTTTTGACTAGTTGGCTATAAGTTGTTGGTTCACACAACCCTGTCCTTAGGTTCAGTCATTTGCAAGGGAGGCTCACAGAGCTCATGAAAACAGTTTACTATTACCGGTTTATTACAGAATGACACAATTCAGGAACAGCCAGATGGAAGATACGCACAGGGCCAGGTATGGGGGAAGTGGTCCAGACCTTCCGTGGCCTCCCTGGGACACCACTCTCCCAGCACCTCCACATGGTCGACCATCTAGAAACTCTCCAAACACTGTCCTTTTGGGTTTTTATGGAGGCTTCGTTACATAGACATGACTGATTAAATCACTGGCCACTGGTGATTAACCGAACCTCCACCTCCTCCTCCCTTCCAGGACCAGGGTGTGGAGGCAGGGCTGAAAGTTACAACCCTCTAATCACAGGTTGGTTCCCCTGGCAACCCCTCCCCCCCCATTATCTGGGGGCTTTCTGGAAAATCACCTCATTAACATAAACTCAGGTGTGGTCGAATGGGAGGGGTGCTTATTAAGAATAACAAAAGACCTCCATCTCACCTTTATCACTCTGGACCTATTTCAGAAATGGGGAACAAAATCTAAATATTATAACAAAAGATGCGCCTTATAGGTCTTATCACTCGGGAAATTACAAGGATTGTAGGAGCTAGATGCCAGGAATCTTGACAAAGACCAAAACATATTTCTAATCATAGCACAGTATCACAGGTGTTAAACATGTAAATCAGGGATCACCACCCAAACTGCCCTCAGGTGCGAGGCAAGTAAGATAAATGTGTGACTACACCCAGATGGACTATATTAAAAAAAAAAAAAAAATGGAGAGTAGTGGGGACACGGTTTATGGGAAAGAGTGTAACTTTCTAAAGGGAGCAGCCAGTACTTATGGACAGTTAATTGTTGTCTATAGGAATATGAGCCCAGTATTTTCAGTCCTCCCCAATTGCCAAGGGACCCAGAAATCTGGGTTTTATGTAAAATGGCATGTGTTTAAATACTGGCAACATTTTTTAAAAAATTGATGTATTACAGCCCCTAGATTCCTTAGGCAAGATTTTTAATGGCTCCTGGTTTGCTTCTTTTCCCTTAGATCAGACTTTTAAAGTTTTGTTTATTTTTTTATCAAGAAATCCTTTTCTTCAAATGAAATTTATATAAGTCCGATAAATAAAACCACCACCAACAAAAATGGTTGGGAGTGGGGTGAAGTTGGAGCTTCAACCACTGCCTTCGTGTTTCTAGTCCTGTTTCCTGACCCACCAGTTCTAGAAACTAGAGTATAGCACAGATCTGAAGGCTATACCTAAGGCCTCTTTGAGATGGAATTCTTTTTTCTTTTATTCAGACTGGCAATTTGCCTCCCGTTTTCATTACTTCTTGAGGCCATCCTTATAATGTAATAGAAAGATTGTATCATCAACCTAGGGAGGGATGCCTGGCTTTCAAAATTGTTATATGTGTTGGGGCAGGAGGAAATATATAGATCATTCCAGTGAGCAGAATTAAATTATTTAGGTACAAGTTATAAATGAATGAAATGTCTAGACACAATCCTGTTGTAAGCCATTTTAAATTAGAATCAGCACTTTCAAAATCCATTCTGATATTGCCATGTAGATTCATAAAAACATGTAGAATTTGAGATCTAAGTCAAAATCATATAAGCTAGCCCCTAGAACAACGTGGATTCCTTCTGGGTTTAAGCAGAATGTAAATAAGAAGTCCAGAGATAGCTCCTGTCTATGGAATCCAAAGCTGTTGTTAGATCACTTAGTACTAGAAAAATAGAGCTTTTCATAACCGAGTTCCTATTAAAACGAAGGAGATAGAACTTCGAGCCCATGATTAAAAGAAGTGTTCAAAATCTCACTGTTAACTAGTCATGAGGTGGGGCCTACCATCCAGCCTTTTCTATTCTGAGGTTCTTCTATCTTGGGTTTTCTGCATCCCCTCTATGCAAATAACACAAGATTTAAAAATCTCCATAAAAGAATGTTTCAGGCATCTGATTCAAGATAGCTTTGTCAAAAGCCGTAATGAGACTAGATATTTTACTTCTAAACAGAAGTTGTTTTTTTTTTTCCAAATTTAATATATAACTTTTGTATAAAATCAGTTGACAGCCTTTGGGAGAGGCAGACCAGGCTACTGAATACTACAAGTGTAATGAAAAACGCATCCTAAGATGTGGGTTATTTGCTTAATAAATTTCACATGCTTCATACAAATCTCATATTCCTCTGGCCTTCCTGACCTCTTTCCCATCCACTCAGTAGGGCGGCAGGAGTGAGAAGTGGCATAGAAATGTTATTTTTGTCTATCCTTCTCCTATATATTCCACAGTATTTATCACAGAACTTTTATCTTCTTGTGTGAGCACAAACTCCCTCCAAAAGAACAGAAATGATTTATCAATATTTTCTCTTTCATTTCTTGCTCCCTGCCCACAATTCTCTTTTGGCGAACTTCTGTTGAACTCTTGACCTTGGGTAAAGATGCAGCTTTGCATGAATATTTGAAAGTGACTTTTGGTGATTTAGCCGCTAAATGTGTATGATAGAAATCCAGCTTACCTTGGAGGCTCGCAGGGTTTTTAACTCACCATGCCAGAGAGCAGACCAGTCTGGGGAAAGCCAGCTAATGTCTCCCAGCTGTGCCGGGGAAGTGTGAACAGCTCTGTCAGAAGCGTTGCCTCTTTCTCTTCTTTTCTAGACAGTACCTTATACTCAAACCATCACTTCTCATTTTCCATGTGGACAACGGTGATGAACCTGCTGCTTTCTTGCCCACGGAGAAGCCAAGCGGGGAGTCTGGAGCTGATCCTGTAGTTCCCCTGGACAAAAGAAGTTTTAAGCTCAGGCCTGGTCCTGGAGTAGACACAAAGAAAGCTGACAGAAAATATATATTCACAGTTTTGGCCTAAAGGTTGCTGGTTGACCAATAGGTAATACGAGGAGAAATGGTCTTTTCTGGAGTTGTAATTCTTTCCAGGTGAGAAAATTAAATGCCATCCCTTAATCCTGGGAGCAATCCAGCCTTTCTCAGTAAATTTCCAAAGAAGGTTTGTTAGCATGTTGGGGCAGTTGTATGTTCAAGGCTGTTAGGAGAAGTGACAGAAACATAGGGAACAAAGCCTCAGAAATAAATATTAAAGTTTAGCTATGGGGCAATCATTCTCCACCTTAATGCTTTATCAAAAAGCAGATACTGAATGACTGCGTATGTTCAGAACTACCTGTGGCAAACCCTTCATTTCCTCCCAGGAGCCATTCCTCCTACCCTTCCTTCCTATGGCAAACCCCTCCTGTCATGGTGGTGGCTGCAAGTTTGGGGGATTTGCTTTCTTAGGTTCCCTTGCAAGCAGAGATAGTCAGTGACATAATTCTGACCTGTGAGTTATAAGAAATCTTGTGACTTTCAAGAAAGCTTTTTCTCCATGATTAAAAAATGGTAAGGATGAAAAAGCCCTTTTCCCTTTTAATCTTCTGACACTAGAATGAAGCTTCATGAGAATAGGGACTTCATCTGTTTTGTTTATGGTTATGTCCCCATGCTTACAACAATGTCTGGTACTTAGTAGTTTCTCACCATATTTACTTACTGAATGAGGGAATACATGCAAATATTTGTGAGAGAATGTGATGTTTGGAACACTGCAGCAGCCATTTTGCAACCTTGAAGCAACAACCTTTAAGAAAATAGCCAACCCCCTAAGGATGTCACCATGCAAGGTCCTTGATGGCATCATTGAGCTACCGAGACAGTCGTGCGGCAAATTACCTCTGAATTTCTTTTACTATACAACAAAATCCCCTATTTTTAAAACTACTTCTCATTGATTGATTTGTTCAATAAATATTTCCTGAGTGTCCAATCTGTGCTAGGCTTCATTCTAAGCTCTGGGGAGACAGCAACGAATAAAACAAAGTCTTTATCTCCATTTTAGTGGAAAGAGACAGCCAATAAACAAATGCACAAGTGAATGTATTTCATATGGTAATTCGCACTGTGGAGAAAAAGAAAGCTGAGTAAGGAGGGATGGGAAGTGCTGAGCTGGAGAGGGGTTGTTGTTCCTACTTTACATAGGGTGTTCGGGGAAGACCTTGTTGGAAAAATGACATTTAAGAAGGAATGGATAAAGTAGGGAGGGAGTCCTGCCATCATCTGGGGTTGGAAGGGCATCCTGTTCAGGGGAAAGAGAAATGCAAAAGCCTTGAGGTGAGATCATGCTTGTGTTTTAAGAATAGCAAGTAGGCCTGTGTGATTAGACCAGGATGAGTGATGAGATTAGTAGGAAGTAAGTTCAGAGAAGCAGTGGGTTGCCTGGTTAGAAGAGCCTGATAGGCTCTTGCAAGGACTTTGGCTCTATTCTGCCTGAGATGGGAAGCCACTGGGGTGGAAGGAGGCTTAAGCAGAAGAGTGACTTAATTGGACATACTTTAAAAGGATCCACTGTTTGGGGTAGGGTTGGAAACAAAGAACCATTGGGAATAACCCAGGCAGGAGAAGATGGCAGGTTCGACCAACATGAAACTGGTGGCATAAGAAGAGGTCAGATCTGTATAAATTTGGAGAGTAGAGAGCTATCTTGTCTGAGGTATTTTAGACAAAAAACAAGGATTATATACTTTTGCTTTACACATTTATTTTTCTACTCACTTCCCAACTCACTCTGCTACTCATCAACTATTTATCACCATGTTCCGAGACTTACTTGAGAAAGCGTTTTTAGGTATTTGCCGTTTTATAGTTAATATTAAGCAGTCTTGGAAGATGATGGCTATTTCTGTAACCATCCACTTCTGATCCCAGCAATATTCTTGAGAAGAAAGAAATAATGTTACCTCCTGTGCACAAGTTTAAAGTTGTCATATGCCTTGGATTACTTTCTGATACTGAATGCTAGAGTCCATTATCAACTTAATTCATAGGATCCCAAGTCTTTAATTAAAATCACTCAAGATGGTCTTGTCCAACTTCCCATTTTAAAAGATAGAGAAAGATAGAGAAACTCTGACAATTTCTGTGAGCCTCAGCTCCATCATTAGTATAATGAGATGATAAACCTCAATGTTTTTCCAAGGGTTCCTCTAGCTTTATGATTTCTTTGATTTAAAAATTTAAGTTTGTTATAGTGTCACACTTTTTAAAAATACCAAATCAACTTTAGTTTGAGTTCCATTTTGCTTGATCTTAGGAAATCCAGATGCTGATTGTATTTCCTTCCCCAGAGAATACCTGAGAAATAAATGCCTATACATTCAATGGATCTACCCTGGTTGTCATTTGCCATTTCAACCAGCTGACTTGCTCTGGACCACAGGCCAAGGCCCATTCTATTGCTGTTCTCTTCTTGCAGTTTTAGGCCACCTTCTTGCAGGCATCTGTGCTGCCCTGGACCACTGTATTTTTAGCAAAGACATCACCATTACTTTTAATGAGCATTTCTTTTGAGGTCTTGAGGATAATGCACTGTGAGTTCAGTGAAGAACGGCTATTTGATTCTATCAGTCCTGTGAGTCCCCAGGTCCAAACCTTCCCACTGTGGTTCTCTGTGAGGTTCCTCTTTTTTAGTATCTTTACTTGGCTTGAACCTAGTAGTCATGGCCATATGACCATGTTAAAGGGACCAGTTTAGGTGTACCAAAGTGAGGACCTGAAACAAATTTACCATACCCAATATGGTAGTTGTATTTGTTTCCTATGGCGGCTATAACAAATTACTACAGACTTCATGATTTAAACAACAGAAATTTATTCCGTCATAGTCTGTAGGCCAGAAGTCCAAAATCAGTATTACTGGGCAGAAATCAAGGTGTCAGCCAGGCTTCACTCCCTCTGGAGGCTCTAGGAAAGATTGTTTCTTGCCTCTTCAGCTTCTGGTGGCTGCCTACATTCCTCGACTTGTGGCTCTATCACTCCAGTCTGTTTCCATGGTCACATTGAGTCCTCCTGTCCTGTCTATGTCAAAGCTCCTTCAGCCTCTACGATTTTGACACTGGTTCTGATGTGTGTGTTTTTTCCCATGCCACCAAGCAATTCTCTGGCCCCAGAGTACCAAACAGTTCAATTCAATTCTGATACTATCTATCTGGAAAGAGCAGCAGATCCCACAGATAAAGGACTCACTTCTATAAGACTGCTATCCCTGTCTCCTCCTCCCACTTTAGATGCGTGTTAGCGGGTTCTAGAGGGTGATCAGTTTTATCTTTGAAGCCGTCAGTCTTTGTCTTACTGCATCCCTCCTTGTGGCTGTCTCTTCTGCCTCCTTCTTCCATGTTTAAAGGATGCTTGTGGTTACACCAGGCCCACTTGGATAATGTAGGTAATCTCCTTATTTTAAGGTCAGCTGATAAACAACTATAATTCCAACTGCAACCTAAATTCCTCCTGACCATGTAACATAGCATATTCACAGATTCTGACACATCTGTTTGGCCCCTTTCAGGAGCCATTATTCTGCCTATCATAATACATTTTGAGCTGTCTTGGAGTCTCTGCTCCCTATCTTTTGGAAACAACAATTTAAATACACACACACTCGCACACACACACACAAAGGAAAAGCAAGGTAGATACATGGCAGTCTAAATGAATACCTAAAAAAAAAAAAATCTATCTGGTCAGATTGCAAAATGTATAACTACTTCAGAAGATGGCATGGCAGTTTCTTACAAAACTAAACATATTCTTACCAGATGCTCCAGCAATCATGGCTCCTTAGTATTTACCCAAATGAATTGAAAACTTATAACAACACATGTAATTTATTCATAATTGCCAAAATGTGGAAGCAATATGTCCTTCAGTAGAGGAGTGGATAAACAAACTATAGTACATCTAGACAACAGAGTATTATTCAATGATAAAAAGAAATGAGATAAAAAATTAAAAGGATAAATTAAAAAAAAGAATAACAAGATATAGAGGAAACTTAAGTGAAAGAAGCCCATCTGGGGCCCCTAGGTGGCTCAGTCAGTTAAGCATCCAACTCTTGATTTTGGCTCAGGGTATGATCTCAGGGTTGTGGGATCATGCTCCGGAGTCGGGCTTTGCGCTCAGTAAGGAATCTGCTTGAAATTCTCTCTCCCTCTCCCTCTGCCCCTCCCCCCACCCACTCTCTCTCAAATAAATAAAGAAATCTTTTTTTAAAAAAGAAGCCAATCTGAAAAGGCTACATATTATTGTATGATACTAACCATATGGCATTCTTTAAAAGGCAAAATATGGAGATGGTAAGAAGATCACTGGTTACCAAGGGTTTGGAGAGAGAGAGTGAGATCATGATGAATGGGTGAAGCACAGGGGATTTGGGGGACAAAGAAACTCTTCCCTATGACACTATAATGGTAGGAACATGTTATTATACATTTGTCAAAATCCATAGAATGTACAACAGAAAGAGTGAACCTAATGTAAACCAACTAAAAGTTAATAATGTGTCAGTGTTGGCTCACCAATTGTAACAAATGTACCACAATAATGCAAGATATTAATAAAAAGGTAAACTGTGTGGAGGGAGGAGGGGATATATGGAAACTCTGTACTTTATACTTGTCTGTAAATCTAAAACTGCTCTAAAAATAAATTTTTATTAATAATGATTAATAATGTAGTTATTAATGTAATAAATCTATTCATTACTTAAAAATTCAATCTACATGGGGCACCTGGGTGGCTCAGTCGTTAAGCGTCTGCCTTCGGCTCAGGTCATGATCCCAGGGTCCTGGGATCGAGTCCCACATCGGGCTCCCTGCTCCGTGGGAAGCCTGCTTCTCCCTCTCCCACTCCCTCTGCTTGTATTCCTTCTCTCACTGTGTCTCTGTCAAATAAATAAATAAAATCTTTAAAAAAAAAAAAAATTCAATCTACAGAGATGCACTCGGACCACTATAAAGGTACGGTTTCACATTATTTTCCAGAGAAGTGTAACTCCTTGGATCTGCCCTTTTTAAATCTCTGGACTTCAGAAATCTTTCTCTCACATGGACAACTAAAAGCCCATGGGAGTGGTTTTCCCAAATGAAAAAAAAGGGCAATTGGCTTCAAAAATAAATTTTAGTCTCTACCTGATAAAAGACAGAACTTTCAAATGACAGTTTTTCCAGAATCAACCCATTAGAATTTTAAATATTCTTGGGGGCCGACCCCCCTGCCATCACTCTGCTATACCTATAATATGGGTAAGAAATCCAAGAACAGGTTTCCATACTTAGTAGCTATTTATGTCAGCTGAAATTTGGAGGAATTTCATTTCAGATAACAGCCATTGTACATTTAATCTCAAAGTAAGCTATTTTTGCACTTTTAAAGTCATCTTCAGACCCCTCAGGGGTTTGTTCTTTTAGAAAAAAAAAGAAGTCTCCACCAGTGAACACTGAAATAGACATCTGAGCATTGCCATCATTTCCTGTTTTTCTATGAGGATTTCTGGCAGGTCAAACTTGTTCATCATTAACACTTCTGTTCAAAAATTATGAAAATTCAAGTCAATCACCAAGAAAGTGAGTTTATTTAAGTCTTGGGCAAGATTCTTGGCTAGGAATGGGGATATGATCTTTGAGAAGGTTAAAAAAAAGAATTTACAATTACTGAAATTCAAAAACTGCTCAATTTGCTCATTTTTTAATATTAAGCAGACTACAATTAGGAATCTGTAATAACTTCCTATCAAGAACTGTGAAGTGTCTGTGATTTTATCCTACTCATAAACTTTATTATTGCCTGTCACAATTTCATGCATGCTGAGAGAAAATATAAGACTTCTAGGTCAGAGACAAAGGACTTTATGATGCATGGCCCGGCAAGCAGCATGAGTATGAATATATTTGTGTGGTTTGTCCCATCCCCGGGTCCCCCAGGGGCAACCCAGATAGGCCTTGGTAGATGTACCAGGTTGTGTCATGGGACAGCAGCCTTAAGCTTGGAAACCCGTTTTTAAAATAATGACCAATAAGCATATTAGCTTACTTTACCTCCTTTACCCTGGAGGAGGACACTAGCTTTCGAGGGTGTAAGTAAACCTAATCTTTGCTTTGGAGGGAGACATTGTTTCTATCTTTCAAAGATTTTCAGTATATAAACATCTTTGAAAAAATATCCTGGACAAAAAAGGCAGACAGTGACTGGTTCATAAGATATGCAGAACTCTGTGACCCATGGAGAATCATCTCCTAATCTTTCCTTGAAATTTCTGACATATGCTGTACTCTATGTAATAAGATGATTCTACTGATCTGACAGATCCACATCTATTTTTCATATGTGGTTTAGGTTCCCACCTATCAGAGGCAGTGAGTTGTTCAGGAACATCTAAATTCTCACCTAGTGCCCCTCGTAATTAAAGTCTGGTTTAGTGGTGTGGTCAGTGATCAGAGATGAATTCAAGCTAATGGACACATATGGGCATTGAACAAAGAACTTTGGCTTCCATCAACTGAGCTAGAAACCATTTATTAGATTTAGCCAGACACTGGGAGCAATCCGAATTCCTCCATTGCTTGCCCTGGTCTCCATACCCACTCAATCACTAATCCCATTGATACAACTCTTGGATCAAACTGTCTGCCCTGTTCTTCTGTATATTTCATGTCCTCTTCTTATCTTGCAAAACCTATTGTCATATGTCTCCTCTCTCTCCTTGTTGGCTTCTTTCCAGTCTTGTCCGATTTGACTCCACCATTCACACAGCGGCCAGAACAAATGCAAATCTGAACATGCCACTTCTGTTCTGGAAGATCTGCAATACCTCAGAGCTACCGGATAAATATCAATGTCCTTAGCATGGAACAGTTATCTTCCTGCAGTCTGGCTCCTGATTAAAACTTTAGATACAACACCCAATGTACCCCACCTTATGCCTCTAGCCCTTTCATCTGCAAAAAGAGATAATAATACTATCTACCTCCTAGGTTGCTCTGAGAATTATATGTGTTAATATATGTTAATTGATTAGGACAATGGTTCATAATAATTGCTCAAGAAGTGTCATAAGGAGAGTAATTCTCTAGCCACACCAAACTGCTATCAATTTCTCCAATAGACTAGATCAACCCTTATCAACTCCCTGAGCACTTTTAAAATAGTTTATCATCTTGGATACTACTTTTGCTCATCACAGAACCTATAATAAAATAATGCTTTTTTTTTTTTTTAATACTTCCAATCTACTTTCTCTACTACAGAGTAAAATTCAGAAGACAGGGATTATGTTTTACCCATGTGTGGATTCCTAAGGCCATCCCCTTGTCTGGCACATGAAAGTCACTTAGTAAATATTTGTGAGACAGTTGTGTTATTTCTGTTTTCATGGATATAGATGGAATATGCCCAGCAGATCTTTCCCTGCTCTTTTCAGGTCCAGGTTTTGTAGTTATTGCCACTGCTTTCAAGTCTTCTGACTGTCTTTGTTCTCCTTTTTCTCTCCAGAGCCCTTGCTCAGAAACCCAATAGTTTCTGATTGTCACATCTTAGGGTCTCCCCACCCTCCATCCCCTTGGCTCTGGCTAGAAGTATATTACATACGAATAATACAAGAGTTGTACTAACGCTCTTGTTGATAAATCTAGTAAACAGGCTTTGGGGTACTAATTTTTGAGTTAGTCCAGTTACTCAGTGTAGAAATATCTCACCTTATAAGATCCACTTACTGAGGATTAAGTGAAAGGAAGGTATTATTTCTTTGCTGCTATATTTTGTCTCACTATCCCTTCTTGTTAGTTTTCATTTTTGTATGTAGTTTTCCACATAGGTACTAGACAAGAAAACAAGAAACATACTGAAGGAACGGCCTATGTATTAATTATCTTTAAGAATACATGATTCTGATCACTTTGCTAAGGTTGCCTCTACCAGCTTTCTCCATTGCAAAACTACGTCTCCTCTTGTAATGAACAAATATTTATAGGGAAATAATTTGAGATTATGTAAATATTCTGTTCCTTATCAAACTTTTACTCATTAACTTAATATCCATTGATAGTTCTTGCCTGAATCACTTATTACTATGATGGTCACAAAAGTGATGATTTTCAAACTCACATCGTATGCCCCTTATGTGATGCATTAAGAAGGACAAATCATCATACATGTAGTGTTCCTTCCAAAAATGCATAACTTGAATCTTATCATGAAAACACATCAGACAAGCCAAAAACTGCGTATATTCCAGAAAAGAAATGGCATGTAATCCTAAAATGTTAATGTCATAGCAGAAAAAGAAAGGCTGAAGAACTGTTACAGATCAAAGGAACCCTAAAACACATGACAGTTAAATACAGTGTGTGATTTTAGATTAGATACTGAGCCAGAAAAATTTACTATGAAGGACATTACTTGGATAACTGCTGAAATTGGGATATTGATTATGCATTAGGTGATAATATTGTATCAATGTTAAATTTCACAAATATAGTGACTGCATTGTGGTTATGTGAGGATAATATGCTGCTTAAGAAATACATAGTGAATGTTAAGGAGTAATAAGGAGTGATATAGGCAACTTATTCTCAGGTGGCTCAGAAAAAATACATATGCATATATATTCAATTAAAGCAAGAATGATAAGGCAATTGTGGTAAAATGTTAATAATGGTGGAATCTAGAAAAACGGTCCATGGGAGCTCTTTGTACTATTCTTGCAACTTTTCTTTTAAGTTTGAAATTGTGGTTTTAAAAAGTTAGGCTATTTTTTTGCATAAAAAAGAATATATGTTTTTACGATCTTGTGTACTTACTGCTATGTCTTAATATGACAAAGCTTTCTTAGGTATTATATTAGAAGTGTGTTCTCCTTTTGATTTTTACTTTTTAACTGCAAGAAACTTCTTTGTAAGTGTACTCTCCAATTGCAGGGAAACCCTTATTTATAAAAACAAAGCAGGTGAGGATGTATAATAAGTAAGGGACACTAGAAACAGTGACATGATCAGGCCTTTGGAACCCAGAGCATCCACTGTTACGATTCATGACTCAAGAGCATCTCCAGAACTCCAATATCTTTACTTCCTCTTAGCAGATTGTGGCCATTGATCTCGTGCCTGAAGATGATGCTATTGCTATTCTCAGACTTAGCTTTTTTTTTCTTTTTGAAACCTCTGATTCCCTCTGTTACCTCTGTTTCTCTTGTGTATCTTGCATTCAAAATATCTCCGGGGAAGATATGATTGGGTTTAGTCACCATCTATTATTGAGCACTACAATTGGGTGGGTTTCTTTCATCAATCCATCTCATAAGCAGTTGGACTCCCTTAGGTCAAGCTCAGGATCCCAATTTGATATACAGCAGAACCAACCAAACCGAAGATTCTTAGCAGGCCTAAACAACAGAGATTGTATTCTATGTTATAGCAATGTTCTTGGTCCAGTGGACAGAGGTCAGTGTATCATGTTCGTAGAACACAAAGAAAATAAACCTATGAAAAAAGAACCACCTGTAGTCAATTTCTTCAAAGGGAACATTCCCTTCTCCCTCACTCAGGCCTGTTAGGAGGAATAAGGATTGGCTAGTGCTATCTGAGTAAAATCTATATATCCCCCATAGAAAAATCCAAATGTACTTTCTTTATCTAAGCCATAGGGCAGGCATCAAGAAAGCATGGTCATTTGTGCCATGAAGCACATGGACTTTGACGTTAAGGGGACTGGCTCCAATTCCTACCCCCATCATTTATTGGCTACATAGCTTTGGAAAATTACCTCGTCTATATCTTGATTTCCTCATTGGTGGAACCAAGATGATAAAATAGCTTGGTGAAGTATTAAATTACCCTATGAGAAGATTGCTGTGGGGGTTAAATTAGATGATATGTATAAAGCATTTAGCATAGTGTTTGGCACATAAAAAGAGGTCAGTCAGTGATAATGGTTATTATTATTATTATAAAATCTGCTTTAGAACTCCTGCACATCTGTAGCTAAGGACAGTATATAAAGCTATTTTTAGTAAATTAATTTGTGTGTGTGAGGCACTGCCCTGTATTTTCAGTTCCTCTGCTTTCTGATTCCTTTTAAAATACATATTTTTTATTTTTATATATGCTTCACCCAAAGATAATATCTTATATAACTGTAGTATATTGTCTCAACCAGGAAATTGATATTGGAATAAGCTATTAACTCAATTATAGACATTATTTGGATTTGACTAGTTGGGTTTTTTTTTTTTTTTCATTTCTTCCAATTCTTTTACTCAGTCCATTTCTAGTTTACAGGTGACAGATTCAAACAGAATTAATAGAATTTCATCGTACAGCACAGAATGGTTGTGAGCCCCCCATTGTAGTAGCCATCATAGTTCTAAAAAAGATGGACTGGGGCATCACTGGTCTTCCTGACATATCAGAAGGATGTATTCTTGGGGCACCTGGGTGGCTCAGTCAGTTAAGCATCTGGCTTTGGCTCAGGTCCTGATCCCGAGGTCCTGGGATCAAGCCCTGCATCGGGCTCCCTGCTCAGCAGGGAGCCTGCTTCTCTATCTCCCTCTCTCTCTGCTCCTCTTCCCGCTTGTGTGCGCACTCCCCCACCCAAATAAATAAATAAAATCCTAAAAAAATAAAAAAAGAGGGATGTATTCTTGAGGAAAGTTCAATCCTTCTAAAGGCACATAGGACAGAAGGAATTGTGCCTTGGACTATAACAGTGAAGAACATTTACTACATCAGGGCATTTGTCACGGCAGCTGGTTAATTCACATCAGCACTTGCATAGAATGCTCTTCTGAAGTTTGACAACTCTCACTCCAAAAGGAGAGGAGGCACAATAGTGTCCAGTGGGCAGGATACTGAGAGCCACAACACCACCTTTCCAGTCCCTGTTGCCTGATGAGAATAACCTCTACCCAGCCCTAACACTTCCTTCTGCCTCCAGTACCAGAATTGCACTAAATGCAGAGTCAGTGAAGAAAAGCTTTCAACTTGGGGAACTGTCTAGGGAAAGAAAGGATAGAGTCTGTTTCCCATTCACAGGGGACTCATTTTTAGGCTGGAGTGCCTTGCAATGCCTGGTTCATACAGTACATTGGGAGGCCCATTATGACCAGCTGATGTTCATCAAGCATTCAGTCATAATTATTCCAAACTTGAGTAGATCAGACAGAGCTGAGTCTGGAAGTTCCCATAGATCCTTGCTGGTGAGAAATACCCCCGTGGAAACTATGGCTCCTCAGGAACAGTATCTGAATTTGAAAGAACACTCTGGTGATTTAAGAGTTTATATTGCTCAAGTGTGTTGACATTGTGGGTATTAAACAGTACCAACTCTTGTGTTTATTTATTTATTTTTTTTAAGATTTTTATTTATTTACTTGACAGAGAGAGAGAGCAGGAGTGAGCACAAGCAGGGGGAGCAGCAGAGGGAGAGGGAGAAGCAGGCTCCGATGCAGGACTCAATCCCAGGACCCCAGGATCATGACCTGAGCTGAAGGCAGACATTTAACCGACTGAGCCACCCAGGGGCCCTTGTGTTTTATTTTTAAGAACCTTAATGTGCCATAGGTTTTGTCAGTTTGTCAATCAACATTTTTGTTAAGTCATGGGTAAACTCATAAAATATTGTTTTTGTAATCCTTAATAAAATTAAACTATTTTTTCTCCAAAAACTTTGTAAATTTCTTTACTGTCCGTATATTTAACTTTGGACTCATGGTCTAGGCTTGTAATAGATTCTTGAAACTTTTCTGCAGATACTTTGTGGTTTTTTGTTTTGTTTTATGCCTTTTATTTTGAGACAATGATAGATTCACAGGAAGTTGCAAAAATAGCACAGAGAGCTCTGGGTACTCCTTACCCAGCTTCTCCCAGTGGCAATACCTTACATAACAATATGATATCAAAACCAAAAAATGACAGTGGTACCATACAATACAAAACTGAGTCGTATTTACATTTAGCCAGTTTTTACACGCATTCATTAGCATGTTTTTGTGTGTGTTTGTATTTGTGTATTTGTGTGTTATTGTACAATTTTGTGTATGTGTGTGTTATTATACAATTTTATCCTATATATTGATTCGTGACATCATGGCCACAATCAAGACACAGAACTGTTCCATCAGCACAAAGGAACTCCCCCTTGTGCTATCCTTCACCCACCAGTCTCTATCTCCTGGTAAGATTATAAAGTCTTACTTAGGGACACCTCTGTGGCTGTCAGTTAAGCGTCTGCCTTCCACTCAGGGTATTATCCCAGGGTCTTGGGATTGAGCCCCACATGGGGCTCTCTGCTCAGCGGGGGTGAGGGTGGGGGTGGGGTTGGGGGGGCCTGCTTCTCCCTCTCCATCTGCCTGCCGTTCCCTTGCTTGTGCTCATGCTCTCTCTCTCTCCCTCTCTGTCAAATAAATAAATAAATATTAAAAAAAAAAAAAAAGTCTTACTGTCTTAGACTGATCTAAGTGTAATTTCTTCCCCCAGAAAAATTCAAACTGTACTTATGGTTTGAAATCTCCTACTTATGTTAACCAGACAGTCTCTATCTGGGATAATACTTAACTCAAAAATTTGATTTTGCAGGACACCTGGGTGGCTCAGTCAGTTAAGCGTCTGCCTTCGGCTCAGGTCATGATCCCAGGGTCCTGGGATCGAGTCCTGCATCGGGCTCCTTGCTCAGTGGGGAGCCTGATTCTATCGCTGCCTGCCACTACCCCTGCTTGTGCTCTCTCTCTCTCTCTCTCTCTGACAAATAAATAAAATCTTTAAAAATTTTTGATTTTGTGTAGCTTTTAATTAATGATGCAAGAGGTGGAGAAATTCTTAAATAGTGCGAACTAAGTAATTTCCTCTAAAGGAGAGAACGATCTTTGGAAACATACATCAAGAAGTGCCAAGGGCAGAAGGCGAGACTTCAGAGAGTGTGTGTGTTGAGGCCAAAACTCCTGAAGAAAGGAAGAACTCATCTAGGAGAAGAGGGCAGGAGTTCATTGTTTTGCATCTCAAAGGGAAAGGGAAGCGAGTGGCTATAGGACATTCTGAACATGTGGATCCTTATAATTCCTTTTAAGATGATTTGTATTGTTGCAATTTGAGCTTCTCTCTTTTTTTTTTTTCATATTGCTCACGGCTTATTTCTTTTTATTGTTATGTTAATCACCATACATTACATCATTAGTTTTTGATGTAGTGTTCCATGATTCATTGTTTGTGCTTAACACCCAGTGCTCCATGGAGTACGTGCCCTCTTTAATACCCATCACCAGGCTAACCCATCCTCCCACCCCCCTGCCCTCTAGAACCCTCAGTTTGTTTTTCAGAGTCCATCGTCTCTCATGGTTTGTCTCCCCTCCGATTTCCCCCCCTTCATTCTTCCCCTCCTGCTATCTTCTTTTTTTTTTTCTTAACATATATTGCATTATTTGTTTCAGAGGTACAGATCTGTGATTCAACAGTCTTGCACAATTCACAGCGCTCACCATAGCACTACCCTCCCCAGTGTCCATCACCCAGCCACCCCATCCCTCCCACCCCACCCCCCACTCCAGCAACTCTCAGTTTGTTTCCTGAGATTAAGAATTCCTCATATCAGTGAGGTCATATGATACATGTCTTTCTCTGATTGACTTATTTCTGAGCTTCTCTTTCATCTTAGCCCAGAACACTTCAGAAAACCTGTTAAATTCATGTTTATTCATTTTTTCACATATTCATTTATTCATCCATTCATCAAATTGTAATTGAGCACCTTCTATCTTCATGGCATATTTGAGGCTTTGAAGTTACATCAGCGAACATGCCCAAGTTTGTGATCTCACTTAGCATACATTCTAGTCGAGGAGAGAGACAATAAACAGATTAATAAGTTTGCAACATGTCAAGTACTATTGAATTATTATGAAGAAGAAAGCAGGGTACTGGGGTAGAGAGGGAGAGGAGTGTGCGTTACTTTAGATGGGGCAGTCAAAGGTGGTGACATTTTAGCAGTGACCCAAATGAAGTGAGGGTGCAATCTCTACAAGTGTCTGGAAGAACAGTGTTCAGGGCAGAGGGAACCGCAAGTGAGCTAAAAGTCAGCTTGGTGTGTTTAAGAAATAGAAAATAGGCCAGTGTGCCTTGAGAGCAGTGAAAAACAGGGAGTTTCAGGAAATGATGGGTATGACTGCTGTGGAAAGTAAGCAAGGACTGAGTTCTGTGTACTGAAATGAATGGAACAGAAGAAACTTCTGGAACCCAGGGGCCTGAAAACTGTGCTGGTTCTGAGAATATAAGCCATTGTCTCCTTACCCGATCCTGGAAAACTTAGGTACTACTTTGGACTTCTGAAAAACAAAGGAGATGGTGGAAAGTAGAAGACATGGTCCCATTTTGGTGGGGCAAGGAGTCACTGACATATAGTTTCCTCTGATATAACTCTTTAGAAATACTTGAACTTTCATCAAAATATTCATTTTAGGTCCTTACAGCTTGTCAAGCAGCCGTTGGGTCACTACCGTGTTCCATTCATTCTTTAGTAAGACTCACTAAATTCTGATAATAAAGTCACTAGGAAGTAAACTACATGAGCATAGCCTCTTGGTCTGTCTCGTTCTATACTTTTCAATGTCTACACATGTGCCTGGCATAAAATAGGAACTCAGTAAATATTTGCTAAAGGAGTGAAAGTAACAATCAAATAATCAGTCAATTTTGGAATCCAAACAGTGCACATATGTATCCTTATAGAAGTAAATTTGTTTATTTAAAATGTTAATAACATGGTTAACTATGTGTTGGTGATTTTTCTCTAGCCAGAAGGTAAATAGTACACAGCCCATTATTTCATCTTGGCTTCCGAAATAGAACATTTTAGTGAAAAGTTATAATTTGATCATGGAACATCTGTAATAGCCTCTGGTATTTTCAAGTAATAAAAGCTCCATTTAGTTAGCCGGTGTTCTCATCCAGATTTTGTGACATATTTTATTACTGAGACGTATCAGTTTGAATAGTGTCAATCAAAATTGAAAATATGCCAGGTTTATTAACACCAGCATTAACAGAGTTTTTAATTAAGTTGCTGATTCTGTCAATAATATAGTTTACTGTTGTTTCTGAAAAGAGTTGTATAAGCATTTCTTTTTCATATAACTTTTATTCCATACAGGTGTGGAGTGGAGCAAAGTTTCAACAAACGTGCAAGAAACTAAGCAAAATTTCACGATGTGTTGTTTTATTGCTATAAAAATAAAAAAGTGTTTTAATTTGGTGCTTATCAGATGAATCTTGCTTATCAGACATAGGCTTAATGTACTATCGTTTAAATGTACTATTGAATCAGTAAAATTTGCTTTTTTAAAAAACATATACAGATGGATCCTCTGGAATCCTGGTTCCTGGACAGATGGTTGATGGCAGCTTCAAGATTTGTTTGTAATACAGCTTTCAGTATTCTGGAAGAGAAAATTACATTGCTTATGCTTTTTTATACTTGTAAAGACTTCTACCTCTACTCTCTCGTGATGTTATAAATGCTCTCCGTCTTTGTGTCAAACATACAATACAAAAGAGGGCTTACATTAATAAAAACTGGATAAGATATAGTAATCCAGCCTTATTGCAGAATTTGGATACCCCATTAAAAAGCAGAATCTTCATTTTCTACACCAGAAGGAATAGTACTTAAAAGATTCCTACTACTTACATGTTGGAGCTATGTAGTTCAAATGACAATATTTCCCTAAGATGTGTTGCCATTCACATTCATTAGTCTGTAAATATTTTGTTCTGTACCCAACCAAAACAGGTCAGGTGTTAGAAATGTCTTCCATGCTGAATGACTTGATTCAAATCTTTAAGTCTAAAGTTAGATTTGTTCTAGCTCATGTAACTTCAGCAGTGGTTTTTATACATCCTTAATTGATTATCGTTTCATATATCAACTTGGTCTTTTGTATCCAACCCTTATTTGAAGGTACGGATTCCTTTAAAGAGAAAACCACATGCGGGTTTTAAAGGGAATACTATCTATTTTTTTTTTTTAAGATTTTATTTATTTATTTGACAGAGAGACACACAGCGAGCGAGGGAACACAAGCAGGGGGAGAGGGAGAAGCAGGCTTCCCGCTGAGCAGGGAGCCCGATGCAGGGCTCGATCCCAGGACCCTGGGATCATGACCTGAGCCAAAGGCAGATGCTTAACGACTGAGCCACCCAGGCACCCTGGAATACTATCTCTTCTAACAAGACACACCTCCTTTTTAGTTTCTAATCCATCCCAGTCTTAGCTTCTGCCAAGGAGTCAATTTAGCCCTTGTGGTGGGTTGATGACAAAAATGTTTCCAAATTCTCCACCCCTCCCTCTGAACTTGCTCTTTGCTCTGTGTCTTTGCAGCTTCTCTCATAAAGAGGTGGATTCTATTTCCCTGCCCCTTGAAGCTGGGATGAACTCGTTTGGGCCAATAGAACACAGAAAAATTGACAATGTGCCAGTTCTGAGCCTGAGCCTTGCAGATTTCTGCTCTCTCTTGGACCCTTCACCGTGTGAGTAGGTCTCAACTACACTCTCAACTACACTCAACTACACTCTCAACTACACTCAACTACACTCCCCTATTTGTTAACCAACATGCAGTGCAACTATGAGCAAACTATTTAAGTGCTCTGGCTCTTGGTTTCCTCATTTTTAATAATGAAAGCATTGGTTTAGGGGGGTCCATAATGGCCTGTCTACTTTCCACGATGGTTTCCTCTTTGACTCATAACTTACTTAGAAATGTATTGTTCATTTTGCAAACATATTGGCTTTTTAGATTTAAAAAATGACTTCTCACTTTTTACCTCTTCAGGACTGTGATTGGAGAACATGACCTGTATGGGATCTGGTATCAGAAAATATTGAGACTTACTTTATAGACTAGCATGTGATGTTGAACATCTTTTCATATATCTGTTGGCCATCTGTATGTCTTCTTTGGGAAAATGTCTATTCAGGTCCTCTGCCCATTTTTAAATTGGATTGTTTGGGAGGTTTTTTTGTTTTGTTTTGTTTTGCTATTGAGTTATATGTGTTCTTTATAATTTTTTTGGATAATAACTGCTTATCAAATACAGGGTTTGCAAATATTTTCTCCTATTTAGTTGGTTGCCTTCTCATTTTGTTGATGGTTTCCTTTGCTGTGCAGATGTAGTCCCATTGTTTATTGTTGCTTTTGTTACCTTAGCTTTTGGTGTCAAACCCAAAAAATCATTGCCAAAACTGATGTCAAGAAGCTTACCTTCTATGTTTTCTTCTAGGAGTTTTATAGTTTCAGGTCTTACATTCAAGTCTTTAATCCATTTTGAGTTAATTTTTGTGTATGGTGTAAGATAGTCATCCAGTTTCATTCTTTTGCATGTGGCTGTCCAGTTTTCCCAGCACCATTAATTGAAGAGACTGTCCTTTCCCCACTGTATATTCTTGGCTCCTTCATTGTAAATTAATTGGCCATATATGTGTGGGTTTATTTCTGGGGCTCTCTATTCTGTTGCATTGATCTATGTGTCTGTTTTTAATGCCAATACCATACTGTTTTGATTACCAAAGCTTTATGACATAGTTTGAAATTGGAAAGCAAGATGCTTCCAGTGTTGTTCTTTATCAAGTTTGCTTTCACTATTTGGGTTCTTTTGTGGTTCCATACAATTTTAGGACTGTTTTATTTCTGTGGAAAAAAAGCCATTGGAATTTTGATAAGGATTGTATGGAATCTGTACATTGCTTTGGGTACTATGAACATTTTAACAATATTAATTCTTTCAATCCATGATTACGGAATATCTTTCTCTTTGTGTCATCTTCAGTTTCTTTCATCAGTGTCTCATAGTTTTCAGTGATTAGGTCTTTCACATCCTTGGTTAAATTTATTCTAGATTTTTTTTTTTTTTTAAAGATTTTATTTATTTTTATTTGAGAGAGAGAGAATGAGAGAGAGCGAGTACATGAGAGGGGGGAGGGTCAGAGGGAGAAGCAGACTCCCTGCCGAGCAGGGAGCCCGATGCGGGACTCGATCCAGGGACTCCAGGATCATGACCTGAGCCGAAGGCAGTCGCTTAACCAACTGAGCCACACAGGCGCCCCAATATTTTATTCTTTTTGATGCAATTGTAAACGGGGTTGTTTTCTTAATTTCTCTTTCTGATAGTTTGTTATTAGTGTATAGAAATGCAAAGAAATGCAAAACATTTCTGTATATTGATTTTGTATCCTGCAACTTTAGTGAAATTCATTTATTAGTTCTAACAGATTTTGGTTCTAACAATTTTCTCTCTGTGATGTGTACTTTTTAATCATTAGGTTTAAGATTCTATATATGCTTTTTAGCACAATCAAGTGTTAATTCTAATTGCAGCCATCATGCTGGAGGTGGTAGTATCTTTGCTAGAGCAGATTTAATAGGGTCTCAGAAACATGATATGTGACCATTGATTTTGGCTGTCTTTCTATCCCAATAAAGAAAGGAGATCAGAAACAGTCCCAGCCATATAGAACAGTTGACATTATATAATTACAATTTTGTCTCCAGCTGGCAGCTCATTTAGGGTAGGCTTCAGCTGTGGAGAGCTGTCCTGAGTGAGCTCATACCGTTTTGGGGGCATTCTGCATTCCGTGGCTGAGAAAGGCCGGGCTAAACAGGTCCAACCATTGCAGCCCGACACAAGATGACACTGACGTGTGCAGTGTAGTCCCATTGTTTATTGTTGCTTTTGTTACCTTATGTGTACTTTTGTTACCTTGTCAGTCATGTATTGGTCATGACTAATAAATATCCTCTACCCCACACTCTGTCTTAGCATCTGCTGTTCCAGAGACTCCAAACTGTGACACCCTACAAATGCTATGCAGTAAAACAAATTCAGATGTGATGCGATTGGAAAGTGGTTCCCAACCCCCCAGAATTTTAACAGGTTAGCTGTTCAGACTCATATCAATAACATTCCAGTAATGCAACCTTATATTTTATGCCATTGAATGTTTTTGGACTGCATAATGTCATGATGCGGTTATTTGTTTGCTTGTATTTTAATGTTGTGTTGTGCTTTATTTTACAGTATTAAGCAGTACTTTAATGTTCTTTTCACTTTTCACAAAAAAGCAAGTTTGCCTTGTTCCCTCAATCTCTCCACCAAGAGCTGGGACCCATTGCAGATAAGTCAACTGCCTTTAGGGAAGAAAGAATGTTGCTTCTCTGTTTCCTTTCTCCCCTACTCAGCTAGCTAACTTCACACCTCTTCCAGGGTCAAAGCATGGAAAGGACCATTTCTTTCAAAGCAAACATTTTTGCTCCCTCCTTTTTTGGAACAAACACCGTTGTTCCAACCATTGGAGACGGTGCAGTCACCTCCTAGATGCTCACTAGGGTATCGAATATTTCTCATATCTGAGCACTCCAATTCAATTTCTAATTTAACATCCTGTCTCATATAGCTATTTCAGCTCTCTTATGCTTAGTATTTGTCCAGTCTATCTTTTTACATTCTTTTATTTTCAATTTTTCTGTCTTTATCCCCTAGGGATGTCTCTTGTGAATGCATATGAGTGGATATTTTAAAATTCAGTCTGTTAAGTTAGGTGGCAGAATTTTCCAGCTTTCCAGATGATTCTTATGGCTAGCATATGTGAGTAGGAGCAGGATGCAAGACTTTTCTGGAGCAGTCATACGGTGGGCAGAGGTTGCTAGGGGACAGCATCAACCTCATCTTTCTTTTCTCTTCCTGAATCTTAGTTAGCCCAAGTAATGAGCCTATATCCTTAGCCTCTTTATTGCCTTTTCTCAAAATCCAGGGAATGGTCTGGTTAGTTCGTTCACATGGAGGCATCATATGAGTGTTCACCTTCCCATGGGAAAATTGCATTCTGGTGGACAAGAAAACTTAGGTTTAACTGAAAGCTAGAAAAAACCTAAGTACTGACTGGGGAAAGTTTTGTGGAGATCTACCAGAGACCTCTGGAGAGATATTAGTCCAAAAACCTGCTCAGGCAAGAAAAGCTAACCTTTGATTTGTTTCCCCATTAGGGACTTCTACAAGGAATACACAGTTTTTTTTTTTTTTTTTTAATGTACTGTGAACACAAAGGTGTAGTATCGATAAAATGTTAAACTGGAAGGAGTGAAGAACACTATGGAATTGGAAGGCTTTATTTTCTATGTTGGAAAACAAGACAACTATATTAATTAGAATGTTATTAGCTACGAGTAAAAGATTTCCAAACTAACAATGGCTTAAATACTATGACATTTAGTTGTTCCACATAACAAGGAATCTAGAAGTTCCAGTTTGAGGGCAGCAGTTCAAAAATGTCTTTAATTTCCCAACTTCTTTTCCATCCTTCTGTTTTACCATCCTCAGAATTTGGAGTTTTTTTGGTTTTGGTGCTTGTGCTTCATGGTCACAAGATAGCTGCTGTAACTCCAATCATCATGGCTACATTCAAAGTCAAGAAATAGTAAGCTGGTCAGAGAGGCAAAAAAGAACTCCTTGCAGGGGTCTTTCTCCTTTTATTAGTAAAGAAATAAGATTTGAAGAACTATCCCCTCCCTAGCAGGCTTCCCTTAGATCTCATTGTAGAAAACAGAATTCACTTTTTCAAAGAACAAAATTCTATTTCTCTGATAGCTTTTTTAGGGAGACACTCTGCAATCATTAATGCTCACAGCTAGGCTGTGCATGCACCTGGGGCTCACCTGCCTCAAGAAACTTGCTACTGAGCAGAGCACTCAGGCAGACCCTGTATGTGACATGAATATGCATAGACAAGAATGTCAATTACAGGACCAGTGGCTTGATCACAATGAGCTGGTGGACTCAAGAAGCCACTCAGGGATATATAAAACAAAATATTTTATGCCAGCTTTTAACTAGTTTGAAACTAAGTAAGTTAGTTAATTTTCCTCTTCAAAGTTCATTCTTCCCTTGTATATCATCCCAAGAGATTTTGCCAACTCACTTCTAAGCAACTACAGAATCCTGACACAATCTTGGTATGACTCTGCAAGCCTCAGGGAGCCTTTGACCAAGATCACTTTTCTCTGCTCTATTACTTGGCTCCAGCCTCAGAATCTTTCTCAACACAGTGATTTAGGCAGCAATTACCAGTAGATCACAGTCAGCCCTCAGGATAAAAGGACACCTGGCTTTTTGTACTCATGGTGATTTTATAGCTTTTGAGGGAAAAAAAAAAACAAAACACATTGGACAAGTTGTGATAAACAATGTGCTCTTTTCTTCATTCATTCATCTCCTCAAAATTAGTCAATCCCTGACCAGTGTCAGGTACTTTGTTCAGGCCTGGGTTTCTTAAATAAAACTAATCATACAAGAACCGAAAAGAAATAAAATTTAAATTTTAGACTCAACACCGCTGCAACACTTAGTAAGTGTGAAGTAACTAAGAAGTCTTAGATGTGAAGTTCCATTTGGTAGTCTCTTGGTTCCCCCTGCGTGAAGATATGCTGTGCTGCGTGCAGTCATTTTCCAATGCAGCTCTTTTGCAAAGAACCTGGGGAAGAAAAAGAAAGCCGGAAGCATTCAAGTATTACCTCTGCCCCTTTCAAAACAAAGCAAAACCCAACTCGGCACCATCTGCCGGAACCCCATCCTGTAGAAGACAGGATTGTCTAAGAGTATCCGTAGCGTCCCGCAACAACGAACCTGATGACTCCCTGTTGAGCCTAACTGCGTCAGAAGGTGAATCAGTTGAGCTATGACTATTTTGCACCCGTGGTTTGGGGGCAGCATCAGAAATGCGGGGATGGTGCACTTTGGAGAGGCCGGCCTGCTTTTTAACTTTACGGCACACTACTGCCATCGCGATTTTTTTTTTTTTTTTTTTTTTTTTTGACAGTCCCAGGGAAAATGCGAGCAGAACTGACCTCTCATCAGCAGTTCTGTAACCGTGGGGCTTATGCAGGCAGATTGGCATCTGCAGGCACATCTTTAGCAAGTTGGCAGCCTCCGTGCCCTTTGCAGGTTGCAATCAAACCTGCCTTCTACAGCAGCCTCTTTCTGGTTGATTAACTTTAATGTAATTTTAATTAAAAACCACAGTGTCAAAGGGTTTAGCTACTCGAGAAATGAGCACAGACTGCGGCCCAGTGGCAGCAGTCACTTGGAAAATGGAAATGTGTCTTGACAATGTTGTGCAGGGGCCAGATAAACAGGGTCGCCGCGGCGCTTCGCTCACACGCAGGAAACAGGCTCGGGAACATCAGAACCAAGAGGCCGGCTTGTACAGCGAGGGGTTCTAATGTATGAATTTCAGGTGCCATCAACCTTTTTTAGACCTTGTTCAGTCCTGGCACAAAATACTCTCTACAATGGCTGGCTGTGACCATTCTGTTCTCCTCTTGGCACTCTAGGCTCTAAATCAACACACAAATCTGGGTTAAATATGAATCAGATTTCAGACAGGAAATGATAGCCAAGCCTTAGTATTCTTCAATTGGAGAAGTTCTCTTGTTTTCACTGTATATATTTTATAGGAGACTGGGGATTTTTAATATTAGAAATAGACTCTTCTTTCAAGGAAATGCTTCCTCTGGGATATGATTCCTTGACTTCATTACAAACAGTGCCAAGGAACTAAAACTGAAAGTCTTAAAAAGATTTTTTTTTTTTTGCTGCATTACTTGAATTGCAAGAAAGAGAGGAAATAATCTTGCAAATAAGTCTGGTCATGCTAGATTCAGGAAATAGATTTTATCTTCTTTATCTTCTTTGGATGAAAATACAAATATTTTAAACTTTCTAGCTAGCCTGAAGATACTATCTTTTTCAGTCCCTCTTTTCCTTTAATTTTCTGGTTGATGTAAAATAATGTTCGAAATGGAAGACAAATGCGGTTCTGTGTGGAGGAAGTATTTTATTGATGCCAGTGGAATGGACGCCTCTATTCCATGCTGAAATGCCCTTTATTCTTCCTCAATGTAGCTAATTTTTCAGGGCACAACTCTCAGGAGAACACCTAGTGACGTCAATTCTTCAGAGGAGAATTTCCTCCACCAGGTTTGTGGGATGCTGGGGCTGCTTCGCTGACAGATGGGGCCAGTACAGGTGGGCCCAGAGCCATCTGAACAGAAGGGGCCCCTGGACCCTGACAGAGAGGATAGACAGAACGGTGGGGGAGAGTTTAGGGCAGTGGACAGGGAGGGGAGAGAGGAGGCATAGAGGATTTCTACACCAAATCCAGCAGAGAGGAAGAAAAGCAAAAACAAGCAGATGGGTGGACAGGGAGAGGTGATTTGAATTGTGTAACTTGCTTAAGAGACTAATAAAAAACAATCTCTGGGGATAGGACTTCACTGCAGGCGATCTTGGAAAATTAGAAATGTATCTAGGATTGCCAAAGCAGAGAAAAACACAAGGAAAATAAATATGAAATAAAGGTATGAAAATGAATCGTGTGTAAGCTTGCAGGATGAATCCTCAGCAGGCCCCGGTGTGGACCTGGGTAGAGCCGTTATCTGGCTATTTCTGATCGTCAAAAGCCACTTTTACTGCTCTCCTCTCAATTGCTTTCTCTATCAAAAGACAAAAATAGAATTTTGTTTGTCAGTTTAGCAGGTGACCTAACTGATCAAAATGGACTTAGAACAACTCAATACATTAGTAAATTTTCTATGTTGACAATTTAAAAAGAAACACCTAGCAGTGTAAGATCTGAATAAGTTAAACCAGAATATTCAAAACTGTCTTTCCTAGAGTATTATTTTTTCCAGATACTTATATGTAAGTTCTGGAAAAATAGTTCTATGGTGAAATTAATGTAGGGAGGCCTGGATTACACATCAAATAGATTTCTTTTTAATTGCAAGACTTCTCAGGGCCTTCCTGTGCTGTCTTATGTATAAAGCTTTTTTTAAATTTTGGTCAGGGAGCCCTTTTTGAAATGTATTTCTTGGGGCTGAAGTATACACCTCGGGAAACAGGTCAACTCTTGAACAAGGCAGAGATATGAGGGACCTTGTTCTTGCCAAGGGGGTTATCAGTGTGAGCACAGTTACAAGGGACATGGGTCTGCATTTCCATTGCACCCTGTGTTTGGCAATAGGCTCACACTGGCCATTCAGTTGAGGAGCCATCTTATATCTAATATAAACACCCCAAACCCTCCATTTGCAGGTTACCACATCAGTGGTGTTATTTTATCTGTTTTGCAGTAGATATTATGAGTTAAAGAGATTAGACTTGGTTAGAAGTGGTAATAAAAAAGAATTTCTAAAAGTTATGGCCTAAGCACTGACTGGGATGGATTCTGGCCACACACACAGCTGGACCTATGTGTTCTACTGAATGCCAAGCCTGTTCCTGATGTTGTGGTCTTCATTTAAAATTTACAGTGTCCTCATTTACAATGATCAACAAGTAGACCTTAAACTCTATGAGAGCAGAGACAAGTATGTCTTTTTTCACTCTTGTGTCTCCAACACTTAATGTAGTCTGAGTCAACAAATATTATTAGAACTAATGAATTATCCCTCTGGCTAATGTTTGATGATATTCCATATGGCGTGAGCATGCAGCAGGGCTTACACTGGATTCCTCAAGCACCTTTCTGTACTAAGTAAGCCATAATAATAACATTTGTTTCCATTATTGAATATCCTACTCTGTGCCAGGCACTGATAGGTATGTTGCTCTCTTATTTGCCTGTCTGACCATCAACTAAAAATCTTCTGGAGGGAGATAGTATACGTTATTCATCTCTGAATCTTAGAAAAATTTGGGAACTCAATTGAAGCAAATTTTGTAGTCTGCCTTTCAAGGGTTGTAGTCCATTTCCCACATATCTTAAAAGCTTTGTTCAGAACTTGAAGATACCACCACACAAACATGAGCTCCATCTCTGTTCTTGAAAAAAATTTTAGTGCTGTAAGCAGTTCAGTTCTGTACCTCCAAAATAGCCTGATCCTAAGTCTCTGTTGGATTATAAGTTTCATGAGGATAGAGCAATGTTTGTCTTTTCTATCCCCTTACTTTCTTCCCTAGAACATAGTAGGTACTCAGTAGTTGTTCAGTGAATGGTTAGCATTGTATTTTTTTCCTTTTAGGAGGAGATCTGATTTTGGTAAGTGCTTGAGGTGGAACATGGCAGTGACTACTAAGAGTAAAGTTTTGTTTTCCCAGATAAATTTGACTGCCAATATGATATGTGCAAATGTTGACCAAAATTCACCCTGGAACTTCCCGATACCCAATGAATCTGGAAAGCAGAAATGATGAGTTTAATTCTAATTGATATTTCTCATCAGCCAATAAAGCAATTGGACAGAAACCAGATTTGGGAAGAAAATGGTTATTTCAGCATTCTGCAATCCGATTACATATCCATTAGCCTTCTATGTACTGAGGAGGTCTGGACAGGAAGGGCTAAGGGCTCAGATTCCTTTGAGCCAAGGAGTCTATGCTAGACACTTAGACTTCCATGATATAGTTTATTCAACATAACTCATCGAAATAAGTTTTACTATTTCCATCTTATAGATGGGGAAATTAATGATCATAGAGCAACTACCTAGCCTATGTGCTAAGTACAATCTAGTCAGTGGTAAAATATGCTCAGCAATTCCCTCAATGACAAATTTAACTTTCTTTTCTCTCTATAATTCTGTACCTTGTATATAATTTTAATATTGCATATATTACACTATATTTTAATTATTTATGTACATGTTTATCTTCCCCAATAGACCATGTCTCTTTCTAGAGGACAAATTGAGTCACACTCAACATTGTGTTCCATAGCTTCTAGCAAGTTTCTTTTCTCATATATTGAAGTAGTGGTTCTCTAATTCTAGTGTGCATTAGAATCACTAGAAGGGCATGTTAAAATTCAGATTTTAAGGAGCGCCTGGGTGGCACAGTTGATTAAGCATCTAACTTTTGGTTTTGACTCAGGTCATGATCTCAGGGTCCTGGGATCGAGCCCCATGTCAGGTTCTGCTCTCAGTGTGGAGTCTCCTTGGATTCTCTCTCCCTCTGCCCCCCACTCCTGCTCTCTTTCGCTCTTTCTATAATAAATAAATAAATCTTAAAAAAAAAATTCAGGTTTTAATAATGAAGATTTCTGCTTCATTAGGTCTGGGATGAGGCCTACAAATTGAATTTCTAACAAGTTTTCAGGTAATGCTTCTACTGCTAATCTAGGAGATGCACTTTGGTCTAAACCAAAAATATCAGTAAATATTTATTTATTTAAGTTGATTTGCATTTACTATACAGATTGGGAGAGTGTAAGCCTCAAACAGTTAGCAGTTCCTTGAAGGCATTAACAGTGTCCTTGGTTACGAGAATAACAAACCTCAAAGACTAGCCTCAAAAACTATCCCTGCTTGAATTTAATTGTGCCAGACTCTGGATCAATTTATTCTCCAAGGCACTGTAGAATGTAATAGAGCATCCAGCCAGCATTAACACAGCCTAATAACTGGGTGTGATACCAAAAGCAGACAACTTAACAAAGGAATAAGAGAAAGAGATATTCAAAGTGAACCCTCCCAAAACTAGTCATCCCACGTTGACTGTGCACATGCTCAAGACTGCACCCTCTGAGAAATGACAACAGAAACTACACATTGAAAGTGGTATAGACCTTACTGAAATAATGTAGTCAAGTCAGTAAGACAGCCAACAAGAAAGCAATAAAAAAAACAAGCCCTGGAGAGGGAGAAGGTGAATCAGTATCCAGAATTTCTATAAATTTCCAGTGTTCAACAAAAAAATCACAAGATATGCAAAGAAACACACACACAATGTGTGACCTATACACAAAAAAATATAGCAGGCAACAAAAACTGACTGTGAAAAGGCCAAGATATCAGCTTTAACACAGGCTTCAAAGAAACCATTGTAAGTATGTTCAAAGAACTAAAGGAAGGTGTGCCTAAAGAAGGTAAAAGAAGCTATGGTAACAATGTCTAATCAAATACATAATATCAAAAAAGATGTAGAAATTATAGAAGAGATCCAAATGGAAATTCTGGAGTTGAAGAGCATTATAACCAAAATGAAAAATTCACTAGAAGCATTCAAAGTAGTTTTGAACCTGCAGAAAAAAAGAATCAGTGGATTTGAAGATAAATTGATAGGAATAATGAAATCTGAAGAACAGAGAGAAAAAAGAATGAAAAAAAATGAACAGAGCCAGAGAAATGTGGGATACGATTACGAGCATCAACATATCATGATAAGAGTACCAGAAGAGAAGAGAGAAAAGAAGAAGCAGAAAAAATATTTGAAAAAATAATTGCTATAACTTTTCCAAATTTGCTGGAAATGGGTAATATACACATCCAAAAAGCTCCATGGACAATATAAGGTAAGGTAAGCATGAAGAGATTTAACATAGACACATCATAGTAATAATGCTGAAAGATGAAGACAAAGAGAAAATCTTGGAAGTGGCAAGAGAAAAATGACTTATGTACAACAGAATTTCAGTAAGATAAACAGCTGACTTCTCATCAAAAACAAAACCAATGGGGTTCAAAAGGCAGTAGGATAGTATATCCAAAGTGCTGAAAGAAAAAATTGTCAACCAGGAATCGTATATCCAGCAAAACTATTTTTGAAAAATGAAAATGAAGTAAAGACATTACCAGATAAACAAAAAACTAATAGAATTTATTTGCTTGCTGATTTTCCTTACGAGAAATACTAAAGGAAGTTTTTCTACCTGAAAGTAAGTGATCCAGACAGTAATTTGCATGTATTCAACAAACAAGCAACTGTAAATATAATTTTAAAAAACAGTATAAATGCATATTTAAAGTAATTTAATAAAACTATGTATATAATTGAACTATTGGGCCTATAACATATAGAAATGTATTATATTTGACAATAATATTACAAAGGAGGTGGGTGGTAGCAAAGCTGTATTGGAAACATGAACAACAACAACAAAAATGACACAGGTGGTAAATTTGAATCCACAGGAACAAAGGAAAAGAACATGAAATTATTTATTTATTTATTTATTTTTAAAGTTTTTATTTATTTATTCAAGAGAGACAGAGAGAGCAGAGGCAGAGGGAGAAGCAGGCTCCCCACCGAGCAGGGAGCCCAATGCGGGACTCGATCCCTGGACCCTGGGATCATGACCTGAGCTGAAGGCAGACACTTAACCATCTGAGCCACCCAGGCACCCAGGAACATGAAATATTTTAAAAGAGAGTATAACAAAATCTATAATTATATACTTGCTCTGCTTTCTTTTCTTAGCTTCTTTAGTAGATATAAAATTATATAAAGTAATGGTTTTAACAATGTATTTTAAACTTGCTCAAGAATAAATAGAAGATATGAGAATACCTATAAAAAGTAAAGAGATAGAATTAGTAATCAAAACATGTCCTGCAAAGTAAAGCTTAGTCCCTAATGGCTTCACTGGTGAAATCTATCAAATGTTGAAAGGCAAATGAACAATCTTTCAAAAACTCTCAAAAAAGAAAGAAGAGGTAATACTTCACAATCAAGTCTATGAGGCCAGTATTACCCTGATACTAAAAACAGACAGACATCACAGGAATAGAAAATTACAGATCAATATAACTTATGAATATAGATACAAAATTCCTCAACAGAATACTAGCAAACCATCCAGCAACATATCAAATAGACCATGCAGTATGACTTAAATGGGATGTTTCCCAAGAATATAAGTTTAACACCCAAAATCAATTAATGTAATGCATCATGTTATTAGAATAAAGTACCAAAAAAATATGATCATCTCGATAAATGCAGAAAGAGCATTTGACAATATCCAACACTACTTTATAATAAATATATTCAATAAACTATGAATAGGAGGGAACTTTCTCAACCTGATAACAGCATCTACAAAAACTCACAACTATCATCATACTTAATAATGAAAGACTGACTTCTTTCTTGCTAAGATCAGAAATAAAACAAGGATATGTGCTCTCACCATTTCTATTAAACATTTTACTGGTTTTCCATCTAGAGCAGTTGGCAAGAAAGTGAAATAAAATGCATTTAGATTGGAAAGAAAGTAATAAAGCTATATTTGTAAATGACATAATCCTGTACATAGAAAATCTTAAGGAGATCATTAAAACCATTAGAACTGGGGCACCTGGGTGACTCAGTAGGTTAAACATCTGCCTTCGGCTCAGGTCATGATCTTGGGATCCTGGGATCAAGCCCCACATTGAGCTCCCTGCTCAGAAGGAAGTCTGCTTCTCCCTCTCCCCCCCCCCCCCGGCTTGTGCTCTTTTTCTCAAATAAATAAATAAATAAATAAAATCTTTAAAAAGCAAAATAAACAAACAAAAAACATTAGAACCAATGAAAAAGTTCAGCAAAGTTGCAGAGTACAAGCTCAATATACAAACTCAGTTGTAATTCTATACACTTGCAATGAGCAATCAGAAAATAAAATTAAGAAAACAATTCCATTTACAATTACATTAAAAAGAATAAAATACTCTAGAATGAATTTAACAAAAGAAGTGCAAAACTTATATTTTGAAAACTAGAAAATATTTGTTGGAAGACATTCAAGAAGGGCTAAATAAATGGAAAGACATTCCATGTTCGAGGACTGGAAGATTGAATATTGTTAAGATTGCAATACTTCCAAAATTATCTACGGGATTCAACACAATTATTATGGAAATCCTAACTGACTTCCCCCAACCCATTCAGCCCAATTCCCTCAGTCCCAAAGGATCTTAAATGCTTAAAGGATCACCTTGACCACCAATAAATTGACTGTTTGTCTTTAAAGTTTGTAACGATATAGACTTCTCTAATTGTAGAAGTAATACATGCTTATTGAAAAACAAATCAGACAAATCCATGGCTGACTTTCTGAATGCTTTTGGCATTCACCCTGACACTTCGGCTCTCATAGAGTTGAAAGCAACCCCATCCCCACCTCCACTGGTGTTCCCGGGTATTTATTGGGTTCTCAGAGAGTAATATAATATGTACAATATTGTTGTATAATATGTCGTATAATATTTAAGGGACCCCGTACTGTTTGTATCTCCCCTCAAAGTGAGTTCCCTCTGACAAGGACACTTCTTCCAGAGGTTGGACTAAATTTTATTCTTTGATGCAATCCCTTGAAGTGCCATGATTCAAGGATCATAATTCTGGCATAGTGAGAAAGAGCCATCTGTCTCAAAATCTTTGTTATTTCTCCCAGGAGGCACAGCAGGGCTTTGGGTATCCTATCATGGAGGTTCAGAGTTTTTAGACAGGAACAACTTCAAGCTTGCAAGTGAGATCTAAATTCACTAAGTTTATGTTGGTCTGCACTCAAGTAGTTTTCTGTCTAGGTGAAAAAAATAGCTATGTTTGCAAAACTACTTGAAGAGGAGGCATGTCTTATTAGGAATTAGGCTGTTAATCTCAAATTTGGCTGAATGGTGATAGGCTTTGGAAAATTATAGGATCTACTACTAGATTTTGAGTTCCAGAGTGCAGAAAATGTTTATGTTTGTGGCTCCCTTTCTGGTACTGTGTTCAACACACTCAGGACCCAGTAAGTATTAGTTATTATTTTCAAATCTTCCCTCTCCACTCCAAATTCCATTTGGCTTCAAGTCTTATTGATTGTAACTTGTAAATATCTTGAATATATCATTTTGTCAATTAAAATATTTTAATCTAAGTCCTTGTTCTGGTAATGTATTGCTGGAGAGCCATCCCAACTTGGTGGTGTCAGCAACAATCATTTTATTATATCTCATTATTCTGTGGATCAGGAATTCACAGAGGAGTTAGCTGGCTGGTTCTTCCAATCTACTTGGCCATTTAGTGGTATTCAGCTGATCTAGTCTGGAGGGTACAAGATGGCCTCGCTCACATGTCTTATAGATTTGTAGCCTCTCCATGCAACGTAGTCCTCATGGCAACTGAGGACTTGAGACCAAGGCAGAAGTTGCCAGTCCTCGTAATGACTAGGTTTGGGCTAAGTGTCATGTCACTTTGGTCATAACCCATTAGTCAAAGGAGTCAGAGATTCTAGAAAGGAATGGATCCTCCTGCCTATCCAGCTGTCTTTAACCTGCTGTAGTCCTCTTCTCTTGCCTGACATTGTACCACAGGCTCTTCTAATCATAGTCTATCAATCATATGTCTAAGAAATTTTCTTTCTATTGAAGAAAAATGTAAAGCCCTAATTATTTTCTTTCCACACACCACATTATTTATTGTCTGGCTGCTGCCGATGTAATTATACTCAGACTTTGTATCATAACAGAAAACTTTTTATAATCTAGTGCCTGTATTCCAAATGTCATTTTCCAGCACTTTTCTATAAGAACGTCTATCAGTCTCAAAACATACAATGTCGTTTCAGGGCTCCAGGCCTTGCACACACTTCTTTAATCTGCCTGGAGTGCTCTCTCCCTATCTCTTACCTCCTTGACTTCCCCAGGCAGAGGTGGTCTTCCCAGAACTCTGAATTTCTAGAGAATGCTGTTCATTTACTATAGCTTTTGTCACATTGTATTGCCTTTTATCCATTTATATATGTCTCTTTTTTTCTCTGTATCTCTCTCTGACTATACACATTCTGAGAGCAGAGATCATTTCTCATTCATCTTTCTATCCCTAGCGTTTTAGCACAGTGCCTAGCATATAAATCACAAATAGATCTACAAAATGAATAAATAGAAGGAAAAAAACTGGAAGAGCTATGGTAGCAAAAAAGTCAAGTGCTCCTAATAACCTGACATTTTCCATTCTTTTCCAGAAGGTGTCAAAGGTGAACAGAAGAGCAAGGTGTGCTGAAGTGCCACATATGCTTCAGAAGTCACTAAGCACCTGTCCATAGACACAGCATCCATATTTCCAGATTGAACATGACATATGATATTTTGATTCTTGCTTCCTCCACATATTTCCATCTAGTCATTTACTTTAGAATTTCAACCTTCTAACACTAATACCATACACATTTTGTAAGTGTAGTGAAGATAAAAAGGTGAAGTTAACTTTACAAATGCTCCTGCTATTATCTATAAGAATGCAATAGGTATTGCATAAATGAGTTATGGACACAAAACTATCATACCCCTTTTGCCCCTGATACAAGAGACCTATCTTTTGATATTATAACTCTTCATTTCATACTTTAATATTTTAATTACTAACAAAATTAATAACACCAGATTGTGCTGACAAGTGTTGCAATCTCCGGATAAGGGATACATTATTTGGGCAAGTGTACAATGATTTAGATCTCAGTCGTGTGCTAGAGAAGAACATATAATTATAGCCTGAAATATTTGTTTTACTTCCCCAAGTATGAGATGTGTTACATACTCTCCTAAGTGAATTTTCTACTTTTCATCAGTCATTTTGTTCTAAAATGAAAGAGATAATTGGATACGAGGAGTGGATTATAATCAGGTGAACACCCATCCCACTTTCCCCAGAATAATCCTGTTTATGTTTGCTAACTTTATATAATTAATAATAGAATTTTCTTTCATTCTCTGAAGTGTCCTGGTTTGGATTAAAAATCATATAGATGCCCCAATGATAATTAACTAGACAAATTATTCCTATTGCATAGTGCCAGCATGGGCAGTTGTAGTGGCTTTCAAACTTCTTGGCCAAAACTCACAGGGAGAAATACATTTTTCATCATCACATAGTGCACACATACACACAAACACACGCACACGCATGCTCGCACACATGCACACACCCCATAGAGCAAAAGCTTAAGGAAACAATACTTGGATATTTTCAAATCTAATCTAGCCTATTTTTAATTTTAAAAACTCATGACACTTGAATTGATTTCCTATTCATGGCTTAAAAAACATCAATATCCTAGATGTATCTTGAGGTTGTAGAACATTCTTTCTGGTGATTCTCCTTCACTGGGTGATCTTGTGCAAGTTGCCAGATTTCTCTGAACAACACTTTCATGGTCTGTAAAATGAATGTCATAACTATCTCAAGGTGGTAGAAAGAGTTAACTGAGATGATGTGGTGAATGAGCCTGGAATCTAGTAGACAATAAATGTTAGTTTCTTTTTCTTTCTTAAGCTTCTAAACCAACAAGACCCAGCTAAAGTTCACAGGTTTTTAGTAGTGAAAAAACATTTCTCTTAGCCCCTTGACCTCTAAAGTTTAGTCAGAGTTTTGTTGAACCACTGACAATAACACTGTTTCTTCTGTGTTCAATGAATAGAGTCACTTACTTTTTGAACTACTGCTGGTCAACCCATCAGAATAGCACCAGCAACTTCTCAAAAAAAGAAGACACAAAAGAAGAAAATGTAAATTGTGATGACTATTAGACAATACTTTTTATTGAGGGGTAGGGGATGGTGAAGACATTGATCATAATAATGAATATAACATAAACAGCTTGCATTTCTGCTTCTGCTCTTAAATTAACAGTTTTCACACATAACTCTCTCCATTAGCAGAAGGATGTGTTGGAAAATTAACCTTGAGAATAAAACAATGGACAGAAGCATAGTTTTGCAAGCAGTGATATATTTGTTTTCTGTCTTAAATGTGAAAGAAGAATATAAATGAGTATTCCGTCATATATCTGAGATATATATCATGAGCAATAACAGAAGACAGAGCCCAAGCAGGACTGCTCTGATGTCCCATAATCCAGAAGACCAAAGCAGTGATAAAAGTAAGCCTTCTCCTCCCAGGCTGGCAGAATCCAGGCCTGTGCCCAGGGATCTATAGTTATCATTGTGTTAAGGTGGGGCAACCTCTCTGCATAGCTCCTCTGCATTGCTTGGCACCTGTTGAACCCAAGGACATCACAGTGGTGGAGGCAAGCCAGCGCCAATCATTCTACAGTTTGAGCCCCTGAACTCCAGATTGGGAGGAGAACCTCCTCCACAGAACACACAGTAGGCATCCTATCACTTGTAAGAACTCAAAGGTCATCTTGCCCCTCATTTTCACATTGAGTCTTTCAACTTTGTCTTGTTTAATATTGTTTCCCCTTGGTGAATTTTTACTCTTCAAGGAGCACTCTTGCAGTAGTTTTGTAGGCTGGGGGCCATTTTGTTTTTCTGGGTACTCTTGACTCCTCACACAGTGCTCCCTGTGCAGAGTGTGCTCAATAAATGGTGCTGATGAGTAAGTCATTCACTCAACAAGTATCTATTGAGTATCTGGTGACCAAAACAAAGATGAAGTTAACCAGTGACTTTTAAATCGCCAAACCCATTGATCATTCCTTATTGCTTATCCTCCTTTGACACTGTAGTGGCCTCCTGTGGCCTGACTCCACTTCTCAGACCCACTGCCTGACCCTCCCTGACAAGCGTTCCCTTTTTCCTTTACTATTATTCAGCAATTGTAAGGAGTTGAATCTGTCCCCAGTAGTACATGGCTTGTTTGAATTAGAGCCAGGACTAGAACTCAGGTCTATATATAATCAACAATCAAGAAACAGCCAACTCTTGATGTTTCTATTCATGGGGAGGAAACCCAGATGGACTTACTCACAATGGATTCTTCCAAATCAAAGATCCCCCCCGCCCCAGGACATAGTTAGGACACTGTCTAGCTAGAAGATATTCAGAGAAAATTCACCCCTTTACCTGCCCCAGGGAAATAGGAGAATTCAATGCCTGAGCCATTTACCCAAGAGAGTAATCCATGCTGGAAATTTTGCTTAAAGTATTCTTTTAAAAGGCCCTTCTGTCTTTATTATGACTATAAGGCTGCTGAGTCTGCCCAAGCATATGAGGTTGCAAAGAATATTTCTTTTTATTCAGACCTTGCATTCTCTATAAAATGAAAGGATTCTTGGCACATAGTTGGCAATTACTATCTAGGTTTTCTGCATAACGTAGGTTTTTTAACTAAGCTTTAACTCAATAGACATCAGGCTCCAGTGAAAATACATGTGGACTAACACGAGCAGAAATAAACACAATTCTAATCAATTTAGCTGTTGACAAAAGCATGTGGTTTCATTGCTTGGGGCCAAAGTTTTAAGAGTGGGCTCTGATTTCTCGCCGGCACACCCTTCATTTATGTGTGCAAATAGGGTAATTAAGTGTCCAATTATCAGATTTGCATTGGCAAATGGGGGCTTTGTGTGGGTAAAATTCTCCATAGTTTGGGACCAGCTGAAACTTAGGTCTTTTATTTTTGAATCAATCCTCCAACAATAACGCAGGCATGATGAAGTTCTCATCTTGCCTCAATCTGAAGCCATGGCTGGAGACTTCCCTTTATTTTGGTGATTCAGTGAAGCGGAGAGCCAAAGTTAGGATATTGAGCTTTTTCTTCCATACTCTCTACTCTGAAAAATAATTAAGCGTTTCAAGTGCTTTCAGATTGACTTTTTTTTCCCTGCAAACTCTATAGAATTGATTACTGAAGGTGAAATACCTGTAAATATTCTTTATGAAGATTTAGCCATATGTAACTAGTAGGTCATTCAACCTACTAGTCAGGTCCCATAACTTTCTCAAAATACAGGTAGGAAGTTTTCTGGATACTTTCAGTCACAGAGCTGGTCTCCTTACAGTAATTAAGATGTTCTTTTTTGGTCCAGTTCTAGTCAAGATGGAGAAAAATACTCCATCCTGTGTCTCTCTGTGAATGCATTTAAAATTCTGAATGGAATACATGGAGCAGCTCTCTGAGGAATCTGGAAAGTAATAGCAGCAGGCAGATTGGGGAAGGAAACCAGAGCTCAAACTACCCATGAGTCAGTGGTGCGGTGACCATTTCCCCGACTGGTATCTTCTGTTCTAGATCCAGAGACAGCTAGACGCCTGGAACAATGCGCCAGGTACAGATAGAACTCCAAAGAAGCCCTTGTATTTTGGCTTGAAGAGAGAGAAAGGGGGCTCCTGGTGGTCAGAGAGAGGAGAAAATGCCCTGTTTTTATTCTTCCTTTACATTCTCTGCTCCTCCAGCTCCCAGGCAATACTGTTGTGATGGTGGTGGCTCGGTAGGCACCAAACAGGAGAGCCCTTATCACTGACTAGAAAAACTATGATTTCTCTTTTTTCTCCTCTATCTTTTTGCCATTCACCCTGGAACAGAAAAACCTGGCCCCTTCTTCTTCTTTTAGCCCTATTTTGCAAAGGGCTTGTATGAGTTTGATCACATTTTTTCTGGAATATTCCTTCTCTACATAGACTACCAAATAAACTTTTGACTGTGTATTTTACATCTAGGATAAAGCTACATCCTTGATAAAGCCTCCCCTTTCCAGAAATAGCTTTACTTACCTCTGTTATAAAAGATTTTGCTATAATATCTCATAATTATCTCTAGTTTGGAGGCTGCCATCTTCATCTATGGATTCATTCCCACCCTCTGGGGCTTGGTTTAGTGCTTTCATAAGGGTTTAAGTAAAATTATCACATTTGTTGTCTTCTAAATGAAATATCACAAGAAATAGTAAAAGATATGCATTAAGTTGAGAATTAAGCACAAGAATCAAGCATAAAAGTGCCTAAAGAGAAATGAATTTATATAAATATTTTATTATAGACAGGGCTGCCATACAATGTATTGCCCAGACTGGGGAATATTTGAAAATGAAAGGGGGAAGAAGTGCTAAAATGATGAAAATACGGTATTTGATCTATAACAGATACAAACTGGAACGCATGGTAACCCTCATTATATACTTACTGGCAAATGCCCCTCATCTCTTGTTTGTTTCTTCATGATTTCTTTTCCACTCACAGCTCTAGACATGGACCTATGTGTACAAAGCCCTCTGGAAATCTACATTTTGACCTCATATCATATGCTAGACCAACTCAACTAAGAAAGAGAGGATGTGGAAACTAACATTGCACATAAAAGTATTATCTTTGTGCAGCTTCCACCTTTCTTTCCATCCATCTTTGACTCTCACCTTCTCCCAAACACAGTTTCCAAGCACAAGAGGACGATTCCCTCACACCTTATTCTAACTGCAAGTTTTAATTAGATGGAACATTGTGGTTAAGCATTCTGACTTTTAGAATCTTTCTCATGGATTAAGATCTAAGTTTTGCTATTTACTATTCATGTAACTTCAGTTCTCTTCTACTCAGTTTCTTCATCTAAAAATTTCATCTATAAATTGAAAGCAATGATGATGTACTCTCTGAGGGATGTTGTGAGCGTTTAATGAAATAATTTGCATAGCAGTGCTTAGCAGAGTGCTTAAAATAAGTGGTCAGTAGATGTCAGCTATAATTCATTGTCCAATCTGGACACTTTTTTTTTCAATTGGGACACTTTTGAGATTGAAAGGGGACTCTACTAATAATTTGTTAGGATAGCTGGGGAAAAATGAGATTATCCCAGTCAAATCAGAACATGTGTTCACCCCATCTTCTGTTTTGTGAATGACTCTCTACAGTGGTATTCTGATGACCAATTTGCACAGAATGCCATAGAAAGGAGAGCTGTTACATACTTTACACAAGCCCTAAATTCTAAGGGAGTTTTAAATCTAAAGACTTGCTTACAGATACTTTATCTCTAAAGAAAAGTCTGGTTTTTGCCAAAATATGTAAGACATTTCCAGTTTGCCCAATACTGAATTGAGAGATACTTCTTTCTAGTTAATTAGCAAGTTTGTTGTGTTAAACACCTATTGCCTTGGAGGAAGAATACTTCTAGGACGGGAGAAAAGGAAGAAGCTGGTAAAGAGCTTAATAAATGAATCTGAAACCAAACCCCCAAAGAAATCCACTGCCACCACCATCACCACCAAAAAGAAAACATGACAGTTGCTCACTGAATCCCTGAGTGAAACTAAATTTCATATTTTCAAATCCAGAATATTTTAACCAGAGTACACTTTGATAATCAATTCCAGCTAAGGCTAAATGTATGTCTTCTAAAATTATCAAACAAATTCAAACTGGAGGACCATCTGCTTTACACCAAGCTAATACTTAAAATGTGTTTTATTTGCTAGAGAAATGGATTCTCATGTAGGCACATTTGGTCTTACCCATGCTGAAGCCAAATGAATTAGACATTGTCAAGGGGCCCACGACAGCATCTTAGGCTTGGCTGAATTTCCTTTTGGGTTAATTGTTATGACTTCCATTCTTCTGAGGGAAGGAATTGAAATTACTAGGACCCTGAAGCTCTTTACCTACCCACTTAGGACTCAACAGTCTCAGCATTGAAATAATCTTCATCACACTGCACAGACCAAATGGCTAAGGTTCCTTACAGTGGAATGGATATCATTTTGACTGCTTATGTTTCCATCAGCTCCTGGCTGGCTTTCCCATTTCCCTACTTCCTCTGGAAAACTAAGGTGTGTCATGGCTCCAGTTCACCTACTCAAGCCATTACACAACTCTTCCCATAATGAAAAAAAAAAATCACCCTAAGTGCTATGGACTTTTCAAGGTAATTTTGTATAACTGACTATTTGAGGAACATCAGACGAGATCGGGCGCGTTCAGGGTGGTATGGCTGTAGACTATTTGAGGAATATCAAATGACCTGGTTAAATACATATTCTGTTAACTTACAAGTTAACAGAGCATCTTGCTACTGCCTCTCCTCTCCAACATTGCGTCTGAAAATTTTGGTAAGGAATTATAGTTCACTTTCTTGTGTGAAAATAGTATCTTAAGTATGAGTGCATGGAGTTGTTTATACCTTCCTTTTCCCCCAAACTAACTGATGTTGCCTTTTTAAGTAAAGTTTATTCCATTTTACTTGTAAATAATAAAGTTCTTATAATCTTCTATTGCCGGGGTTGGAAAACTACAGCCTGTAGGCCAAATCTACTTGTTTTTATAAATAAAGTTTTATTAGAACTCAAGTACAACCATTTGCTTACTTATTGTCTGTGGCTGTTTTTTCACTACAAGATGAGTTGAGTAGTTTCTGCAGAGATTAAATGGCTTGTAAAACCAAAAAATTTTACTATTTGGTCCTTTACAGAAAATATTTGCTGACACTGTCAAACATAATCATTCTAAACACTGATAGTCATTGCACAAATTTATAGAAAGTAAAATATGGTGTACTCTGTTGAATATATTCTAAATGTAGGATATATCTTAGAGATAGTTAGATCTAAGAAAGTTTATTCTTGACATCAGCTTTTATTTTTCCTTGCTTGCTGAGTTCCCATTAATCAAGATTTCTTATGTACTATACAACAAATTTCCAGTAAAGCATACTTCATGATTATATAGATTCAAATGTTCCTCATGTAAAGCTGTGTCTCCCAGTTGCATAAAAACTTGATATATCTATATCTATATCTATCTTCTTTATCCATTCATCAGTCGATGGACATTTGGGTGGTTTCCATAATTTGGCTATTGTAGATAATGCTGCTGTAAACATTGGGGTGCATGTATCCCTTTGAATTAGTATTTTTGTATTCTTTGGGTAAATACCTAGTAGTGCAATGGCTGGATCATAGAATAGTTCTGCTATTCTGAAAAACAATATGGAAGTTCCTCAAAAACTTAAAAAAAAAAGAAAAGAAAGAAAATGTAGATTCTTAATTGTAGGTGGGGCAGCAGTGGGGGAGGCAGATGATGCTGATGTTGGTCCATTGAGTAATAAAAGTTGTGGTTTGGAATGTGTGCATGTGTATGTGAGTGTGTATGTGCACACACATATCCCTAATATGTCCATTATTGTTCTAAGAGCCAAACTTGTCTTCTCTTTGAGTATGCCTGGCATACTCAACTGTAGGAAAATTTCCCTCTTGTTTGTGAAGGATTTCTAATGAACTGCGTGCACAAGGACCCTCCCCTGCTGACTCATGCACACTGAACCCTGCTTAAGCTGTCAAGACAGTTCTCTGTGCTGTTAGCTCAGGTTTCTGCTCAGATGTGCTTGTGCTGCTGGCTCCAGAGGGGCTTCACTGATAATGGCAGCTGAGGGCATTCAATTAGCACATTTCAGGTTTCTCTGGTCATGGACACCTCATCATTTCTTTACTTAGGGATCTTTTCCTTTTTCCAAATCATTAGGCATCTCTTCCATGTTACTTTTCACTTTCCAGCCTGTAGTGGATAAGGATTCTATTTTAATACCATCTCACAACACATCTGTGTGTTCGGGTAATTTAGGGAGGAGCCAGGTGCTAACTTATTTTTTAAAGTAAAGTTTCATTTTTCTGAATCCCACTAAGACATTGATCCTGCCTCCTGTCTTTACTCGAATCCAGTGAAACCTCAGCATTAATAAATAGGTGTGATGAAGGCTGTGTCTGGAGATGGAAACTGAGTCTGGGAAGACAGGGAGGAGAAAAGGATGGGGACAAAGACGGAAGACTCCTCAGGTTCACACCTGCAAAGTAAAAGGTAAAAACCACTGCCTTTGGGAGAGAGATAGTGAGTTCCTCATTTTGTCCTGAATCCCAGTATCTCAGGAAGGAAAAACTCAAGTAGGGCAAAGGTGAGATCTGGTGATGCTTTCTCTGATGTAAGTTGGGAGGGAGGATTCCCTGGTTCAGGGCTTCTCAAATTTTAACATGCATGGGAATTCTCTGGAGATCTTACTAAAAAATGCAGATTTTCATTAGTTAAGTCAGGGTGGGGTCAGAATTTGTGCATCTCTAACAAGCTCCCTGGTGATGCTTACGTTGCCAATCAGGGGACCACACTTTGAGATGCAAGGCCCTACTGGCATACATGTAGGGCCATGGTTCTCAACCTTGACTTCTCATTAGAAGCGCCTGGAAAGCTTTAAAAAAAATCCCAATGCTCAGGCCTCACCCCAGACCTATTATTAAATCAGAAACCATGGTATGGGATCCAGACATCAATAATTTTGAAAGCTTCTTGAGTGATTCCCATGTGCAGTTGCCTGGGATGAAGAGGAATGGGAGGAAACAGAATCATTTCTCAAAGTGTGGTCCCAGGACCAGCAGCATCAGCATCACCCAGGAAACTGTTAGAAATGCAAATTCTTAGACCCTCCTCTAGGCCTACTTAATCGGAAAGTAGAGCTGGGACCCTGTTTTGTTAAGTTTTTCAGATGATTCTAGCACACACTAAGATTTGAGAACCACTGCTTTATATATTTAGCCTCTCAGACTAGTGTGATGGTGGGAACAAATACATTCTAAATGGTAACATGGCTTCAAGCTGTGTCTGTTGAGAACCCACGTACCAGCTATTGAGTGCTTACTATTTGCTAGGTAAAATGCCAAGCAATTGACTTACAGTATCTCACTTATTGGCTTAACATCCTGGACAGGTGAATATTAATGTTCCCATAGCACAAATGAGGAAACGGAAGACTACAGAGGTTTGGCAATTTGCCAAACGTCACAGAGCGGGGGAATTAGTATTTCATACCAGTCTTTCTGATTTCACGTGCTATCTCCTAACCTAGGCTAGGCTTCAGGCGGAATGAACAGAAGTGTAATTCACTCATTTTGTAACCATTGTGAGCATGCAAGACATGTTAGGTATCAAGCTACAGCTGTCTAAAAGTTATCCTTGTTGTCATGAGGTTTCAGAGAGGAAAACTGGCCATTAACGCATAGACAGATGCATTCTATAATAGATTAAGTAGCTTGTGCTATGGGTAAAAGTACCTTCTTGGGAACTGGAAGGTGGGGTGGCAGGATGTTTCAGGAAGAAGCCCAGAGAAAAAAGGCGAGTGTGACACCCCAGCATGGTTGGGATAGTATTCTGATTTAGAACAAGTCAACTTATTTTTAAATTCCTTTCATAACTGCTTCAGTTTGGTTAAAAATATCCACTAGATTTTTATTTAAAAGCTATTCATTTTCTATCAAATACTGAATTTCCTGTGATATTGAAACCTGATCAGTTTATTCTCCATTTTCACACATGGCTTTCACTGAACTAGAATGAATATTGTAATAATTTTTGTTTGCGTGTTTGTTTTTCAGATCAAGAGATGGAAGAAGAAAGTTCACCAAGTCAATGAAACAATTTTTAGGAAAATTACAGTTCTGCGAAATGCCAGGATTTAACTGTTAATGTCATTTGGAATTAGATAATCCATTGCTAGGGTCCTGTGGCCTTGTTGAAGCAACAGCAAATCAGTGAGGCTCCATGACTGGAACTGGTTGGGTAAAGTACTGTTTTTCTTTGGAATAAATGCAGAACAAATGTCTGAATAATTTAACATCGTGGCAGGACCAGTTGAGGCAGAAATGTAATAACCATGTTTTCATCAGTGTTTGGAATTAAGGTAACCTCTCCCTTAGGTTAAGAAAAAAAAATAACAAAAGAACTTAGGGGGGAAAAAAGTACCATCTTATCCCACTCAGGCTCATTCTCATGGAAGTGTGGTACATGCATGAAGCTGGGGATTTGACTGCTGTCCCTGGTCCCCACCGCTTTCTCCTCCTTTTCCCCTCCTACCTTTTCCACCTTGGAGGTTTCTTTCCAGATACAATATTACCCATTTGTCTGAGTTGTCAATAACTGGCCTTAAACATTCGTATTCGTGTTTTGTGAGTAGAACCTAAATTTTGGGACCACACAGACCTGGATTCAGTTCATAGATTTCCACATGTACCAACAGAGGTTAGTCATTTAACCTCTCTATGCCATGGGTTCCTTGTCTATAAAATGAGGGCAATAATGTCTACCCAGCAGGATTTGAAAAGGTAGCAGAGGTAATAATTTGAAACTATTAAATCAATGAATGAAATCACCCCTTTAATTCATGCTCTTTTGTAATCTTTGATTTTCGAGGCTGTATTGGGAGGCATATCACCTCAGAAGAGAAAACAAGTAATGCCTATAAAAAAAGTAAACAAGTAAACAGGTAAATAATTTATTGTTTATCTTCTAATCTCAAAGCTAACTTCCTTTTTAACTTCTTCTCTCTTTTTCTTCATCCCTCCCATCCTTCCTTCCCACCTTCCTTCTTGTTTATTTTTTAAATTTACATATAGTAAATTTGACTTTCCTTTTTGTGTACAGTTTTATGAATTTTTTTCACAGATTTTATTTTTTGAATAGTTTCAGATTCATAGCAAAATTAAAGGGAAACAATAGAGATTTCCCATATGCCTCTTGCCCCCACACAACATAACCTCCCCACTATCACCACGAGTGATATATTTGTTATAATTAATAAAGCAACATAAACACATCCTGATCATCCAAAGTCCATAGTTGATGTGAGGGCTCACTCTTGGCATTGTACATTCTATGGGATTTGACTACTATATAAAGGCATGCATACACATTATAATGACATTATAGTATTATAAAGAATAGTTTCTCTAACCTAAAAATCTTCTTCTTCTGCCTTTTTATCCCTCCCTTCCCCCAACCCCTAACCCCTGGCACACACTGATCTTTGTACCACCTCCGTAGTGGTCTTTTTGTGAAGTTGTCTTTTTGCAAAGTTGGAATCCTTTTCCTTGTAACCTTTTCTGATTGGCTTCCTTCACTTAGTAATGTGCATTTAAGTTTCCTCCATGTGTTTTCACGGCTTGACAGCTCATTTCTTTTTATTGCTGAATAATATTCCATTGTCTGAATGTACCACAGTTTATTTATCCATTCATCTACTGAAGGATATCATGGGTGCTTTCAAGTTTTGGCAATTATAAATAATACTGCTATAAACATCTGTGTGCAGGTTTTTATACACCTACAGACATAAGTTTTTGAATCATTTAGGTAAATACCAAGGAGTGCTATTGCTGGATTGTATGGTAAGTGTATGCTTGGTGTAGTAAAAAACTGCCAAACTGTCTTCCAAAGTCGCTGTATCATTTTGTGTTCCCACCAGCAGTGGGAATGTATTCTTCCACGTCCTTGCCAGCATTTGGTAGTGTCGGAGTTTTGGACTTTTGTCATTCTAATAAGTGTGTAGCGGTATCTCATTGTTTTAATTTGCATTTCCCTGACAGCATATGATAATGAGCATCTTTTCCTATGCTTATTTGCCATCTGCATATCTTCATTCTATGAGTTTTAACACATGTACAAAAATAGTTCCATTATCCCAAATGAAGTGGTCTTCAATCAGTGAGTGACAGGAATTGGTGTATAAACTTCCTCAACCCTTGATTGAGTAAGTCTGAACGTGTTCTCTGTACCAGTACCCAGAGTTTTCCCATGGGATTAAGGTCCAGTTACCCACAGTGGTGACTGGTCTATAATGCATTTTCTCACTGTCTTCCCTTCCCTCTCTCATTTCCCCAGTCCTCTTTTGGTGTTCTCTGCCTCTCCCAAATGAACTAGATCCATTTGAATCCTTGCCTGCTTTTGAGGAACCTAAATTAGGACAGTCGGTGTGCAACAAGAACTCAGCATAGGAAGTAAGGGAGTCTGGCTAGGCAGGAAGAGGAAGGGGCAAGCCCTGTTTCTGGCCCAGGGCAGCGCTGAACAGAAGAAAGAGAAGAAAGCTAAAGAGAGGAGGTCAATGCCAAGATTCCCATTTCTCTCACTCCTGGTCCTGCACGTAAAATAAGAGGACAATAGAAGTGGTCAGATAGGTATAGGAGACACCACGACACCAATTTTGTGGTCTATTTCTCTAGACATAGCTAAGATCCTAGGACGATCCCCATAGTCATGTCTGTACGATGTCCTCATAGAGTGGGATTGGAAATACACCACTGGCTGATGGAGAAACTGGAGAGATAAGCCTGAGGAAGTGGGCTTCTCTGCCTGGCCTGCTCCTGATCTTCCTACCAGTCCTGATGTGCAGACACTGAGGCTCAGAGACAGGCAGTGGACTGGAATACACCTTGGGATGCGTGTGTGAACACCTCATAAGCAGAGTCAATAGGCCAGGACCAGTTTCTAGAAGTAAGCCAACAGGAAGTGCCAAATGGCTGGTGAGGATATGATTGTTCTTCAGTCCACGCAGCTGACCAACCAGCCATCCCAAGGCAGAGGCTTGCAGGGATCTGAGACTTACCACATGAGTCTGCGGTCCCCATTCTCTATTGGCACCTGGCATATGAGCTCCAGACACCACCTTCAAAAGGAGCAAGGGGACAGAAAGGAGATCTAAAAGACAGCATATATCAGACAGACACCACACACCCAAAGAGGCTGTTGAAACTGGAAGAGAATAAAAAATAAAATTAGCCCAGTCTGACATTTTAATGTTGTTTCTCCCCCAGAGAACTATGAAGATTCGATTGGCCATAAACAAAGAAGCTGAAATTTCTTAGTACAGAAATGCCGTGAAGCACCATGAGAAAATTTACAACCCACTACATAAAGATTAGACATAAGGGATAGGAGGCACCCAACCAAGCATGTGGCCCAGGTAAGAGCTCAGGAACTGGTGGCTCTGTCATTGACGCCACATGTGATGATCTGAGTGAATTTGCTAGAATAGGAACCTATAGTAGCTGATCTAGCGGGAGCAGTGGGAATGACAAGTCTTGGTTCTACTGTTGTTCTTTCAAAAGACCCCAGTTCTAGAGCAGCTTCATGTTCAGGATTCTACATAATGGCCTTTTAGTCGGATGGAGCGCTGGATTGGTTCTGGGGCTCCTGTTGATTGAAAGTGTGAGGCAAGTCCTTTCCAAGTCTTGAGAGTTTGATTTGATTAACTAGTATTGATTAGTTTGTGTTAGAACTCCTTTATATGAAGAGTTGGTGTTCAAATTCACTAAGCCAGCCCAAGCCTCAGTGAGGACTGATCTGAGAAACCATTTGCTTGCTCTTTCTCCCATTAGTTTTAAATTGAACACCACAAGAGGCATAAAACAACAACAAAGGCTGTAATGCGCAGCTGAAAGGTTTTGGTCCAGTTTCTTGCCTTCTTCTTGCCACTAAAGGCAGATTAAAAAGGCATCATTTTCTTTGACATCTGTAGTATGCAGTCACCTTGCCCATTAGATTCAGACTGGGCGAAAGAACAGTGAGAGAGGGACGGGCTTAAGGGGAAATTTGCATATACATTTCCATTAGGGTTAAAGACATTTAAATCCACATTACCCTGGACCAGGGAATAATGAATGCACCATTATGGACAAGGCTTAGCGTGTGTTGCTGCTGCATTTGGCAGGTTCAAGTCTTGCTCTGGGTGTAATATTTTGTGACTCATTTTTCCTCAAGCATAGAGTAATAGGCTTTAACTTTGCTAAGCTTTTCTGCCAGCCCTTCGCCCCCTGCTGTTCCATTATATTGAACTTGTAAGCAGGACGCTCTGTCCGGCTCACCCAGATTACCGCGGCAATACGGCCCCGCTGAGGGGCTGGTGTCAGGATAAGTGTTAGGGAGGGAGCTCCCCATCTTGGCATGCTGTTCTCATCTTATTAAATTCAGCTTTGTGGAAGCAGGGAGCCTGCCTCTCAGTCACACTGGCTCAAGCCTGATCCAACTGCTACTGTCAGACAATATGAAAATAGGAACCACCACAGCTAACGGCAGGTGCTGCTTCACAGCTGAAAAAAAAAAAAAAAAAAGAGAGAGAGAGAGAGAAAGAAAAAGAAGAAGTCTGAGGGGTTTATATTATGATGATGATTTCACGAGCCTGTGTGAGTGTGTGTTATTTTACTCTTTTAGAAACACTTCACCAGATCGAAGGCTGGATTCAGAAAGCCTCGTGGTTTTGAGAAATGAAACAAGTCTCCGTGCCTTCAGCAGTGGGTGCATACGTGTTGGGGAGTTGTAGATGGAAGGCTGCTTTTATCAGGGTTCTTCACTCTAGGTTCCAGGGCATCTCATATTTAAATATTTAAATCCGCCCCCCCCAAAAAGCACTTTTGAATCCCTCCGAGTCAGGAATGTCCATATAATAATTTAAGATTTGTATGTTTGTGTAACAAGGCAGCAGAGGGTCTGGTTAGAGATATGAAATTAATGAACAAAACAGAAAATCCAGCCCTAGATATAAGTCATTGTGTGGGTTTGAGAGTCCCCATCTTCACTCCAAATTTCTGCCTTAACATGTGCTTTGGTTGTGTATTGCAGCAACTCAAACCACTCCAACATTTCGTGGCTTAAAATGACAGCCATTGTATTGTTCTTTACATTCTGTGAGTTGGCATTCTGAAGAGTGGATATTTGAATGAACGAAGTCAGCTTAAGCCTCAGCAAGGACTGACTTCCGGGATCACTTGCATGTTATTTCCCCCACTCATTTCACATAGACTCGGTTAGATGGTTCTTCTGCTGGTCTCACTAGGGTCTCCCCAGAGCTGCAGTCCAGTGGATAGGGCTTGAGTATTCAGGATTTGTCACTCACGAATCTGGCATCTTGGCAAGGACACCTAAGCTGGGGCCTCAGCTGGTGGGGGCAGAGGGGGGCGTTGTTGGCTCTCTCTTTCTCTCCTTCAGTTGGTCTTTACGTCTGATGTCTCCACATGGTCTCTCCAGCAAAGTAGCTGGATCTCTTACTCTGTGGCTCAAGGCTGCTAGGCCTTCTTATAGGTTTAGGCCTTGGAAACTTCCTGGTGTCACTTGCCCTGCATTCTCTCAGATGAAGGGAGTCACAGTCTTAGCCCAGATTCAATCTCCAAGTGGATTACACAAGGGCAGGAAAACTGGGAATTGTGCCTCATTTGCAGCCATCTTTGGACACCAACTAACATATCATGTTATGTACTTTGCTCTTCAGTCTCCAACAATAATGCATGATATACCTTCTTGCTTGGATAATTTAGTCAATTATTCTATAATTCTTTCAGTTGAATGCAAGTTTTAACCCTTTGGCTTAGGTATTCATGAAATGGCATTCCTGTTGCAGTATAAAGCTCATTTTGAGATACTTGAGACTCCATTTAACTAAGGTGTGTGTGTGGTTGGATAGAAAATGAGAGTAGGGGAATGGGAAACCAAGTCACTACGTGCTTGAGTCAGGATGAAGCCATAGATATATCTTTCAACAGTATCCTTAAAAAGTAACATTGAATGTATTGGGCCTTATAATCTAGAAATCTGGAGAGGGATTCAAGGAACACGTGACCAAATGCAACCCTTCAACATCACCACAAATTCCACTGTTTGCCTCTGCTTGACCCAGACAGCTGGATGGGTGGTGAGACCCTGTGGGGAAAATTGATGTGGGACTCTCTTCCGTGTTGTCTGGGTTAACTCCTTTGTGGAACCCCAAGCAAGAATTTACCTTATGGAGGTTGACAAACTCCAGGGAGAAGGTCATCACTGGCCTTTCATGAGAGTGCTAGGTATCCCTAGTCCCCAAGAGGCCAAGAAGGAACTGAACAAAAGCATAGAGTATTGAAAAGGAAACAAGGAGAGTGGAAAGCAGGGATGTTCCTCCATCTAGGTGTCTCAGCAGGGGCTCACTGTTAAATTGGAGGCCATGAGGCAGGACCACTTCACTTCCCCTTGGTCAAACACACCTGAGCCCCAAGGAACCTACAAAGAAAAGTAACAAACCTCTATTTAAAAAAAATTAATAGAATTAATAAGACGATTTGGTAAGTTTGCTATAAACACCAAGAATATTTTCAGTAAGGAACAGCTTTCATAAATTCTAGCAGTGTTCGAAGGACAAGACAAGTCTAGGGTTCTCCTACTACACCGCCTTTGTAGCTCCCTCCCTCAATCTCATAGATTCTAGGCTTGAGTATCTGAAACTGAGAACGGAAAACATTTCACTCATAATAACTACAAAAATGAAAAAAAAAAACCGTTCAAGATAGTTTCTCACAAACTTATTATTTACATTTAAGACAATTCTAATTAAAAATCAAATTTCTTCCTTGAATTTAGATAAAATTATGTTAAAATTTTTAAGAAAGAATAACTCCTCACGAATAACCAAGATAATTATGCAAAGAGAATGTAGTGCCTTCTCAGGTGGCAACACCTGCTGTAAACTAGGGCTGGATAATATACCGCTATGGACTAACCGTAATTCATTTAGCCAGTCCCCTGACGATGGCTAATCATAGCTAAAATCAGTAAATATCCTTATACACGTGTCCCATGTACTGGTACATATATTCTTGTGGGACAGACACCCAGGATCAGTGTTTGCTGATTGCCATTCATCTCTGAACTTAGCTGGGATAAGGAAAGGCTTTCTTGTTGCACTGTTGGCTGACGTACCTCTTCCATATCTTGCACAGTTTCTTTTTTTTAATAAAGAGTATTCAAGGAATTTTCATCAGATGAACGTAAATAGGTATCCCCATTTTTAAAGAATTCTTCCTTTAAAATTTAGAAAGATTCCGACACACCGTCTTTGGGGTGATCCATGGTGGACGTTTTGAGGGCAGCTGTCCTGCAGCCTGCACGCCCCGGACCGCCTCCTGTGGAAGACTGAGCCGGCTGTTTAGCTTTCTCCCTTTGTCTCATAACCATGTCCACCAACAGGAATGCTAATTCACCAGCTGCCCGCCTTAACAGATTCAAGAACAAGGGGAAAGACAGTACAGAAATGAGGCGGCGCCGAATAGAAGTTAATGTGGAGCTGAGGAAAGCTAAGAAGGATGACCAGATGCTGAAAAGGAGAAAGGTAAGCTCGTTTCCTGATGATGCTACCTCTCCACTACAGGAAAACCGCAACGACCAAGGCACTGTAAATTGGTCTGTTGATGACATTGTCAAAGGCATAAATAGCAACAATTTAGAAAGCCAGCTCCAGGCTGCTCAAGCTGCTAGGAAACTGCTTTCTAGGGAAAAACAGCCCCCCATAGACAACATAATCCGGGCTGGTTTGATTCCAAAATTTGTGTCCTTCTTGGGCAGAACTGATTGTAGTCCCATTCAGTTTGAATCTGCTTGGGCTCTCACTAACATTGTTTCTGGGACGTCAGAACAGACCAAGGCTGTGGTAGATGGAGGTGCTATCCCAGCATTCATTTCTCTGTTGGCATCTTCCCATGCCCACATCAGTGAACAAGCTGTATGGGCTCTAGGAAACATTGCAGGTGATGGTTCAGTTTTTCGAGACTTGGTTGTCAAGTACGGTGCAGTTGACCCACTAATGGCTCTCCTTGCAGTTCCTGATATGTCATCTTTAGCATGTGGTTACTTACGTAACCTTACTTGGACACTTTCAAACCTTTGTCGCAACAAGAATCCTGCACCCCCATTAGATGCTGTTGAGCAGATTCTTCCTACCTTAGTTCGTCTCCTGCATCATGATGATCCAGAAGTATTGGCAGATACCTGCTGGGCCATTTCCTACCTTACTGATGGTCCAAATGAACAGATTGAAATGGTTGTGAAAACAGGAGTTGTGCCCCAGCTTGTGAAGCTTCTAGGAGCTACTGAATTGCCCATTGTGACTCCTGTGCTAAGAGTCATAGGAAATATTGTCACTGGGACAGATGAACATACTCAGTTTGTAATAGATGCAGGAGCACTTACTGTTTTTCCCAGGCTCCTAATGAACCCCAAACTAATATTCAGAAGGAAGCTCCGTGGACAATGTCAAACATCACAGCTGGTCGCCAGGACCAGGTACAGCAAGTTGTGAATCATGGATTAGCCCATTCCTCATTCGTGTTCTCTCTAAGGCAGACTTTAAGACACAAAAGGAAGCTGTCTGGGCTGTGACCAACTATACAAGTGGTGGGACAGTTGAACAGATTGTATACCTCGTTCATTGTGGCATAATACAACCATTAACTGCAGAAGACACCAAAATTATTCTGGTTATTCTGGATGCCATTTCAAACATCTTTCAGGCTGCTGAGAAACTAGGTGAAACTGAGAAACTTAGTATAATGATTGAAGAATGTGGAGGTTTGGACAAAATTGAAGCTCTACAAAACCATGAAAATGAGTCTGTGTACAAAGCTTCATTAAACTTGATTGAGAAGTATTTCTCTGTAGAGGAAGAGGAAGATCAGAATGTTGTGCCAGAAACCACCTCTGAAGGCTATACGTTCCAAGTTCAGGATGGCACTCCCGGGACTTTTAACTTTTAGATTGTACAGCTGAGGCAGAAAGTTGTTTGTTGTGTACTCTGTTTGGTAGAAGTTTGTCTTACTGTTTCTCTACTAAGAACTCTTTTTAAATGTGTTTTGTTATTGTAGCACTTTTTACAACGAAACTCTACTTGACCAGTTCCAAACTGTACAAACTGTATGAAGCTCCTCCTCTCAGTGGGTTTCTTATTTCTATGTGGAATCTCCTCTCTTGCAGTGTCCTGTAAATAAAGATTAAATTCCACTCTTTTCTTAAAAAAAAATTTAGAAAGATTCCAAATTCAGAGAAGTTTTAAGAACAAAAATCTGTGCAAGAATTGAGTCTAAACTCTTCTTCTTTTTTTTTTTTTTAAATTTTATTTATTTATTTGAGACAGAGAGAATGAGAGAGAGAGAGCACATGAGAGGGGTGAGGGTCATAGGGAGAAGCAGGCTCCCTGCTGAGCAGGGAGCCCGATGCGGGACTCGATCCAGGGACTCCAGGATCATGACCTGAGCCGAAGGCAGTCGCTTAACCAACTGAGCCACCCAGGCGCCCTAGTCTAAACTCTTCTTGTGTTTGGGGATTTTTAGAAAATTCTTCAAATCAGAAAAATTGTGAATAGCCTTTAAAACATAGACTATCAACACATTTGTTTAGTTCACTCCCAAAAGCTCTTGTATTCTTTTTTTTTTTTTTTTTTTAAGATTTCGTTTATTTGACAGAGAGAGACACAGCGAGAGAGGGAACGCAAGCAGGGGGAGTGGGAGAGGGAGAAGCAGGCTTCCCGCGGAGCAGGGAGCCCAATGCGGGGCTCGATCCCAGGACCCTGGGATCATATCCTGAGCCGAAGGCAGACGCTTAACGACTGAGCCACCCAGGCGCCCCAAAGCTCTTGTATTCTTGTACATAATATTTTTAAATATTATTCTGAGATATCTCAATCTCACATAGAAGAATAATAAATAAAATAACTATTACCCATGTACTGACTACCCAGCTTTGTCAGATCTTAGCAGTTTGCTACATTTGCTTTAGAATTGTAAAGACAAACATTTTAAATACAATTTAAGTACCCCTGGGTACTGCTTTCTACTCTCATTTCTCTCTCTCCTTCCCGCTCTTATCCAGAGGCAATCATTACTCAGAAATCAGAGGTTATAATTTCCATGCAACTTATGTGGATTTTTACTACATTTATATGTAGTAAATAACATTTAGAACACTCCTTCATGTTTTCTTACTTTATAAAAATAGTCTCATACTATGTGTTATTCTTCTACCTGCCTCTTTAGACAGTATTGTTTCTGAAATTTATCAGGTTGATATCTGTAACTTTATCTAGTTGAACATCTATTTAATATTTTGCATATGAAATGGATCCATCCTCCTATTAAATGCACATTTCTATTGTTTCCAACTTTTTCCTATTATAGAAATAACTCTATAAACATTCTTAAACCTGTGGGTAGGTGGGAATGTTTTCTAGGGTAGTAGTTTTCAAAGAGTGGCTCAGAATGGCCTAGAGATTTCTGAGACCAGTTCAGGACATCTGCTGGACGAAAATTATTTTCGTAACAATGACATTATTTGACTTTTGCATTCTTATTCTCTCATAAACAGCAGAGTTTTTCAGAGACTACATGGTATGTAATATCACAACAGACTGAATGTAGAAGCAGATATGAGAATCCAGCTGTCTTCTATTAAACCGGATATTAGAGTAATTTGAAAAATATAAAATAGTGTCACTTTCATACTGATTTTTTTTTAATTTTGAAGAATAGAGTTGTTTTTCATCAAAATGTGTTATTTAGGTTAAGTAATGAGTTTATTGTTGTTATTTTTAAGTGAATGAATGAATAAATATTTTTAAATTTCTTGGTTTTAATTTCTAATTTAGTAAATATTAATAGACAAAAACGAAAGGAATTTGGTTCTCAGTGATTATAAAGAATAATGAATCGTTGAACACTACAACAAAAATTATGATGTACTATATGCTGGCTAACTGAACATAATAAAAAATAAAATAAAATTAATAAAAAATAAAATACAGTATACTGACATTAAAAAAAAAAAGAACTTAAAGGAGTTCCAATAGCAAAATGTTTGGGAATATTTGTGCATTTTGTATTGTGGGTTTTTTGTGTGTATGTGAACATATGTTTTCATTTCTCTTGGGTGAATACCTACAAGTGGAATTTCTGGGTCAGGGATAGATGTATGCTAACCTTTAAAAAAAACTGTCCCGTTGTTTTTCCAAGTGGTTATATGCTTTTACATTCCCTCCAGCTATTTATGAGAGTTCCAGTTCTTCCACATCCTTGTCAAATTCGCTTTTTAAATTTGTCTTTTTAATTTTAGTCATTCTAGTGGCTCTGAAACAACTTATGGTGGTTTTAATTTGAGGGATATCATTATAGGGACCCTTTCTCTGGGTTAAATCTGACATAGCTTTTTAAAAATGTGAAGACCCCAGGGAAAGTGTTACAGAAGGATCAACTCTGGTCTTTTCTCCTTGCTGAGAATGATTTATCAGGTTATTATCCTAAACGACAAATAATGAGTCTATGGCCATACCACCCTGAATGTACCCAATGTCATCTAAATTAAAAATAATGAGAATAAAGGCAATCAGGTGATTGCCAAGGTGGGAGGTATTGACCATTGATGAAATATGCACCAGAAAATATAGTACCTTCATATCATATCAACAGAGAGCATCACTTCGGTTAAGGCTAAGTTTTCATGAGTGGATGTTTTAAATAGGAATGTTAGTCTGGGTGTATGGTAAATAGGATGCCGATGAGGCACAAAAGACTCAAGACTGGAAACTAGCAGTGTAGTGGAAGTGCTCTAGACAAAGGATCCAGGGGACTTGAGATCGAATCCTAGTCACTCTGGAAGGATTTTAACCTCTCTGAATCTGTTTGTCACAGGAAATATGTTGACGATGAAACCTACATTTCAGAGTGGTTGAGTGGATTGAATAAGATTTAGATAATTACTTACTTTAATAAGATTAAAATAATGGGGGAGCCTGGGTGGCTCAGTCCGTTAAGCATCTGCCTTCGGCTCAGGTCATGATCCCAGGGTCCTGGGATCGAGCCCCGCATCGGGCTCCCTGCTCGGCGGGGAGCCTGCTTCTCCCTCTCCCACTCCCCCTGCTTGTGTTCCCTCTCTTGCTTTGTCTCTCTCTCTCAAATAAATAAATAAAATCTTAAAAAGAAAAAAAAGATTAAAATAGTGGCATAGAGTGCCATGGATCTCCTATCAACTTGATCGCCAATCAAGTTAACATTTCCTATCCCTCTGTGCAATGGTGCCAGGAGGTTAGAAGATTGCAGACCCTTGGGCAGTGTGAAGTGTGAAAGAAATAGTAGCCCCTGCGAGTATGATGGCATTGAGTGCTTCAGGGCTGGCATGTGGGAGACAGCAAGTTTTCTGAAGGCAGGTGTGGCCAAGACTGGCTAACTCCTTCCTAAACCCATTTCCTTCTCTTCCTGGCCAGAGTTAGACCACATTTCTCACATTTCTCATTATAGTTACCTGTGGCCAAATGACTAAGCCCTGACCAATGGAATGGGAGCACACATGACATACGCCACTTCCATGCTTGGTTCATGGAGAACTTCTCATATAATGCTTGACTTTCTTTCCCCTCATGGGCTGGTCTGCTGAAGAGAACACAGTGGAGGCCGCTGACACCCCACATTGTGACAGAGGGACAAGAGGGAAGGAGCCTGGTACCCAATTTCCACACTCAAATTTACATGAGCAAGAAATAAACTTTTATTATGTTAATTCAATGAGACATTGTCATTGTCCGTGACAGCACCCCTCCTACCTTCGCTAATACGGCAGGCGCTGCTTATACCTTCCTGCAGAGCTGTGGGAGATTTAAACTGGTGCCTCTTGGGTGCTCAGTAAATACTTGTTGAATTGGTCATCAAGGAATAAACAAATAATTGATTAGAAAAAACAGTATGGGTTGAAGAGTGGACATACGAAGAAAACGTGTGTTGCTTTCTTTAATGAGATTGGTCAGACCTGGCCCATGGTAGAAGTAATTTTAATTTCCTTTCCCACTGGGTTTTAAAATTTTCTGCTCTCTCATGGGCCTATTAAGAGCCAGGAAAGCTGGGGAAGGTGACATCCAAAGGTTATTTATTAGCAGTCTGTTATTTCTCTCTCTAAGTCCAATTCCTTTCCTCTCCTTTAGTAGATTTTATTGCTATAAGGAGTGGCATCTGGTACCAAAATTAAAAAAAAAAAAAAGTAAAGAAAAAGAAAGAAATCAAAACCAAAACCAAGCAAAATAATAATTAGATTAAAAAATATTTCCTGGGGTTTAGCTGAATCTGGGAAGGAATATCTCTAGCAGTCTGAACACCAAAGACAGAATGAATTTTGCAAAGTGCTGTGCAGACTAACCCTACTTATTTACTGGTTCTCACCTCCTTAATAATCCACAAACTAAATACTTCTCACAGAAAACCCAGCAGTGTCACCTTGCTTCTCCACCAAGATTTCATAGCCAAGAGCTGTAATGAGGTCTCCTGCAAGGGCAACCCCCATTATGTTTACCAAATATGTTATGGTATCTTTACTAAAAGATTCTTGTCAACAGTGTGTGTCTCTCTGGGCACAGTTTGAAGGGCAAGTCAGTAAACTTACATCATTTTTTTTTCAATTAATCCTTCCTCCCAAGAAATGTGCTAATCTGTACTGGGCCTCCTTGTCATTGGTGTGAATTATCTGATTTTTACTGTTTCCAAAAGCATTTTGCATATTCATAAAATGTTATCATTCAAATGTACAATATAAACCAGAGTGGGTTTCAAGCCAAAAGTAATTAATTCTGTTTCAGATAAATCAATTAGAATTGGAGTAGGGACTATATGCTCGTTTTGTCTTATTACTTCTGGAGAAGCATAAGCAATGTACATAATTATGGACTGAAAATTACATTAGATTCTTTACAAAGTCATGCATTTTCTGATTCACCTGAGTAACAGTAAGTTAGCCCTAGTACATAGGGATAAAGGCATGTCTAGCACTGAGAAAATTCAATATGAAACATCAAGCTTATGAAGGATTGCAATGATGGGGCAATTGTTTACATTACAAATTAGTTATTTGCTTCATAGGACCTTGGCAATTTGTTAGCTATTTGACCAAATTGGTTAAAAAGCAAACTTAAAGCATGAGTCAGAAATCTTCTGTTAAAAAAAAAAGATAATAAATATTTTAGGCTCTGCGGACCATATGGTTTCTATCACAACTATTCAATTCTGTTTGTGTAGTGTAGGTATGGAGCAAAATCAGCCATAGATAATAAATAAATGAACAAGTATGGTCATGGACCCCAATAAAACTTCATTTGTGGACATTAATTTGAATTTCATATAGTTTTATTATGTCATAAAGTAGTCTTCTTATGGTTTCTGTTGTTGTTTTGTTGTTGTTGTTGTTTTTGTTTTAGCTTCTGGGCCATACAAAATCAGGGGACGGCTGGATTTAACACATGGATTATAATTTGCCACCCCCTGATTGAAAGTATTGTGAGCAAGTCTCAATTGGCAGAATGAAAGCAGAATGAAATGAAGGTAAGATGCTTGATATCACAGTGTGTAAGGAAAATAGGAATCAACGTACACACTTAGTTTAGAATTGAGCATTAATTGCTGCAAGGGGCTTTGGTATTGTGGTGCTGGGTGAGGAAACAGGCAGAGAGTGCTCCTGACCAGCTCCGGGGTGCATGGAGGTTGGGCTGACTCAGCCTGCAAAAGAACTCGGGTTAAAGCTCTTTCGATGCATCTCTGTCTTTTCTTCTTTTTATTTGCTCCAAGCTCAGGCTGAGGAGTGGATGGGATTTTGAATACTTTCAACCTCATCATTTTCCAACTTCCCTGTCCACTTAGGCAATATAATTTTTAGTCATGGGTGATTCAGAACACGAAGACATCACCGTGGTCTCACCTCCATGGATTCTGACTCCAAAGTGGTGGGATGGGGCCTACGAAATCGGCATGGTTAACAAATGACCCAGAATGTTTTGATGGAGTTCTTACGGCTGGTGGGCAAAGTACTGATTACTCTCTTTTCTAGTCCAAGTCTGGCTTTTGTCTTTTCTTAGACCATTTTCATCTACTGTTCCTTCTCATTGCCTAGTCTAAAGACTCAGCTGTGGCTTGGGTCTGGCTTCTTTGGGGGGACAGCTTATGGAATAGAAGCTCAATGTATCCTTATCTTCCACCGCAGCCAAAGTAATCTTTTCAAAATGCCATACTGCCCATGTGGATACATTGCTAAATCTTCCTTTGTTTTTCCTTTGCATCTGGAATCAAGGTAAACTTGTTAACAAGGCCTGCTCAGTTTGGTTCCTCGAGCCCTCTACATTTTCATCCTGACCTCCATCCCAGTCATGCTGGCTACCTTTTCCTCCCACATCCTCTTCATGCCTCTTCCTGCCACAGGGCCTTTGCACTTTGCCTATTCCACTTCGCCTTCTCCTGGTTGATGTCTTCATGGGCTTCACATTTCACTTCAAGTGACGTTTCCTCATGAAAGCTCTTTCTGACCTCAGCAACTATAAATGTGGCACTTGCCCTGGGGTCAATTTTACACTTGGGTTTTGGGGGGTTTTTTTGTGATTATTTGACAAAGGTCTGTCTCTCCCACTAGACTGCAAGCTCCATGAGGACAAAGCTCACGTTAATATTTGGCTGCCATGTGTATCTCCCAATGCCCAGCATTTTGCCTGGGTCAATAGTCATTTGTTGAGTGAATGAACAAGTGGATGAATGAATGAATGAGTGAATGAATGAATGAGAGAAAACTGTGGCTTTGTGTTATGCTCCAGGCAATCAGAAAAACTGAATAAGTGTTCTGCAACTATGACAGACACTAAGCCTTCCATATGAAACCAACAGTGAGGAATCTGAGAGGGCTTCATGCCATTCTGCTGCACCTTGAATGGAAGGAGGTTGGCCCCAAACCAGCATGGTGCCACAGTTGATAAAAGCACCACTGCCAAGGTCGGTAGAGGGGGCTGGGCAATGGCCCTAGCAACAGCAGACAAATACAGAGGAGAACATGAGTAAAGGAGGAAGAATTTCTTAAGAATGAGAATTATAATAAAATGAAGGTTATCAAATGCCAAAGAAAAGAGACAATGAGGTAGCTCAAACTTTATCCGTCAAATTTGTATGACAGGAGGTATTGATTGGTACATACATTTTTCTGGCCAAAGTCAAGTTTAGGGATCTGGATGCACTCTACCAAATTGTACTGGGGAAAATCAAATGATGACAAGGCCTGACATCTGCGTGAATGTCTGATTCTAGATTTTCAACTTTTGACAAATACATATTATTATAGTTATGATATGTAAACTATTTGCATATGCTCTAAAAACATCTTTTAACCTATTTGTTTTTCCTGTAACATTGTCATTCAGCTTACATGACTGCTATGGAATGTAATCTACTTCTTTTAACAAACCATAGTCTTGAACGTCATCTAGTGAACCAAATATAGTCAAAATTATATTTGACACAATTTTTATCTTTTATATTTTTAGTAAAGAAATCAGTTTATTTTCTTACCATTTAGCACATAGTAGGTACTCAATAATGTTTATTGAATGCATACTTAAAACATTATGTTGTTTGCTTATGGACAGAAAATAATCCTTTCGCTGGAGCCTAAACCTCCATTTAACAAACTCAGAGAAACATGTGTGTTGGAACAAAACCTCTAAAGTCTCCTGTTTCATTCTCTTATCCCATATCATTTTTTTCTAAATAGTTCCCAAAGGGAGGTACCGATAGGGTCTTCAATAATTTTTAGGGTTAACGATGCCACAGTCTCCCAGTGTCAGTGAGCTTCCCTACGTAGCAAACCGTCGCAAACCTGGCAGCTTGAAACCACAATATTGATTAGTTTATATTTCTGCGAGTTAGCCATCTGGCCTGGGCTCAGCTGGGTGGTTCTTCTGGACTCAGCCTGGCTTGCTTATGTACCCGCAGTACCTAAGCACATGGGTACTAGTGAGCTAGATGGTTGCCTCCTGAATTGGCTGGCTGTCCCCCTGGGGCAGGGGGAGCACTCTCATCCTCTGGCAGGTTAGCTTAGGGGAACTGGGCAGCTTTCCAAACCACCACTTCTACTACATTCTATTTGCCAAAGCAAGCCACAAGGCCACCCTAGAACCACTAGCAGGGAAGGTAGGCTCCACCTCTTGATGGCAGGAGTTGCAAAGCCATCTCACAAGTCCACCAATACAAGGAAAGGTGCTGGACTGTGGTCATTTCTGTAATCTGCCACATTCCTCAAGAACCCCTTTTCTCCACTATCAGGACTATTTCTCTACATCAGATCAAAATCATGCTTCAGCTCATTACCAGCTTGTGCTATTTACTCCATAAAGAACTATAGTCACTATCTTCCGTACAATAGCCTTTCCTCAAGTTAATAGCATTAATTTGCCCTTGAGCTCTCTTTTGTCATCAAAAGTATGTTTGATACTTTTTGGTTGAGAAATAGATCCTTGACAAAGAAAGATAGTTATATTTACTAGATACCTTCGAATCCTTGGAACGCTCACCACATCTGAGAATAAATCCTAGCTTTGTCACTTATTTATGCTAAGTAATTATGATGATAAGTATAACAGCAATAACAACAGCTAATGTTTAGATAGCACATAATAGTATCAGGCACTGTTCTTTTTTTTTTTTTTTTTTTTTTTTTTTTTTTTAAAGATTTTATTTATTTATTTGACAGAGAGAGACACAGCGAGAGAGGGAACATAAGCAGGGGGAGTGGGGGAGGGAGAAGCAGGCTTCCCGCCGAGCAGGGAGCCCGATGTGGGACTCGATCCCAGGATCCTGGGATCATGACCTGAGCCGAAGGCAGACGCTTAACGACTGAGCCACCCAGGCGCCCAGTGTTCTTTTTTTTTTAAGATTTTATTTATTTGAGAGAGAGAGAGCATGAGCAGGGTGAGGGGCAGAGGGAGAAACAGACTCCCCACTGAGCAGGGAGCCTGATGCTATGTGGGGCTCGACCCCAGGATCCTGGGATCATGACCTGAGCCAAAGGCAGACACTTAACTGGCTGAGCCACCCAGGCATCCAGTATCAGGGACTATTCTAAGTGCTTTACATTTAATCCTGACAGTAAACCCCCGAGGCATTAATCCTGACAATAAACCCATTGTATAGATAAGAAAGCTGTAGCAGAGGAGTGTGAAGTCAAGTTTACATGGTCAGACAGAAGCAGAGTAGAAATTTGCCTGCAAGTAGCCTGGCCTCAGAGCCCATATTCTGAACCACTACAAAGTACTGTCTCCTGTGTGACTCCGTACAAGTCACCCAACCTATCTGAACCCACATTCCCACATCAGCAAAGTGGTGATGGTAATGCCTGCCCACAGATGTGTGGTGAGACTCAAATGAGCCAGTGTACCTGAAATATCTTGGGGAACTGCAAATCACTGTAAAAATGTAAGACATTATTATTTTTATCATTAACCTGACATGGTCATGTGTTTCACTGAGAACTCGAGAAGTCCAAAGAATGCACAAATTGTTATATGGCTCCTACGTGCTATTTAAATAAAGAAATGGATGGTGTCTGTTTAAATGCAAATCAGTCTGCAGTGTTAACGAAGTCGACATCGGTGTGATTTTGGGTTAACTATTCTGGTGTGAGGTCTTATTTTTCCACCAAAAGCCCTCCCCATCATGTTTTTCCGAAGATGAAGACAACTCCGCCTGTGAAATCTGAGGGAGGAATAGAGAACTACGGCTCCCCTTGAAGGCTGTGCACAACTTCCTTGTTTTGCTGGAAATCGTGGGGCCAAACTTATGCGCATTTCCCCCAACAAATATTTTCTAATTGCTATGTCCTTATCATCGCGAACCCAATTTACAGCACCAGGCATGCAATGTGTTATTTTTGGAGCAGTGCTGTATACACTGGAAAAAATTTGCACATGAGGGCAAAATAGAACAGACAATTGCTTTTGGGGACTGCACAGATTAGTACATCATTGCATACTAACAAAGTGCTAATTGCTCCTTTTGACCACGGGCCCAGTTTACAAAGCTTTTGCACAAATGTGCTCTGTGCACTAAATTACAAAACTAACACTGCATTATTTCTCAGTACAGCTTGCAAATTCTTGTAGGACAGTATGCATTAGCATTAATTAAACTGGAGAGAGAGATAAAGAGAGAGAGAGAGAGAGATCGTGCGCAAGCGCTAGAGAGAGGGAGATACTCACAATTTGGAAAGAACAGACCGGATGCTAATTACTCAAGTTACAAATGTTGCACTTGTTCTGGGATGATATTAGGAAAAGCAAACAGCATCTATTCTCCAGGCTTGCATTTGGGAAACACAGTTTCAGGTCTGCAGTAAAGATGAAGACTGGTGGTTAATAACTAAAATAAAGTAGTAGAAGTAGTAATAGTAGGAGTAATAGCTGACATTTATTACTTACATTTAGTAAGTAGGCAGCACTTATTCTGTGGCAGGCCCTATTCAAATAGTTGTGCACACACCAACGCATTTATTCCTTACAATGACTCTAAGAGGATAAGAATAATAGAATGGTCAATCTTTTAATAAGCTGACTACTGTTGAACCCCTACTCCATCCCACCCCTGTGACTCAGCTTTAGGCAGTTGAGTCTGAAAATGACAAGGATGACTCAAGCTTTGAAATCTCTGTGAAAATAGGAGTCACCTCTTCCCACCCCCAGTGATCTTTGTTTTCTTCCAAATGCTAAGAAGCCACACTTAAAAAAATTACATTATTGCAAAATAGGTACAGAATCTTTTGACTTACTCAAAATAAGTACTTCTCTAAATCTGATCCATTTCTTCTTAAAAAAAAAAAAGCCCTGAGATAAGTTTCAATTAGCAATTGAAAGAGGAGTAAACAACAAGGAGTATTTCCTTGTTTTCAGAAATCAAAAGTGAGGATATGATCAGGCCGACTTATAGTTATGAAGAAAACCTGTTTTCTTTTAAATCAGGCTTTAATTTATGAATGAGAAGACTGGCTATACCTTGAAAGAAAAGTATGGGCATATCTGTTTCTTATTATTAAATAGCCAGGATCTTTCATGAAGTATGTGTGGTATGGCTACTCTCTGGGGCACAGATTTAAAGATTATAGCTTGTTAAGGTAGAGCAGAAAGAAGCAAACTGTCTGTGGGGAGATCACATTATACATCCCTGGGCTAAGAATTAATGTGGGGAAATGTGAGAGCACACTCTTTTTGGTGTTACCATATGTGTGAAGTAATCATAAAGTATAACTGTAATGAATCCAATTCTGAAAGTCCACTCTTCTGTGAAAAGAGGCGTCTTTTTTAGCATCTGGAGAAATGCAGATGATGGTAAATTCAGGCAAGAGGGGCTGGACTCAGGCTGCCAATTATACTTGTCGGAGGGAGAATTCTGATCAGAGAATGAAGTACAGTGGTGGGTTTGTCGAACAGGATGTAGTCCCTCCTGTCATTTGGAGGGGAAATTAACTTATGAGGTTGACAGAAATACCGGAACTGTTTTATATGGAACAACAGGTGTTGTGAGTGGGAGACTTAAAAGGACTCCTTTGCCAGATAAGTTTGGGAAACCATGCATGCAGTATTTGCTCCTGGAAATTTGCAAGGCACACAAACATACAAGAGGTTCCAAGGAGCCCTGCTTCTTATTTAAGTTCACTTTAAAAGGATTCGCACAAACTAGTATTCTGTGAAACTCAGTTTGGGAAATGGTAGCGAATTTTTTGAAAAGTATTTGATTGTGGAAAGAAATGTGTTCACTTGACCAGTAGGTCGGGTTGCCCACACAAAAGGAGTAAAGAAGCATACTTCATTAAAAAGTACAGCCATAATACTTGGCAAAATAATGTACTTCAGGCCGACTGAAAGAGACTAAGCTGAAAAACTAGGGGCAAGTTAAGAGTCCTATCCAGGAAGGAAGCCAATCAATTGCTTGACTTTAAGAAACTAAACTGAATTGCTTGACTTAAGCTTAAGTAATCTGTGTTAAATAAGGTCATTTTTTTCCCTCTACCTTTGTCTGAGTATGTGTGGGGAGATGGTGGTGATGGTGGTGAGGTGTGTAACTCTACCTTCAGTTTCCTTGTAAATGAAGTGTTCGTCCATATTTTGCCAAATTCTAAAAATTCTTTCTTAGATTAGGGGAATTTGGATGTAGAAGGATTATATGTTTGTACAGATGATTACAAAATCTGACCATTGGGAATCAAAAGTGCCCGGCTTAAATTCTCGATCAACATGGCAAAGGAAACCAGGGTACCGTGAGTCCATTGCTTTACCATACACAGAGCCACAGCCAAAAGTCAGAGAGAAACTGGATTGATAGAGAGAAGTGAAAACATGACTAAGGGAGCAGGAAGTTGGAACTGTCCTCTTCCCACCTGGGCTTCCCTTCCTGATCTCTTTCTGCTTGAATTGCTGATGCCTTTACTGATGCTTTGGAAATTCTCAACTACCACAGAGGGGAATAGGGGATTTCTGCCGCCCCACTCTCCCTTTTTCTTCTTGTCTTTGTTCAGTTTGTGGCCCTAGTGCCATGCTGATGCTGAGCTGTCACTTCGGGCTTGTTAGTCAAATTATGGTGATTAATGCAAACAGCCAACATGAACTTTGGGCTGCTCAGATGTTAGATAACCCATGAGCTGGCAGGGAGCCATCTTTCTACATATCCTAAGTGACTCAGACATCTTTCAACACCAAAGAAGGTCTTCCTCAAGCACAGAACTCTGTGATTCTTAAGTGACTCAGACACCTTTCAAAACCGAAAGACAGCCTTCCGGTATTTGATATAAATTTGATGGCCAAGTTCTTTTCAGATGATAAAATTAATGAGACTGTTTAAAAACAAATGGCTTCTGGTGAAAAGGGGTGTATTCTATGGACTTCTATTACATACACGATGCTGATTCTTTCTAGAAGTTTTTCAGCACATTCCAAGGCTCCAACATCTTTTCTTCTAAATGTGGTCATTTTCTTTAACTGAGTTTGAGAAGCAATTAAGAACCCACTTCCATCTATGGTTTAGCTTTTACATGTGGTAAATGATGATGTGTCCATTGTTCTCCTAATTTGAAGCAGATGTTTTGGGGACTAATAAGAAAAATAAAATAAATATAAGATACTTAGAACTTTGAAAGAAACTTCCTATAGAAATTTGAGAAGCTGTGGTTTATTACATAATATGGAAGCCTCAATTCTGAAATTCTTTGGAGAATATGTCACCAAACTTTCTTACCTAAGATGAAATTAGAATTCTCGCCACAAAGGATTTCCTGCCTAGATGGAGGTAAAGAAGCCAACTATGAGAAAAATGTTCCATTAACATAAACTAAAGTTTTATTTCTGGGGGATACCCTATGAAATCAACCACTTCCCTTATGGTACCATTTTATGATTCTATATGCTCAGAAGAGCCAAGTAGGGAAAATTTTGATGCGGTTGGTTTTGTCTGTTTCTTTCCTGGAGGCCCATCATCCAAGACTAGACTTACAGACCCTTCTCCCAACTGTAGAAGACCTCTAATGTTAATTGTGTAGGACTTGGGCCCCAAGCTATTTCCTGCCCTTCCCCAAGGATAGAGGGGTTTCTTCTTCTTTTTTTTTCCTTCTCTAAATGCAATGGGTTTTCACCTGTGCCATTGGGGTGACATGGTTTGTTGCTTCTCCTCTAGCATCTTAAGATTTACATTCTGTAGGATAAAGAAGTGTAGATGGGGTTCCATTCTTTTCTCCAGCAACAGCTGCTCCCATCTTCCAGCCTTTTATGGGAGTACTTGGTGGCGTAGCCATGGACAAGCCCTGTGAACGAGGGGAAATTTCTCAAATGTCTGAGTATCCCACATGCTCTACACCATCATGATTGCCCTCACATAATCTTTGGCAATTTGTTAACAATTTTAGTTGAGTTCTTTATACCTGCTTGTATGGTACCCAATATCTTCATTTCATCATCTAATACAAGTGAGCCAAAATTCTTATCCCATCTTTCCATGGAGGAGCCTCTCTTTCCTTGGATTTCAGGCTCCTTGTTTGGCCTACAACCTCAGCAATCTGAGGAGTTCGAGAAAAGTGATGGTTTTGTAATTTATTCAGATTTTTCTTGCTGTTAGGTTAGCAGGGATATTATCTCTAGTTCCCTACATCATAGACCATGGTGGAACTCTGAACCATGATTTTTTTTTAAGGGAAGGGAATGGGTCGGGAAAAGGATGAGAAGTCTTCATTCACAGACATGTTTCCAGCAGAACTTGCAAACCATGCAATTTTGGGCCATGAATCTGAACTTGAATTGGCCTGTCAGAAAGCGAAGAGTTATTCTCTTACTTCTAGATTAGTTTGAAAATGTCTTGAGAAGCTAGATTGGTTCCAATTTCAATCTAATTCCCAGCTATGTCCCCTCAGCTGACCCAACAGCTGGTGGTAGGTAGTAAGCTTGTCCTCTGGTTCCTGATTACTATAGTGAATTTTCAAACTATTTTACTCACAGTAGCCCAGCTTCTCCTGGTGCGTGTCTGTAAATGCAACCTAGGCCATCTGGTCTTTCCTCCTGGGTGGCCAAATGTTATCTTGCCTACTGCTTTCATTTGTTAACATTGTGTGCTCCTGAAATGATGCCTCTGCCTGAATGGAAGTGAAAGGATAATAGAGTATGAATGAGACAATAACAAAAATCAGTGCTGCTGTTTATCAAACACTGTCACAAACCAGGACTATGTGAAATGCTTTATAGTACTATCTCATTTGATGCTTATAACAAACCTTTGGGTAAGTGCTATTATTATCTCATTGCAAATATAAAGAATCAATAAATGAACTCATTAAATGGTGGTGGGAAAAATAGACAGCCATATACAAAAGAATGAAACTAGACTACCCACATACACTATACACAAAAATTAACTCAAAATGGATTAAAAACTTGACCTGAAACCATAAAACTCATAGGCAACAATGTAGGCAGTAAGCTCCTTGACACTGGTCTTGATGATGCGTTTTTGGATCTGATTCTAAAAGCGAAGGCAACAAAAGCAAAGATAAACAAGTGGGACTACATCAAACTAAAAAGCTTCTGCACAGTAAAGGAAACCATCAACAAAAAGAAAAGGCAACCTACTGAGTGGGAGAAAATACTTGCAAATCCTATATCTGAAAGGAGTTAATATCCAAAATATGTAAAAAAAATTCATACAATTCAATAGCAAAATCTCCAAATAATCCAATTAAAAAATGGACAGAGGATCTGAGTAGACATTTTCCCAAAGAAGACATACAAAGAGCCAACAGGTACATGAAAGGTGCTCGACATTACTAATCATAAAGGAAATGCAAATCAAAACCACAATGAGATATCACCTCACCCCTGAATTGAATAACTATTATTAAAAAGACAAGAAACAACAAGTGTTGGTGAGGATATGGAGAAAATGGAACACTTAAGTACTGTCTGTGGGATGTAAATTGATGCAGCCACCATAGAAAACAAGTTTTGAAGTTCCTCAAAAAATGAAATATACAACTACCACATGATACAGCAATTACAATTCTGGGTATTTAACCAAAGAAAATGAAAACATTAATTCAAAAAGATACATCCACCCCTATATTTATTGCAACATTATTTACAATAGTCAAGATATAGAGGCAACCCAATTGTCCATTGATGGATGAATGGATAAAGAAGGTGTGTGTGTGTGTGCACACACACACACACACACACACACACATACCCAATGGAATACCAATCAGTCATAAGAAAGAATGAAATCCATGTAACGACATGGATGGACCTTGAAAGCATTATTTAAGTGAAATAAGTCAGACAGAAAAAAAAAAACGAATACCATATGACTATTTACGTCCAAAACAACAACAAAAAGAACAATGAACACCCAGCTCATAGATACAGAAGACAGATTGGTGGTTGCCAGAGGCAAGTCATGGGCGTGTAATGTAACGTGTGACATAGTTAATAATATTGCATTGCATATTTGAAAGTTACTAAGAGAAAATAAAAGAATCGGAGGCACAAAGAATTTGAAGTAACTTACACAAGGTTGCAGATCTAATAATAGGTAGATCCAGAATGCCAACTTAGTATCTTAACTACTCCTGAAGTATATTGATATCTGTCCAATACTATTTTATTGTTGTTGTTGTTTGATTTATAGAGTGAGGACTCTCAAATAGAATGTATTAGGTTAATGGAAATTTTCTGTGGAAGACCTGACTTTTGAAGATGATACCAAAGATCTTAGAGAAAGAGAAAGTTGAAAGTTTCCTTCCCTCTGAGAAAGCCTGTCATTCCCAGATCGTGGAGATCTTTTCTTTCTCTCCCCAGCGCCAGAAGCCTGCTCAGATGTCACCCTTAACAACAGTGGCTGTGACAGTAAAAGGCAGACAATGGAAGGTATGACCAAAATCCCGAGTCCCTGCCTCCCACTTCAGGGTTGACAAGCTACACTGAGACCTGTGGCCTGGGTTTGGGACCCAGCTGCTAAAAGCACTTTCTTTGGTTTCTCCTAAGTGGGATCTCTAAGAAGCCCCGTGATTGTGAATGCTTTAGACAGGCACAGCTGTAGGGGAGCAGGGGGACATCTTGTTGCATTTCTATAAAGAAAACAAGCTGACCATATATTTGGATCTATCCAAGGTTGCTGAATGCACTTCCCTTAAAGTTTTTTTTGTAAATTTTGAGGTGGAATAAAAACATTCAGTTGGTGGTAACCAGATTTTGTCAAATTTTACACATTTTCATGTTTCCTGTGCTTCTTGCGGGCACACGTCAATAAATGTTATTATAAAAATGATAATGCCATACATTGTGTAGATTTTTGTATTCTGCAAAGCCTTTTACATATACTATTTCATTTCATATTATGAAGTCAGTAAGGCAGATGGAGAAACGAAGCACACTCTAGCAAAGAGAGTTGTACTAGAGAAAAAATAATAAGGAAGGATCAGAGGTGGGTCTGGATTTCCACCCTTAATGGCGACATGACTTGTTGACACAGCCTGTGGTCCAGTCCCCCAGTCTTCATCTTGGAGGTGAGTCAGTAGGACCATACCATTTCTGTGATTTCTCCCTGTAGCCCTCCATAACTTGGAGAATCCTGAGCAATCTACCTCCTCACCAACTCTGGCTACCAATTGTTAAACATTTGCCTATCTCATTACAGGTGGGCAATGGTATCTCATGATCATTTAATTCATCTTCTTATTCTTACTAGAGTTTGGATATCTTTTCACAGATTATAGACCATTTATATTTCTTCCTTCATCTTGATATATGTTTATAAATCTCCATTATCTTCAATGCCTTCAAATCAATTTAAAAGTATTTTCCTTACAAACCATATATACTATGGATTTTTTTCTTTTAAAATCCTGATCTGAAAATTTTTGTCTTTTGATGGGGAAATTCAAGTCTTTTACTTTTATTGTGATTACATGTATATTTGATCTTATTCCTGCCATCTTATTTTCTTTTCTGTTTGCTGTGATCTTCTCATTCCTGTCCCTGGATTGACCAAATTTCCTTTGTTCCTTTCCTGGTTTTGTGTTGCATTTTGCTTTGTTCTAAACCAGAAGTTTTGGAAGCTCTACATCTTATTTCTAGTTATCTCATGTTTAGCCATATATTTTTAATGCATTTATATATATTTTCCTATTGTCCAAAATAAATCAGTGTTTATAACCCACATCCTTCCAACAGGTGTTTGGCATATTTTTATTTCTTCCTTTCTTACTAGAATATTTTAGCTCCAGATTTTAATTTTTTTAATTTATGATTTATGGTCTCTAAAATCTTTAGTGATTCATGATTATCTATTTAATTTTATAAAATTGCAGGCTGGAGTAATTAATATAGGCAGACGATGTGGGTTTTTCTCAACATAATATGAAGTATTATGTCTGCAGTGGGACTCTGCTCTCACAGGGAAGATTCTCTTCAGTGGACAAAGAATGGCAGAATTTAGGCTTCTCTAAGGATGGGCCAAGAGCATGGTACCTCCACTTATGGTTGCCAAATTTATGAGGCAATGTGCTTTAATACTTTGTGCTTCAAAAAGGAGCTGCCTTTCTATTTTATATCCAAATTCAAAGTTGCAGTCAGCTTTTCTTTCTTGTCCCAGTGCTCACTGTTCATCTTCAAAATGGAGCCCTTGATTTATTTAGAGACCATTCTTCTAGTTTTAATGTGGGTACCAAACCATGGCCAACTGCTGAATATAGGGAGATGAATGGGGGTGGAGATCGACTGGCAAAACTTTTCAGCTGTCCTTTAATTATCTCGGAGATCATCACTTGATGATGGCCCTGCTGCCTTTCCATTGAGAAGGATTTGAGCTGCCTTAGTACCCCTTACTCATGGCACAATTTGGGATTGCCAGTCCATACTGTGGGATTACAAATCATTTCTGCTTCTGTCTTTCAAATATCCCCAAAATTTCTGATCCAGAAATGGCACCTTTCCTCATTTACCACCTTTAACCAGAATGACTGACATTTCACAGAAAAAGAACCTAAGGCTTCGAGAAGGCAACCTTGAGAAGTAGGAGGTACCCTTCAAGGATAATATGAGGCTTGCAGTAGTTTTGAGGGTGGGGCGGGGAGGGGCAGAAGGAGAGGAAGAGAGAGAATCCTAAGCAGGCTCCACACCTAGCATGAACACTGACGTAGGGCTTTATCTCACGATCCTGAGATCATGACCTGAACTGAAATCAAGAGTCAGACACTTAACTGACTGAGCCACCCAGGCATCCCCTCCCCTGCACCCCCCCTTTTTTTTAGAGAGAGAGAGGGAGGGGAAGCTAGCAGTATTGAAAAGATAGGAAAGGGGAAAACCTTTCTTGGCAGCCAGCTTTACTTCTCCTTTCACTGTGCATATGAGTACCTTCCTGTGTTTTAAGCACTAAATGATCTCTTCTCAGTTCCATGCTTTAAGAAGATGCTGTTTACCTGGTGTGATCCAGCAATGTCAGATATGTCATGAGCCAAGAACACATTGGGGAAACATGGTAGCTGGAACATATAGAAATGTATGAGGACCCCCCCCCCCACACACACACACACTCTCCTATGACCCTTTTGTTAATTTATTTAACCAAAATGTGTTGAGTGCCCACCACTTATACTCTGTTAATCCTGGGTTCACTGTAGTAAATACAACAAACAAGCTTTCTGTCCTCGCGGAGCCTATAGTCACTACTGTGACATCACACTGGCCATCACCTTCTACTTTTGCTTCTTTTATCTCAATTCTCCTCACTAAGAGAACCTACTAACCAATGCAGTTAAGGAACTGCATTACATACAACTTTGAAGCTATCTCTAGTACTGTGTTATGAAAGCAAAGTAGGATTTTACCAACATTTAATTTTGGCCAAAAGGGTCATACATTTTTTAATGATGGGGGGGGGTCTCTTTAGAAAGACACTGGAGTAAAGAATGCTAGTTCAGTGAGAGCTTCTGAACTACCTTTCTCATGTTGAATGGTGTATTGCCATCTTGAGCAAATGGGGCCACATAAAATATGTAGTCAATGTAAGAAATGAAGTGAGATTCAGAGTGGGATCAAACCTTGAGATAACATGTGGCTTGGGAGATATTCAGAGCCTTGTTTTCCTTGTCCAAAAAAATAAAAAGATGTCACTAAATGATGTCTAAGGTCTTCTAGCAGTAATGCCTACTGGGCCTGTATTAATAAAAAGATAATACAATAAACTCTGTTTTCATCTTTTAAATTTCCACCCACATAAGATGTTCCTTGAGGTTAGTGGAAGTTCTATGGAGAAAAACAAAGGAGAGAAAAGGCAATTGAACCTACAAAGTAATAGTCTTGCAAATCCACAAGATTGCTGTTGGGTGGTGTATCTTATATTCCTTGATATGGTGTCAAAATGAGCTACTTTCTGAAGAAGGGCTCTTGTCTTAATAACCTTCCTGTGTTGTCTGTGAAGTCCCAATAACAACAGAGATCAAGGTGGAGAGGAAAGTCAAAGCAGGATAGTTAAATTTCTTTTTATAAGATAGTGTAAGATGAAGAGATTCTTTCCAGGTTTTAGACTTTTCTTAACCTTTTTTACTCCCCTCTTTCTCGTCATCCCACCTGCCACTCCTGCCTCCTCTCAGAACAAAGCTGGAGACAGCAAGCTTTGGGACCCAAAAAGGCTAGGACATAGTTTTTACTGTAATTCACACCTTTCCCAAGTAAATTCCTTAGAAACCTCAGTAATTGGTAACTGATGTTTATTGAATTGGTCTCCTCAAATTGTCACTGGGACAGAGTGAGAAATTGTTATACGTCCTGCCAGCAGCCTGCTGTTGATGTTTTGTTTTAAAGGTCCCTTTAGACTATCCATGGAAGTTGTGGCCATTAAGAGTTGTTCCAAGGCTCTTAAGAGTTGCTCTTCTTCTTCTACTTCATTCTGCTCTTGCGTCACTTCTAGTACCCAAACCCACTCATATACACATTGGACACACATACACACACACCCTTATATAAATATTTATATGGAGCCTGTGGAATATACCTAAGAGCATAAGCTCAGGTTGCCTGGTTTCTCCATTTAGTAGCTGAGTGATCTTGGGCAACTCACTTAACCTCTCTTGCCTCAGTTTCATCTATATTACAGTGTTAAAATGAAGATGAAATGGCCGCACCCTTGTCCAGTATTTACCACAGGCCCTGGCACATTGTAAATGCTCTATAAATGTGAGGTATTATGCCCCTGATGAGCTTTCATTGTGCTTGCATTCTTTTGGAGTCCTGGGGAATGGATACCTTTGACAGTGAGATTTCCAAGTAAGGTGCTCTCAAAAGACTGTCCAGATTGAGCTAGGTTTCCATGTGTGGGAGTAGGGTAGGTAAAGTACTACGTGGCTTGCCCTTTGTTCTTACATGAGCTCAAGTCATGAAAGCAGCTTGGTGGGATTGGGTGGCAATGGTCTCTATGTGCCCTTTCAAGAAGGTAAAGTTAAATGTCACTTGCCAGGTGTTGAAACTTAACTCTAAAAAGAGTGAGTTAAGGGAAGTAGTTGTATTGAGCAGAGCTAGGTAAATTATCCACCGTGTTCAAGACCATTCTGGCAGAGCCCCATGGTGCTCTCTTATGTACATGTTCCCATTGTTTCTGCACATGCTGCCCTCAACACCATTTTGGGAAGGAGGGAGGGAGGGTGGGTGGGTGGGGACTTCTGATGTGATGCTGACAAGTACAAGCAATGGGAAACTTGACAGTTTCTATCCACATGTGCTCCCTCTGTTTCCTTTCTTCTTTTTGTCTCAGTTGTGATGGGCTTTGGTTTCGTTGAAGTTTAGTTTTGAGTTTTGACCTTAAGTAAACTCTGGTTGCAGGGTCAGTGTGATTGCCTTGTGCAAGAGCTGTGGTTACATGCAGGGGTCTGTGAGGGACATCTGCCTGGGTGGGAAAGATCTGCCCTCCATTTCCGAAACTTGGCTTCCATCAAGTCAAACTAAATCCTAATCCTTTTAAGCTCCCTCTTCTAGGTTAAAAATTGTCCACAAAGATGGCAAATAAGAGATTCTTAGGTACCCTAGATCTTGCTTTTGTGGGCAATGTGTCACAAATTTTCCATGTGGCTGAGAAGTGGAGAGAAATATTCATGTAGAAAACCCATGTGTCTTGTACAGATAGGGAATAGTAGGAACAAAAATATCTTGCTTCTCTTTCTATTTAATGCAATAAATGGTCTAGCTAACATGGACAGAATTTACCACACAAACTTCCTGTAGCATAAACATACAAGTCCTGAAAATGGGTAAATTTTATCAGAAGTAAAAACAAAAAACAAACAAAAAAACCCACAAAAAACAAAACAGAAAGTAGGAAGAATGCTCTACCACATGTAGAACACAAAGCTTTGTGTAAATGCCACAGAACCTATCAAAAACTGTCAGTTGGAAGCTATTGTGAATTCATTGGGGTCTTCTATACTGTTTAAGGTAGTGAACCCCAACCTTTCATGAATAGAAGCTCTTTTTCATTTTTGCAAGGTCCGATGCCTGGAAGGGGACAGTGATGGTGTTAATAAACTCACCAGGGTAACATCAAGTGAAGCTATTGAATGGAGGTGTGAGAATGGTGTTTTGTGCCTGTACTGTGGGCTTCTGACAGCCAGCATTCACTCATTCACTCACTCACTCACTCACTCACTCACCCATTCATACTTCTAACTAATAGTATCAGCTACAAGTTACAGCCATAGCTGTTGGCCAGAAAAGAAGGGGGAAATATGACAGTGGCTCAGGGATCAACTGTAACTTCCTCTGGGAGAAGGAACTCACAGGTCTAGAGGTCTCTAGATTCTGTCTTCTGGGAAAAATGGAATTTAGGCAACAGTTAGACTGTGCATTCAGGGTCCTCAATTTATAGGCATGAAGCTCTGCTTATGAGACTTACAAATTCCTGCAAGCCGTGAAGTTTGGTGAAGACTGGGGCTGCTATTGGGAGAGGGGAAAGGCAATGAGATTCTGGAAGATACCTGGGAAATGAACCACTTATGTCTTTTAAAATCTACTGGAAAATCCCAGAGTCCCTGTCAAAGGGGCCACTCCAAGACCTCCTTGAGGAGGCAACATTTTTCCATGGGCGCTGCATGGTAAAAGGATATAAGTCCCATTTGGAGGAAATCTTACACCCAGAAACACACTCTCTCATCAATCTTTGTCTTTGAAGTTTGGGTTCACCCACAACATGTGACTCAAAGACACATAAAAGACGCGGCAACCCCCATGGCCATGGGTAAGGTCATTATCTTGTGAGAGAAGTTGGTTTGGAGATTAGTCATACCTCATGCATGATAACCTTTGCCATTCTCTGCCCACCTTCATTACAGCTAATTTCAAAACAAATCTTTTTCTTTTTCAAGATGTTTAAGAAAAAAGCAACAACAAAAAAAACCCTCTGATCAATTTACATATGTGATTGATTATATCAGCCTTCACAAGAGTTCTGAAGTACATCTCAGGCTCATAGCTGGAAATTGGTTTTATTAAGGGATCTGTTGGTATACCCTTGCTTACTCCTGGTTACATCTCTAATGCAAAGAAGAGAATTTAGTTTTTAATTGATTATATTTTGGCTTCCCAAAATAAGATGACTGTGGATTTGCATATGTGATTTGCTGGTGCATAGACCATCACATATATAGGTTTTTATATCATCGCACCTCACATCCTGGTCTCCTGGCTCACTCACAAATGTTTAAATTGGCTTGTAGATGCATGTGTTTCCAACTTCATCACAGGGATCTTGCCATCCCAATTTCAGATTTAAAAAAAATTAATTTTCATTGGTATTATGTGGTGTATTAGTCTGCTAGGGCTGTCATTAAAAAAAAAAATGCCACAGATTGGGTGCCTTAAACAACAGAAATTTATTTTTCACAGTTCTGGAGGCTGGAAGTCCAAGACTGAGATGTCAACAGGTTTGGTTTCTCCAGAGATCCCTCTCTGAGATGGACACCTTCTCTAATTTATGTCCTCATATCACCTTTCCTCTGTGAGCACACACTCCTGTGAGACATCTTCCTCTTCGTATAAGGACTATTGGATTGGGGCCCCACCATTATAACATCATTTAACCTTAATTACCTCCTTAAATACCCCATGTCCAAATATAGTCATATTAGGGCTTAGGGCTTCAACACATGGATGGGTGGGGGGAGGGAGGACACATACAGAAAATAACACCTGGTATGGTAGGTAGGATTCTAAGATGTCCCCTAGATTTCCTCCCCCTGGTGCAATTGCCCCAGGGCTATGAGGATGGTGGATTTTACTCCCGTGATTAGGCTAAGTTATATTGCAGATTTGACCTTTAGATATGAGATTGTCCTAACTTAATCTCAGGAGTCCTTGAAAAGCAGAGAGTTTCTGGTAGGTAGCAGAAGGGAAAAATCAAAGAGATTTTATTTGAAGGAAATTTGATGCAAGGAAGGTTCTCTGTTGCTGAGATGGGGGAGTCACATGGCAGGGGCTCCAGGGTGGCAAGTAGATGCTGAGAGGGGTCCCTGACTGACAGCTGGCAAGATGACAGGGAGCTCAGCCCTACACCTACAAGGAATTAACTCTACCAACAACCTGAGTGATCTTGGAATTGGATTCTTCCCAGAACCTCCAGGTGCAGACTCAGCGTGGCCGGAATCTTGGTTTCATCTTTGTAATGCCCTGAGCGGAGAACCTAGCCATGATCTGTGGGACTTTTGACCTACAGAACTGCAAGATAATAGGTGGGTGTTATTTTAATCTCCTAAGATTATGGTAATTTGTTACACAGCGATAGAATGCTGATGCAGATAGGTGTTAGTAGGTCATCTGAATCAGCCACAGACCCATGGAAACAGAACCAGCTGAAGCTAATTCTTCTGCTGCCACATCCACATCTTTTGGACCAAGTTCCCTGGTGTTTCTCACACCGTAATATAACCTGTACTTCTCCTGGGAACCTTATTAAAGAGCAGAGTCTGATTCAGTAGTTCTATGGTGAGTCCTGAGATACAGCATTTCTGACAAACTCCCAGAGGAGGCTCATGCCACAGGCTGAGGGTCACATTTAGAGTAAAAATTATATACTTAGGAAATTGGTTTTATCCTCAGAGCTGTAGCAAAGCTGGGTCTGTCTTCTCTTTGCTCTTTAGTAGTTGATTGGTCAATTTCTCAAAGGATTTGGTCCAGAATTTCTGATGTTAATGGTAATGACGTCAGAAATTTGAGGTTTGTAATAGTAATAGTTAATATTCATTGATGATTTGCTATGTGCCATACACTTGTAAGTATTTCCATGAATTGCTTCATTTAAATCCTACAACCTATAATCAGTAGATGTTGTCATCCCCTTGTTTGGAAACCAAACCTCAAGGAGAACAAATAATGTGGCCAAGATCACATTGTTTATATATTGGAGTTTTATGGTTCAAACCTAGAACTTTCTGATACTCTTGGTCATTATTCTATTCAGCCCTTCTTTCTTAATGTAACTGAGAACATAACATAAAAGAAAACATACATGTGCTCCTCCCCTTGCTCAATTAGGGAGGAAATACATTTTTCTTTTGTTCCTCTCTCAAAGACTTGTTTGAGGGGGCCCCCTGCCTAAAATTTTGATTCAAACTATGTTCAAGAAAAAACTGTAGTTTACAAGTTTCTGAGAAATTTTTTTTTTTTTGTAATGCTCAAATCAGAGGCTTTTGGTTTAGCAAAGGCCTTTCTGAGGTTTTTAAAATGCAAAACTAGATCAAAAACTTAGTTTGGGTGGAGAGAGCAAAGCATAATAAGCAAAGAAGATTGGGGAGAGGAGGGGTGGAGACCGGCAGCTGCAGATTGAGGATAAGATGGGGATGAGTAACATGGCAGGTGTCAGGGCCTTAGGAGAGAAGATAAACCATGGCAAAGTCCTAGCAAGGAAACGTCTTCGAAGAACAATTCAATGAAAGGACAGTTGAATTCCAATATAGTAATCTGTTCCCTTTACTGAGCTCTGCTCTTCTCTCCATCCTTGAACTTAAGGCTCTCAGTCAGAGGCCTTTGTGTAAGGGGGGAACGAAGGGACAGTGAAGGGGAATGTAATATTTCCCTCACAACACTCTGCTGATACCAGAGCCGCAGTGAACAGTAGAGGTGCGGGTCCAAGGCAAGCCCTGCAGATGGGACCGGCTGCATGAGCAGCATCCTGCAGCGTGCAGTGCGTCAGTGGAAACCCAAGTCCCCACCATGGGGTTTCTCAGCACTGGCACTAATGATGTCTAGGGCCTGATCATTCTTGGTTGTGGGGGCCATATTTTGCCTTTTAGGATGTAGAGCAGCATCTCTGGCTTCCACTCCCTAAATGCTAATAGCACCTTCTCTCCCCAGTTGTGACACCAAAAAAATGTTTCTAGACATTTCCAGATAGCCTCTACGGGCAAAATCTCCCTGGCTAAGATCAGTTACCCTACACCAAACCCTCCAGACATACTGGGAAGGCCTCAGACACCCACAAAGCATGGGATGTTGACTTAAGCCATAGGACTAAAGAAATCCAGGCTGTAGATCTAGGTTACAGTAATGTAAGCAGAAATGCGGAGTCAGACAGGGTTTGGGTGCAGGGAGAGTTAGGGGTAGTCGTATCTGTGTTAAGCATAAACGCTTAAAAGGAACATTGGATAAAAAAATGGGGGGTGGGTTGAGAGAACGTTGGTCTCTAAAGCACTTTTTCTCCAGAAAATAAAAGTTCTGAGGGTCTATTACCATTAGCAGGCTATGCTGTTTGCCCAATTCAAATATAGTTTTCCTTTTTAAAAAAAAAAAAATCATAAATATTTAATTGAAATTGTCAAAAGGAAGCCCAAAATGAGATTTTTCAATTTTGGTTACTAACAGGCAAAGATTGTGATTTGGTTCCAGCCACTTGTGAGCTGTCTGCCTGCCACGGGCTCTGCCTTTATAGCACCCTTGATTAGATGTGACATTTTCTCACTCTGAGTATTTTGCCCATATTTGAAGAGACCCACACAGGGGACCTTATTAAAATCTGCAGAAGCCTGTGAATACGTGAGGATGCACTTATGTGAACGGAAGGGAGAGAATGGATTTTTTATCTTCTGGGAATCTGCTGGGAATCCTTATTTTATAGGAGCTTCCAAAATGGGAAAGAAGATGCAGATCTCATTTGAAACAGACCGCAGTGTGTCCTCTGCGCAGAAGTCCGAGAGAGCCCAGGGGAAAGCCGGGTTTAAGTTGTTTTTATGGACCACTAAAATGGGAATTGCTTCTTCTGTTAAACTCCAGTTTCCTTTGCTAATTATACTGAAGAGATGTGGACAGCATAGAGCCACAGATCACAATGACCCCACTGGCTCACTCAAGTCCGTGTCTGGGCTGACAAAAGTGTGAATTCCACTCTGCTCCCGGTCTGATTTGTCCCTGATTTGCCTTTCTAGTAAATGGCCCCGGGCCCCAGTAAGACAGAGTGGAGGCAAGCCTCCAAAAGTAGGCTGACCCTGTTGAAAACTGTGAAGGAGGCAAAATTTGTCCCCAGGTTCCCCTTCCTGTCCCCTTGCTATCTTGATAGGGCTTTTCTTCCCACACTTTTATAGGCCCTCAATATTCTAAGGCTTTTCTAGATAGATTGTTTTCAGTGAAGCAGCCTCATTCACAGGCTCTTATGCAAACCATATGACTCTGGTTCCACCACCACTCTGGTTCCACACCCCACATAGGATCGGGTCAAAGGTGGGAGCTTAAATCAAGGCAGCCAGCTCTGACAGGGGAGAGAGGATGAGCTCGATCTGTCAGCACAGATGCTTCCTTAGGAATTCACATTAACAAGTGGTGACATGAAGTGGGCATTAGCCGCGGTAGCCGACACTAAGACTATGAGGCTGAGTGGGGCTGAAGGAGAGGGAGTGGAAGAGATGGCATGAGGAGCCACGGAAAGCAAGAAGGCATTGATTACTTAACAAATATTGATTGGGCATTTACTGTGTGCCACACAGTTCTAGGTCCTGGGGATATGGCGGCAAATAAAGTGGGGAGAGCCCCAGCTTCCAGGAGTCGTTCAGGCAATGAAGAGGTAAACAAATACAGAAGATGTTAGATGCTAATGAGCACTCTGAAGAGAAAAAATGGGGAGAGGTGACAGAGTGACCAGCAGGGGTGGAGTAGGGAGAGGAAGGGAAGGGGGGCCACTTTGGGGTGGTGCGGTTGGGAAGGTCTCTCTGAGGAGGTGAGATCTAAGCTGAGTCCTCAGTGACTCACAGGGATAAGTCTTGGGAGACTCAGGAAGAACATTCCAGGCAGAAGTCCTAGCAAACACAAAGGCCCTGAGGCAGGGGTGAGTGTGGCATGTTCAAAGAAAGGAAGAAGGGCTGTGTGGCCAGAACACAGAGGGCAGGAAAAAACAGCACAGGATGAAATAAGAAAGGTAGGAAGGGGCAGGTCATCCAGGCCAGACGTCATAGTGAGGAAAACAGGATTTGACCCTGAGTGCAGGGAAGCCATCACAAGCATATGAAGAACACCTAGAAAGTGAGCTGAAAAAAGCCCAACAATGCAAAATTCATGAGTAAACTGTTCATAAGGAGAAAGAAGAAAGAAAGAAAGAAAGAAAGAAAGAAAGAAAGAAAGAAAAAAGAAAGAAAGAAAGAAAAAAGGAAGAAAGGAAGAAAGGAAGGAAGGAAGGTAGGAAGGAAGGAAGAGAAAGAAAGAAAGAAAGAAAGAGAAAGAAAGAAAGAAAGAAAGAAAGAAAGAAAGAAAGAAAGAAAGAAAGAAAAAGAAAGAAAGAAAGACTCTTACACATGCAAAAGATGCCCAAATTCTATTTCTGTTGGAGAAGCAGTTAGAGAAACGTGCGTTCTCATACGTTGCTGATGGGAGTACAGAACGGTACAGGCCCTGCTGAGGATGGGATTTGCTAATGGATTAGATATAGGAAGAGGTCAAATGCAAGAATCAGAGATGATGTCTAAACGTTCAGCTTGAGCAACAGGGTGGGCTATGATGTCATTTACTGAGGTGAAGAAGACTACAGGAAAAACATGTAAGGGGGCGGATGGGCGCAGGAGACCATTTCCAACACAACCAATCCGAGTTCAGTTTGGGGCGGGTTATATTTGAGAACGCTATTGCTTGGTCACGTGACAGTGCCCCAGGCAATTGGATGTGCAAGTCAGGAGCTCAAGGCTGGAGAAGTGTATGTTGAACTTGATAGTCTCTCTGTGGTGGTGAAAGTCATGGCCCGAATAGGCTCCTATGGGCTTGCCACCCCCATCACTGTGTGCACCTGAGATAGAGCGTAATGGTGCTCAAACTTCGAGGTTCATAAGAATCACCTAGAGAGCTTTTAAAAAAAACCTCCATTCCTAGGCCTCAGCTCCAGAGTTTCTGATTATGCATGCAAGCCTTGGGTTGAGCCCTGGAATCTTCATTTTTAATACATACCTCAGATAATTCTGATTGTAACTCTGCAGTGCCCAATTCAAAACCCATGAAAATACCTTCTTAAACTACACAAACCACTAACGTTTATACCTACATGGATCTGGAACACTGGCTAACTAACTGGGTATTAAAAAATCTTACTTTTTGAAACTTAAAACAGATTTAAGTATATTTTCTCCCCCAAACTTCTCACCTTTCTTAAACAAAAGGTAGCCCACAATATATAGTATCTGCTCCTGAAATGCTTCTTTAATTAATGCTAGAGATCTTTCCATATCTGTGCATAGAGGGCACCTCATTCTTTGTTTTACAGTTGCGTAATATTCCATGGTGCGCATACACCATGGTTTATTTCCTTGCTGGTGGGCAGTTGGACTGTTTCTTATCTTTTGCCATTAATTAATGCTGCACTGCATATTAATGTATATTCACTGTTACTTATCTGTGAGGTGTATCTGTAGAATAAATTCCCAGAAGTGGGATTGCTGGGTCAAAGGGTAAATGCATTTGTAATTTTGATAACACTTGCCAAATTGCCCTCTGCAGGGGTTGTATCATTTTGCACTCCCACCAGCAATGCATGAGCATGCCCGTTTCCCTACCACCTTGCCAACAGAGTGTGTTGTTAAACTTTTGGGTTTTTGCCAATTTGATAGGTGAGAAATGTTATTTCAGTGAAATTTCACTATTTTGTCTCTTATTAGGAATGAAATTGAGCTTCTTTTCATATTATATGCATAAGGGCTATTTGTATTTTTTTTCCCTATAAACAGTCTATTCATAAAACTTTTGACCATTTTCTTCTCAATTTCTAGGAGCTCTTTATATATTAAAGAGATGAGCTCTTTGTAATATAAGACACAATGTTTCCAGTTTTTCTTTCATGATTTGATTTGCTTATTTTTAAAATGTATTTGAATGTATCAATTTTTCTTTATGGCCTCTGGATTTTGAGTACTTGTTAAAAGACCTTCACCACTCTGAAGTTACAAAAGCACTCCCTCGTTGCTTTCATCATTTCAAAGGTCCTTAAGCAGATACTGTTAGCCTCATTTTATGGCTGAGGAAATGGACACCCAGGATTCAGACCTAAGCCTCCCACACTCCTAAACTTTTTCAGGACCTGATTCATGGAGTAAGAAAAGGAATCCCTCTTCTCAGCGTAACTTTGCATACTTTTGCTGGGAGATTTGTGAGGGTTATTCTTTGCGCTTGGCTCCGAATCTCAAATTTTCATGTGAAAACACCTATGACCACTGCAGGTGTTAAAGATAATGGTCCTGTTATTTCTCAGGCTTTAAATAAACACACAATTGCCCAGTTCCTCTAAACATTAATGTTTGCATTTAAATAAACACACACAAAAAAACCCCCAAATCTTATAAGCATCAATGCTGGAAGCCAACATGTTGAAACTGCCAGGACCACGCACACCACCTACGGACGTCAGCAAATGTCCCTTTTAATTGAACGCTCAAAAGGATATCTGCAGGCAAGCAGAGAGGCCCTGTGGTGGCCACATTGGACTGCATTAAGGGACACCTGGAATCCATGGCAGCTCCTCGTCTCTGTCTCTCCCTTTCTCTCTGCCAGAGCCAGCAGGTAGGGAGAGTGCTGACGTGTCTATTGAGGGCTAGGAAAAATACTCTGTTTGAAAGCCAGTCCTCTGATGGAAGATGACCCAGATGAAGCCTTGCGCCTGCAGTATCCTCTTCCCACTGAACCGTGGAACCCAGGGGCACCATTCTCCGTGGAAGAAGAGTAATGAGACATTCACCTCATACGTTTGACAGGGGAATGGTGTATGCATGGTCACAGTTCAGACCAGGGGCTGTGATAGGTTTACCTCTAGGATTAGCTCTGATCAGCTGGGAAGCTCTAGTTGAGATGGATTCCAAGGCCACGTCTAGGCACAGAGCTATATAGTACTGAGATACTGAGATTGATGTCTGTCACTGATACAGTAGGGGGAAGAGTCACACCCCTGTCAAGCATCTGCCCATCCTGATTTAAAGGCTTATAGTTAGTTTATAGAACCAAGACCCAATGAAAATGACTGAAATGAGCTTACCCACTCCAAATGCCAAAGTTTTGGAATGCTTGGCTCTAGGGAAGTTGCTCTGTCTCCTTTTCCAGAGGGTGATATCAATTATATAAAAAGCAAAACTTTTGCTTGGTTTTCCCTCCCCTGCAATTTGCTTACTCCTTTATTTCCAGCTCTAAAATCCAGTGCTTCAGGATCTAACACAGTGCTTTCCAACAGTAGATGTTCGATGACCACTGCATTGAATTACATCACATGTAGCAGACTGAGTTTTAAAAAGCACTTTGTGCACATTCGTGTATTCATTCAACGAATCCTTATTTAGCATCTACTTATGGCATGGTACTAGTTAGATGTTGGGATTACAAGACTGAATGATTAGATAAGGTCTCTAAAATGTAGATTTTTCCCAAATGCATGCATGAGAAGTTTTGAATTTTGATGACTCATGTTCAAGGCCTATATGAGGTACTTTATATCCACATTTGTTCTTCTCCCTTAATAAGTAAAACTTAATAAAACTTAATTTATTGATTCATTCAATTTATTGAGCACTACTCATGTTCCAGGCACTGGTCTAGTGCTGGGGACATAGCAGAGAACCAAAGTTCTTGTTCTCAGGAGGTTGCAAAAGAGAGAAAGAAGGCAGAAAATATAAGCACTATATTTAAACGAGTGGGTGGCCTAAGGACTTATGAAGAAAGAGGAAGCCTGCTGTCCCTGAAGTTATTTAGTTATTTATCTCGATGCTTCCACCTCAGCTCAGAATTCTTCAGAAGAGCCTACTAAACTTATAGATCCCTCCTCCAACTTCTTCCTTTTGCCTCCTTTCCTCTACTCTTATCCCTGTGGACTTAGCAAGCCTACTAGCACCAAGCACTCTTCTCGTCAAACTCCCTGATCTTGTAGGGCTCACGTTCTAGTGGGGAGACACACAATAAGCAAGGAAATTAGAATCCTTCTAATGTCAGCTCTGGATCAGTGCTATGCAGAGCAATAAAGCAGGCTTCCAGGTAAGGAGAGTAGCAGGTCCAGAGGTGCCATTCTGTATAGGGAGAGCCTGGAAGCCCTCTGGAGTGAGATGACATTTGAACTAAGATGTGAACAAAGAGAAGGCAGAACCATGTGGATGTCTAGGAGACAGTGATCCAAGCAGAGGGAATGCTAAGTCAAGGCCTGTGGCTGAAAGGTACCCTGGTATGTTTCACGGACAGCAAGGTGGCCAGAGGGACTGGAAGTGGAGTGAGGAAGGGGGAGCAGTAAGAGGGGACATCAGAGAGGTGGATGAGGCCAGCTTATTCCAGGCTTCACAGGCCATGCTTAGGATTTGAGTGAGATGGGAACCTGCTGGAAAATTTTGGTGGAGTGATAGGATCTGATATGTGCTTTAAAGGGATGGTTCTAGGTGCCCCCTCTATTCATCAAAGAACATTTCCACCTTCTGGCCCCCACCCACCCCCCACTCCCGCCTTCAGACCAGCAGCCCACCCTGTGAGCTGTATTTGGGGGCCAGTTAGAGTCCCAGTTCTGTGACCAGTTATCTCCCCAGACAATGCCAGTAATTACAAGGTGGGAAGCATCACTCTGCTGCATACCACACCTTTGAAGAGGGGATTTGGTTCAGCTTGAATTATGGGAAATAAAAAAGGGTCTGGCCATCAGAAAACCTACACTCTAATCTCTATCAATAACTAACCCTGTGCCCCTGAGCTGTTTTCTCTGACTCGGGTCTCAGGCTCCTCATCTGTGAAATGTGGGAGGGTTGAACCTGAAGACCTCTGAGGTACTTTCCAACTCAAAAGCACTGTGGTCTCCTGACAGTTGATGCACAGCTGTGTATCAGGACAGCCGCCTCTGGATAGTAGGGCTGTGGGGAGGACTCGGGGGGCCTCCTTTATTTTTTGTATTGTAACAAATAGCTCACATTGATGAGAACTTACTATGTGTCAGATATGGTGCTAAACACTTTATGTGTGATATTTCCTTTCCATGTACAGATGGAAAAACACAGGCTTAAAGAGATTAATTTACTCAAGCTCACAGGTCTAGTAAAAGCTAATTCTAGTGTCCTTTGTGATTCTGGGAGCTCAGCCCCTTTGTGATTCTGCCATTCATAGATACATTTATACATGAATAAGAGTCAATCTTCTGAAAAAAAAAAAAAGCATTTGACAAGCGACTTAGCATTGCCGCTGTGGTTGACTCTAAACCATAGCTGGATTTAAACTAAACAGATATCTTTGATCTCTGCCAAGATTATTCTCAATACATATTTTTTTGTTCTGGTTTTTTAAAAAGTCTGGTTACACTGTTGTATATTCCGCTGAATAAATATCTATATAACATAACACACAAACTTTATTGGTCCAGGCTGGAACTGTAAAAAGATGAACAAATCCCAGCATTCAAAATATGTTTAAAAACAACAGTTCCAGAGAAAGTGAAATGAAAAACAGAATAAAGTTGCCGTTTGGGGGTGCTTATCAAACAGAAACAAGTTAGTTATGATGCAGTGAGCCTTAAAATAAATCTAAAGTATTTTCCAGGAGGGATGGGAAGAAGCATGAAGGAGAAAGTACCCTTCCTTCTCTCTCTTCAGGTGTTCTTTTCTTTGGAAATTTCTATTAGAGGAATATTCATGAAAAATGCTTTTCAGCTAAAATAACTTGTTAATTGCCCAAAGACTGAAGAGGAATCTCTATTTCCGAGGTTGATAAAATCTACAAACTTAAATATCCTGACCCACATCTCAATAATTGCATTTTTTGTGATATTTTCTCTTGCCTCAAATTTTCACCTTTGTGAAAAGGTGAAAGCATATCGATACAGTTATATAAGATCAATGGAAGACTCCTTTGAGCAAATCTCAGTGCATTTGGTCATGCAATGTGAAATAAGCACAGTTATCAATTCAGACCTAGAGATATTGGGGCAATGAGTATAAACATCTTTTAGGGACATAAAAGATAAAATACTTGAAATAAAAATCTTGCCACAAAGTGCAGGATGTACGCTCTCTAAAAAGATAAGCTACAGTTTTTATCGTTGTTTCTAAATTTTGCTTTCATAGCACTGTATCTTTATTTTCATAGCACTGTATCTTTAAGGTGCAGTGGGTTTCAAACTATTCTGGGACAAGTCACTATTGCTATTTAAATATCACTAGAAATGATGGGTGAAAGGACACAGGACTTAGATTAGTGAGAGACAGAGAGAGAGAAATCTTGTGGAAAGAACCTAGATCTGTAGACAAACAGATGATCTGACTCTCAGACCCAGCAAATTTGCCTGGTTTGCTTGCAAAGCCATCAAAGCTAGGGGGTGTCTGCTGTAGATATGGTTTGCCATGTCTTTAAAAATAAAAGGTAGGCATAAGTTTTTGAAACAAAATAAAATATAGCTAGAGCATTAGGCAAACCATCCAGTTCTGTAAATAAATATGAAGCAATGGAATTGATCATGTCACACTCAAGCTCAAACCGTCACCAAGCTTCCCATTATACTTAAAATAAAATAAAGTCCTGGGGCACCTGGGTGGTTCAGTTGGCTAAGCGTCTGCCTTTGGCTCAGGTCATGATCTCAGGGTCCTGGGATCGAGCCCCGCATCGGGCTCCCTGCTCCGTGGGGAGCCTGCTTCTCTCTCTCCCTCTACTGCTCCCCCCCCCCCCCCCCACTTGTGCTCTCTGGCTCTCTCTCCCTCTCAAATAAATAAATAACAATCTTTAAAAATAAATAAATAAAATAAAATAAAGTCCTATCATGGCCTAAGAAGTCCTGCATGACCTGGCCCCTGGCTCCATCTCCAACTTCATTTCCTACCATGATTCCCCAAACCAATGTATCTTCATGTTCTAGCTTTTTATCTTCCTTCATTTGCTTTTCTCTGGATCACTGTTACAGTTGTGGTTGCTTTTCTCTCTTCTCCACCAGACTACTAGCTTCTTGATACAGAGATTTTTTTTTTCATCACTATATTCAGGCGTCGGGCTTATGGCAGGTGTTCAAAACTATTTTTGAATGAATGAACCATCAAACCAACAAAACACTAGACTATGTATTTATTGACTTGAAAGTCAATTTCTTTAGTAGGTGACCTTGAGAAGGTTGTTTCGCCTCTCTGTGCCTCAATTTTCCCTCATCTCAAAACTAAGGAGTTTAATAAGATTTTAGTCTTTGTATTCACAAAAACATTATCTTTCAAAAATAACGCAATTCAGTTTTCTAGATTTGTGACTGCCTGGCATTAACTAAGAATACTTTTTTTTTTTTTAACTAAGAATACTTTTTAAAGGCCATGGTGCATGAGGACCTGCACGGATACATTTTCTCTATTTTTATCTTAAATTTGTTTTGAATCAATTGATAAGTGCATGTATGTCCATCAGTCCATGTTTTTGTATTGTTAAAGTGTATTTCATTTTCTGCCACTGGATGTCGAGAAGATGGAAGCCCAACTTTATAATTTTTGCCATCTATATTTTATGATTCTCATGTAGTGACGGGAACTAGGTGGAGAAATGTGGGCTTCAAAGCAAGACTGAAATGCGGTGAAATGATTAAAACTAGATTTTTAAACAGCCCTTATTAAAGTTGTTAGGAAAATCCACACCCCTTAAGTGTCTTATGATTTTCAGTTTGACTGGTTTTCTTTGTTTTTTACGATTAACTCAGCTTGGAGGTGTTGCTTTAAAGGATATGAAAACTCAATTGGCATATAAAACCCAGTAATCAAAAAACATGTTAATATTTGATGGATAGATGAAATGTAATTAAGGATTCTATTTCCCTTTAAACCTATAACTCTATGGACTATATCTTCAAGTAGCATCCAAGAGGTCAAACATTTTGAGCTCACCAAATGTTCTCTTTCCTTTATGCCTGGTATAATGCTGCATTTATATATTTTTCTTAAGCTAGGTTTTAGAACAATCCTCCTATGATTTAACCATAAATCAGAATAAACTAAAAATGAGAATGTACAAATCAAAAATGTATTTTATAAAGTGTTGGAAAGAATGAGTGGGAACACTCTGGCCTCCAGCACCTCTGGGATCTATAGTGTCCCAGTAAAATCATACGCACTGTGTAGATGAATAGAACATAAAATTTATGCATTAGCTTTCGTGGTGGACATCTTGAAACTAATGTCACTTTGAAATAAACAAACCAGGGATTGGTTAACATCTGTCTACTCTTCAGTCTAAGATGTTCAGAGACACAAGTGTTATTTGTTTTTTCAGATAAACCAGATTAAATGAGAAAACCAAATATATCTCCAGCTCTCGATAAATACTTTTCCCTTCTTCCTTAAGCCAGTGCAACCCATTGCATCAGTCAGTCTCCCAACGGCTCATCACTAACCGACTTTCTGAATGTTGTGTTACTTACTGCCACCTCCGAAAGGAGCACAATGACCCTGACGTTCTGTGATTAGGGACTATGTGTGCAGTAGTGAAAAGAACAGAGTTTGAAGTCAGACTGAGCCAAGTTTGTTGTTATTTGGTGTTTTAACTCCATATCTCTAAGTAATATGTTTATATTGCTACATCATGGTGGTTTAGTTTTAAGTATTCTCTATTGACTTTCCCTATGGAGGAAAAAGATTTAACTCTCCTTCATTCCCCTCCACCCCACCCACTCATGAACTTGTCTTATCTCCTTATACTGTCACATTACACTGTTGGTTTTACCATAGTCAGTGTTCACATGACTGTAGATTCTTTTCACAGCTGAGCCACGGGAGTATCATATACTTTTATTTCCCTGAATGACTTTTATTTTTCCTTCAGTTAGTAATACTGTTGTTATTGATGTTGTTTGATTAAAAAACAAAAAACACTGATCAAATTTTCATTCACTCTGTTAGTCATCTAAATCTCCTCTTAAGATATTGAGATATATCAGGTTCTTATCAATTTCCCATTCCTGTAGAAATATAGGGATAGAAGAACCTTCTGGCCCGTGTCAGTGTAGGCTTGCTGTCCTCTACTCCTGCTCAGTTAATGACTTGGGGTCTCCTTACACCCCTCTTCTGAACTGAATCCCCAGTCTCCTGTATCTCATGTCTTTCTCTTCTTTGATTTACTCTCTCATTTTAGTGGAGCATATTTCCCAATTGCTTCTCAAGAAAAGACAAATAAGCGGTAAATTTTTGAGACCTTATGTCTGAAATTGTCTGTGTTTTACTTCATTTAATTGATAGTTTGGCTAAATATTGAGTTCTGGGTTGGAAATCATTTTCCTTAAGAATTCTGAAGGCATTGCTCCAAGGTCTTCTAGCTTCTAGTGTTGTTCTCGAATATTCCCAAACCCACTCTGACTTCTGATTTGGGTATGTACCACTTTTTTTTTTTTCTCATTCTGAAAGCCTGTAGGTCTCCTGTGGGGTCTTTCTTTATCCCTCGTACTGTGAAATGTCGTGGTGATATGCGTGGGTATGTGTCTATTTCCTTTTTTCGTGCCTGGCACTTAATGTGCTCTTTCAATCTAGAAACTCATTTATTTCCTTCCTTCCTTTCTTCCTAGGAGTTTTTCCTTTCTTCTTGGGAATTTCAGTTCTGGGGAACTATTCTGAACAATATTCTTTATAACATCTTCCCCTCCATGGTCTCTGGATAAGATCATCTTTAAGATCCTGGCACAGATGTTAGTAGTGGAAAGGGTCACGAGAGTGTATCAACACCAAACCTCCGGGGCTGAAGACCCACTGGGGATTATTACCAAAGAAGAGATGAGACCAACTGAAACCTAGAGCTTTTAAATGACTTGCCCATTGTCACCCTGCTGGTTAGTCTTAAAAAACATAACTAAATCCTAATTCCCTGATCACTAGGCTTTCTACTACATCAGTTTGCCTCTGAAGTAAAGAATATAAAGAATCTTTTTATGCTTTGAGTTCTTTCTCGGCATTAATTGAAAGGTGATGAAGATTTTGTGGCAAAAAATGATTACCTTCTAGTTCCACTGGCACATTACCATCTAGCTATTTGTATTACAATGCTCCGAGCCCAAGTGACCTCATATTTATGAAACAAGAATGCCATTTGTTTACATCATGTTCATTGTTAGATTTAATTTAATGACTTACCTTATGTACCTTTTGTATTTGTCACAATTCCCAGCACATGCTGTGCATGTAAGAAGTCCTACTTAAAGGGCACCTGGGTGGCTCAGGCATTAAGAGTCTGTCTTCAATTCAGGTTATGATCTTGGGGTCCCGGGATCGAGGCCTGTGTTGGGCTCCCTGCTTAGCAGGGAGTCTGCTTGTCCCTCTCCCTTTGTCCCTCTCTACGCACGCCATGTGTACACTATCTCTCTCTCAAATAAATAAATAAAATCTTTACTTAAGTTCTTGTTTAAGTTACTTTCTTCCTATTGCCTTCTGGGGTATTTATTCATTGGACAATTGAGGGTTTACTTCCTATACTTAAGGTACTCAAATATATAACAAAATTGTCTTGTAGGGGAGAAAGGACCAAATGAATTTTTTCTCAATTGTTTTCTAGTGTGGCTTTTAAAAAATGAATTTGAATTTCCTTATATATAAATTGTGAGTTCCTATTCTAATTTTGTTTCTATTGGGATCTTAGTGACTTCTAATGATTTGTGTGAATTGCATACATTGAAGAGACTGGCTTTTTGTCTAAAATGTTTGTCACGTACATTTTGGGGATTTTTGGATCTTGTTTACTCTTTAATTCATTTGACCCAAAAAGTATAATCCATTGCTATTTTCCACTCAGAAAACTTTACCTCATCTGGGTATTTAAAAAGTGTTTACGTTACCTAGAGATTTTAAACACCTTAATTTATTTCTTTTTATTCTTTAATTCATAGGTATGGCATGAGCAAAAGGTCTTAGCATGTATTTTTCCCCCAATAATACCCTGTTTTGAATAATATTTTCCTTGCCTGTTGATTTGCAGTGCCTACTTTATAAATACTATACTTTCATTTATTCTAGGATTTGGTTGTGAAGATTTGTTGTATTTTATCAACATAAGTATTTTAGAATTGGTACCACATTGATTTAATTGTTGTAATTTTTTAAAAATAACATGGTAGGCTTTATTACTGTCTGCAAATTTTTTGAAAAGTTAACTTGTACATGTTTATTATATCAGAAGAATTTGAGAACAGTGATTTTCAATCCCAGAATCTCTCTTTTTAAAAAATTTCTTAGAGAAAGAGAGAGAGTGTGTGTGTGAATAAGCTGTGGGGAGGGGCAGAGGGAGAGGGAAAGAGAGAATCTCAAGCAGACTCCAAGTTCAGCACCGAGCCCATTGTGCGGCTTGATCCCATGATCCTGAAATCATGACCTGAGCTCAAATCAAGAGTTGGATGCTTAACTGACTGAACCACCCAGGCACTCCTCAATCCCAGAATCTTAAATCCCTTAAATAGGGCATATCAGAACTCCAGCTACTCCATCCTTCCTTTGCAGAGATTAAAATGGGCCCAGTTGAGACTCACCCAGTATAGGGAAAGACACTGCTGAGATCCCTGTGAGCTTTGTGAGGTGAGGAAAGAGAGTCTGCAGAGATTTTTTAAAAAATCAAGTTCTAAGCTTAATTTTATTGAGATTTTATTTAGGATGGCATTATCTCTATACATTATTTTGAAGAAAAAGGAAGATTTTTACAATTTTCAGCCTACTTACGTAGAAACACAGTATATCTTTCCACTTATATGTCTTTTTTTAATTTCTCTTTGTTGTTTTGTAGCTTTTTTCACTGGAGCCCCACACATTTTTCATTGAGAGATTACACTTAATTTAAGGATTTTATAATTTATGTAAGTGGAATGTTTTTAATGTCACATCTATCTGAATTTTTTATTGTTAATGATTTTATATATTTACATACCTATTTCTTGTCACATTACCAAGCTGCATTGTTATAGGCCTTCAATCTGCAACAAAACCTGGGAGACAGATATATTTCGAAATCCAAAAGTTTACATTTTCAGAAAGGTAACATTGCACTGATGCCATTTATTTTTTTAAAAAAGATTTTAGTTATTTATTTGAGAGAGAGCATGAGTTGGGGGGGTAGAGCAGAAGGAGAGGGAGAAGCAGACTCCCCACTGAGCAGGGAGCCCGATGCAGGCTCGATCCCAGGACCCCAGGATCATGACCTGAACTGAAGGCAGACACATAACCGACTGAGCCACCCAGGTGCCCATATTGCCATGTATTATGTAATATCCATAGTAGGGTCTAGGACAGCAGGCCATAATCACTGTGCTAATAGACTGATATTCATATTTAAAAAGGATAAATAAAGAGTATAAAGAGCCTGACATCCACTGAACTCAGATTTTACTGACCAATGAGTGTGGGCATCGAAGTTAGGCAAATAAGTCATTTAGATTTCTGAAATATATATAAAGTATTGGTGACCAGCTGGTGTTTTCATAATTCACTCTTTTATATTTTCTTGGAAAAGAATCGCTTTTTTCCTTTTTAATGGATATACCTAAATACTTTTTCCTTTCTTATTGGATTTGCTAATACTTTCCTAAACAATGTTTAAAGAATAATCATGATGTTGTTGTGCGTGGCTCCTTAAAGTAGGTTGTTGGTCTTTGTCATACTAAAAAAAGTGTCCTTTATTAAGTTTTTAAAAAAATCAACACTGAATACGAAATGTTACTGTCCTTTCCCCTTTGTATTAGTTTCTGGTTGCTGCTATAACAAATTACCACAAATCTGGTGGCTTAAGACAATACAAATCTACCTTCTAACTGTCTGGAGGTCAGAGTCCAAAATCAGTCTTGCTGAGCTAAAGTCAAAAGGTTGTCAGGAGTGGCTTATTCTGGAGGCTCTGGGAGGAGAATCCACTTCCTTGTCTTTTCTAACTTCTAGAGGCTGTCTGCATTCCTCAGTTTCCAGTTCTCTTCCTCCTCTTCAAAGGACGTCACTCCGCTCTCTGCTTCATGGTCGCATGGCCTTCTCTATCTCTAACTCCCCTGCCTCCCTCTTACAAGGACCCTTATATTTACATCAAGCCCACCTGATAATTCAAGTTAATCTCTTCATTTCAAGATTTTCAACTATATCACATCTGCAAAGTCTCTTTTACCACATAAAACACATATTTGTAGTTTTCAGGGATTAGGGCATGGATTTTTTGGGGGGGTCATTAATTAGCCTACTACACCGTTCTAGTAAGATGATCACATATATTTTCTTCTTTGAATATAATGTGATTCTGTAGGTTATGTTGACAATTTTTTCTAATATTAAACCATAGCAAAATAAGTACAATAGTCTTTCCATATACAGCCTTAAAGCTTTTTGTCATAATTTTTATATGGTTGATTCTATATTCATACTTAATATTAGCTTACAGGTGTGTGTGTGTGTGTGTGTGTGTGTGTGTGTGTTCTTTACTTGGGTTTGGCAACTGAGTTAACCTGATACTGTGTATAAGTCAGGTAATAAAAACTCAATTTACACTACCTTAAGTGAAAGGGAGTTTTCTTTACTTGTATCACTGGAAAAGATACTAGAATATCTCAGAGGATTAAAGGAAAAACTGAAGGAGGTCCCAAGGATTGATAGTAGTAACTTCTTGACCCCAAAACTTTTTATGGTCTCCCTCTCTTTCCCCCACTCCAGGTGTCACTGACATTTTGTATTAGGATAGGCAGGCCCTCTCCATGTGCCATTACACTAAGCACAACAAATGAAGAGGAAAGAAGGAGCTCTTCTTTCCTAGCATTGGATATGAGAGATGCTTCATCCAAGTCATGTCCCTTCTCAAGGTGGCCAACATCCAAATGCTGATTAATGTGGGAGCAAAAAAGCTGGACCATTTCATGCAAACTTAGGGCTTTCCTAGCTTAAGAGCTCCCTGAGGCTCTGCTGAGGATGTACTAGGGCCTGTATCACAAGACAACTTCTTCCTCCACCCAGTTCTGTTCCTTCTCTCTCCCTTCAACAGATGTTTGTCCCTAGGACACTCCTTAATAAACATCCTGTCTGCTAAACACAGTATTTCAGCTTCCTAGGAAATACAACCTGACATACTTTGGGATGCGATAATTTGCTAGGGAGATAGATTAAGAACTAAAACCATTCCAATCATTTCAATTTTATTAGATACTATTACATTTAGGATTTTTTCTACTTATTCATAAATGAGATTTGTCTATGGTATTGGTGGAAGTGGAAGTTGGGATGGTTTTTACCCAGTTTTGCATTGGTGTTAGTATCTTTATGAGAAGAAATGGAATGAGGATTTTTTTCTCTTTTTTTTTAAGATTTATTTATTTATTTTAGTGGGGGGGAGGGGCAGAGGGAGAGAATCGTCAAGCAGGCTCCCTGCTGAGCACAGAGCCCAATGCGGGGCTCAATCCCATGACCCATGAGATCATGACATGAGCCAAAACCAAGAGTCCGATGCTTAACCATTCAATTGAGCCACCCAGGTGCCCCTGTTTTTTTTCTTTTTTAACCATGCTATAGCATGGGTTGTTATAAGTAGGAATTTTCCACATTTTAAACTTTAGGGGAAAAGTTTTCCTGTAAAACTAACTGGGCCCAGAATCTTTTTTTAAAAAACTAGTTTTTGATAAAGGAAGGTTCTATTTTTACTGCTCCAGCCCTTAACATGCTATTTTGCTTTTGCTTCAGGAGGTAAACTGTGAGTATTTTAGGATTACATTTCTCTGAGCAATTACATCAAAGCTACAGTTAATAGAAATTCTCCCTTGTCTGTCACTTACAGCCTTGTCTTTTCTCCCCTTTAAGAACTGTTTTAGTCTCTCTCTCCTTGCATTTTGTATGTACATTTTCACTGAACATTGAGAGAGGAGTTATCAGGAACTATTAATATCCTACCAAACTGACACAGAACTCCTTATGCCTTTCTTCAAAAGGAGAAAAGCCCACACTAGCCTTTGCTATAATCTTTCCTGCTCTTTCTACCCAAAGAGCAGCTCTTGCATACACACTCACTAACACACACACACACACACACACACACACACACATACACACCCGAATACTGAAGGTGTTCCCTTGATTGCATTAACTGTGGGTAACAATGCATACCATTAGCACTTCTCTAGTGTTTGATAAATGTGATCAGTTTCAACTTGGGGCAACATGATACTGGGGAATTCTTAAGGCAGAATTTCCCTCTTACATTCCACAGTTGTCTTAAAAGACTGGTGAAATGACAAGGTGCTTCTCCAAGGAAACTCCCTGACAAATCTTGTTTTCGAAAGTAGAGGAGAGGTGAGGGAAAGGAAGGAGAAGAGAAAACAAATTTAAATTCAGTCTTCTACTTTCATTTAGTTGGTCACTTCCATTCATTGTTTGGCTATGAGATTCCCCATATATTTTATTTCTTACTACAACTGGTATAGACAATGCCTTATTAATCTGGCAACATAATTGTAGACTAAAATAAGCCCCGATTTTACTAAAGAAAATTTTTATTTTTTTATACCTGGTAGAGAAATGGATTTAAAATGTAGGATACTTGATTTTTTTTTTTAGAGGAGCCTTGAAAATTGCGCAAACTGCTAAAATGGAATAATAACTATTTAGGCAGAGTTGGGAGAAAAGGTAATGGCACTCATTCTACTTAACTGAATTAGCATGTAGCCAATGACTTTTCATGTGAGCAGATAGAAGGACCTCAACATTATTTTGACCTTTAAATAATAATTATTGGTCCTGAGCAAATAAGGACGGATGCTAACAATGTCATTCCTTGTTTGTTTGTTTTGTCCTAGACTAGCTTTATAACAGATATGGGTTGATGAAAAAATATGTATCTGTAAGATTTGATTAAAATAAACATTATGGTCCCTGAAAGCTTCAAAGGCATTACCTTTTTTCTAGCAGGATGATCTGTGAGCAGCGCTTCTCAAACTTTAATGTACACATAATTCACCTGGGGATCTTCTTAAAATGCAGATTCTGACTCAGTTGGTCTGGGATGGGGCCTAAGATTAATAAAATCCCAGGTGATCCTGATCCATGAACCCTACTTTCACTAGATCAGGGTAACCCAGACCTTCTCATCCTACGTCTGTTAGTAAGGAGTTGCATGTGATCTTGGATATATTCCCGATCATCTTGAGAACCCGGATTTCCTCTTTTTCAGTGTGTTAGTTGCCTACTCACATATATGGGCCTTCCAAAAGGGAATTTCAAGGTATCAAAGGATGAATCCCGGGTAATTATCCTCCTTTTAAAAAGATTTCTTTAGGGGCACCTGGGTGGCTCAGTTGGTTAAGCGTCTGCCTTTGGCTCAGGTCATGATCTCAGGGTCCTGGGATTGAGCCCCCGGTTGGGCTCCCTGTTCAGCGGGGAGTCTGCTTCTCCCTCTGCCGCTCCCCTCCCCCTTGTGCTCCCCCACTCTCTGTCAAATAAATAAGTAAAATCTTAAAAAAAAAAAAGATTTCTTTAAATAGCGGCTTAGAACTCACAGGGGAATATTTGAGGGTATTTTTGGCGAATCATTCCATTTAATTAAACAAATCGTTATTGATCCCCTTTCAAGTGAAGGCTTTTTGCAAGATACCTCCAAGCAAACCAAAGAAAAGGATGACCCTGTTCTAGCCCTTACTGAAGTTTGAAGGTTATTAGTTGTACTGAGTAAACTTTGTTATCCAATATCTCAGGAGGGTTCCCCCTGAATTCACCTTAAAGAGGTGACAGTCTAGTGGGGTATCTATGGCAAACTCGAGGAGCTTCTTATTATTTATTTATTTATTTATTTATTTATTTATTTTTGCCAGTTCATAGACTAAAGAGAGGTTTAAGGTACAAGACTGTGTGAATTATGCTGGAAACTTTGGGGCTAACCCTGGAAATGCTTAGGAGTTTGTTTTTCTTAAAAGCATTTTCTACTCCTGTCAACAATTACAGACAGAAAAACAAGCGGTCTACAGCATGTCTCTGGGAGCTAACCATCACGCACAAATCCCGGAGCCTTGCACGGCTGCTTAAGGAGGGTCTACAGGAGGGGGGCGGTGCTGTAACTACAAGGAGGCTTGGGGGGAGGGAGGGCAGCAAAACCCCCCTGTGATTCAGCATTCCTAGGAAAAGTACCACTAATCACTTAGCCCTCATCTACTTTCACTTTTTAAAATTTTAGCAGAGCTTGTAAAGACTTGTCGTTTGACCAGATGGTGTGGGGAGAGTCTTTTTTTCCTAAAAGGAGGATATCATTTTACCCAGTACACTCAGAATCCATTCGTCCACAGGAGCTCCGTTTTGTTGTTTGCCATCACGGAGCATGGCTTTGTCTTCTCGCTGAGCATCAAGGGTGGCTAACAGATCAGATTGACAAAGATTCTGGTCTTTGTGCCCCACTCCTTAGCCCTTTCTAACACTGTGTCTATCGATATGCTCCTCCCCAAATCCTCTTTCCGTTTTCTGGTATGGCATACAAACCGATGATGGACAGCGTTCAGCTGAATGCTCTCGCGGTCCTCCCCTCCCTTTTCCCAGCTCCCCGTGCCCCTACTCGCTCTCCGGGCACAGAGCAGTCTCAGCATCAGGAGTTTGCTCCTGATGCCACACGCTTTCTGAATGGTTTTGTCGGCTCTGTTTTCCTAGGACACCCGGCAGCTCAACACTCTCTCATCATCTTACCTACGTCAGCCATGGCCAGGATTTTATGGAGTTTTTAGCCCCTTATAAAAACTAATAATAATAATACATAATGTGCCATGCTGGGTACTTGTGGACGTAGGCCTGGCCTCTGTGGCTCATTAACATCATTTCTCAGTTCAGCTTCATCCACTAGTCTCTGCAGTGGTTTGACATCCATCTCATTTCTGTCTTAAGTCTGACCCAATAAAAGACATCTTTTCCCAGCTTATCTTTTTCTTCTCTCAAGTGCGAATATAAGATTTATCAGTTATTAAGCTGTTTATATTTTTAAAGGTATCTAGCTTTGTGTCACTGTTGATTTCACTATTTGCAAACTGGCTTTGTCATTTTATTGATAGCACTTGAGTGAAGAGCTCCCTGTTAATATATGCAAACTCACAGCTCCCAACGAGCTTTCCAGCCCTGTTAATGAGAGGATTAGCAAGAGCACTGCAATGTATTTAACCTGCGGCACTAGCTCTGTTTCAATAAGACTTCAACAGCCTATTAAATGGAGTGGGGGCTCAATTAACCCACACAAAGGCCACTCTACTGAACGTGGCAGGGAGGACCACATTTAGCATCTGCCTAAGCAGCTTGTTGGAAGCTGGAAATAAAGAGGGTGACATGTTCTTGCCTGGAGCTATGATATAACTGAAATGGTGATTCTAGTTCATCTGGACTGACTGAATAGGTGACAGCATTGAAACCTACTACTATCTCGCCATATGACAGTTTTTTAAAAAATCAGAATATGCTCAACGGTCACTCCACTCCCCTCATGCCTTTTTCCAAGGGAGCACCCCCATTGTTCCTGGGTCAGTAGGAGTCATGGATTATGGATTTGAGGATGGAGGGTGTCAGGGTGTGACAGTTTGTTGGTTGGGAGGAGGGATGATGGTGTACACAAAGATGTCCCAGGAAATGCATTATGTTCAAACAGCATTTCCTCCCATAATTAGAAGCTAGAATTGGGTCTTCATAAGCATGCTTCACCAAACAGCCGGCCAAGAGCCAGCCATTTTCTTTTGGGAATTGATGTACAAGTAATGGCAAATCATGGAACTGGCTTCTTCTAAACCTTCACTTGAATCTTGTTAGAATTATTGGCTTATGTGGCCTGTACAGTCACCTGTCAGGAGATCCAAGGTGTCTTGATGGTTTCAACATTTCAAGTCAAAAATGAAAGTTGACTAATTAAGTAGATTGCTGTTTGTTTACTCACAATGACTTGAGTCCAACTGTATTGATAAACCTAAATCTCCCTTAATTTTCCACATGCGAATTCTCTCTGTGATACAGAGACTTATTTGAAAGAAAAAAGGAAAAAAAAGAAATATCGTTTGATGTTTTCTTTCCAATTCTCCAAAGGACATTTCTTTTATAAACTCCATTTTCTCTTGAAATTCAACCATACACAAATATTATTATAGATTGGTTATGTCACTCTGTCTATATGTTTTGATTCCCCCCCATCGTATAGCCAAGGATAAAAGTGTGAAATGTGTGCCATATTTAAATATTAATGAATGCCTCGGTATTCTGTTTTACTCCCCCCACCCCCACTGCTTGTGACCTTCTAACATACTCTATTCTATACTTATTTATCATGTTCACTGTTTATTGTCTTTATCCCCTTGAATGTAAACTTAACAGAGGCCGGGATTGTGTTTTGTTTACAGATGTAGCTCAGGCATCTAGCACATTGTAGATGTTCAATAAATACTTGTGGAATAAATGAATCTAAAAAAGAAGCATGGGTTATGTTCTGGTTGTGGAAACATAGCCAGATGGTTCATTAGACAAGATTCTTATATGAGAAAATAGTCACTTCCACTCTTACAAAATTAAAAAAAAAAAAAGGTCTAAATTCTAGGTCGACAGGCTGAGTAAATTCACTAGAGTGGTTTCAATAGGGTGATGCACCATCCCTTACACCAGAATGGTAGGAGCCTGGATGGAACATGTTTTCCCAAACTGGATCGGATCACATTGCCCTGTGAAGTGGGCGGCATGCTCACTAGTATGAACCCTTTTAATCTTATTCTGGGGTATGCTAAAGCACAGGTTTATTCAGTGAAAATTAGAGACACAAATTACTGAGGCATTGCATCACAGATGCACATGTCAGGACTGATAGAAATGCCACATTCATGTACTGTGTTCATTGCAATTTTACACAAAGCATTGAGCTTTGGATGGCTAAGAAGAAAACAATGTATTGAAGATATCGTATAATGCTATGATTATATAATTTATTGTGATGTAATATTATTATACCACTTATTATGTAAATTCATTCACTTATGTTTCCAGGCTTAAGGCTACCATGAAACCTGAGAGTGTTTACACTCTTCATCCTGACCTCTTTGTATTAACGCTCTGGCAGCTGTAACTTTCATTTATATATCTGAATAGTCACAGAGCTGAGACAAATTCTAGAAGTCTTTTCCCTTTGGCTATCTCTGTAGTGAGGTTGCTACCTATGCTTATTTCACGCAGACAGTCCTAACTCCCAGTCTTGAATACACTTCGGGCCTCTTAATGTGTGCTGGCTGAGTAAGAGCATTTTTGTGGGTGTATTCTATAGAGGAAAGAACCATCTTCTGTTTGGAAAAAAAAGAGCCTTATTCAACGTAGAGCCCAGAAGTACTGTTGCCTGAAGTGAGGCACACCAGGCTCGTAAAGGGTATATCCTAAGACAGGGTTTTCTCACTTCTTAGTCTAGGAGCATATACTCATGTAATTAAATCAGTTGTCCTCAGGGTTCTAAACTATATTCTAATTCATGCCTTCTCTGGTTGGCGAGGGAAGATCAGAAAGCATTATTTGACAAAAAAAATGTAAATTGTGCTCCATTCTTACTCCAAACTTCTGGGCATTAAGACACCTGAATGCATGCCCTATTCTCAAAACTTCCCTGAATCTCTTTGGTTGAGATATATTTTTTTTTTTTTAAGTAGGCTCCATGCCCAATATGGAGCCCAATGCAGGGCTCGAGCTCACAACCATGAGATCAAGCTATAAGCCGAGGGGCACCTGGGGGGCTTAGTTGGTTAAGCATCCAGCTCTTGGTTTCACCTCGGGTTGTGATCTCAGGGTCCTGAGATGGAGCCACATGTCCGGCTTGCACTCAGTGGGGGAGTTTCTCCTCCCTCTCCCTCTGCCCTCCCCCCACCCCTGCTCGTGCTCTCTCTCGCTCAAATAAATAAATAAATTAAAAAATATATATATCTGAGCCGAGATCAAGAGTCAGACACTTGACCAACTGAGCCACCCAGTTTGAAATTTTATGTTTAAGAATTTGATTGTAAACAGGGACTTAGAGCCAAGCCAGTTAATGTTCTAATGGTACTGCTTTCCAGACCTAAGATTTTCTTAATTAGAATCAAGATGTAACTGAAAAGATAACTTAGAGTTAATTACTTTTTCCACTAAATCTGCCATAGAATGGGTTCCTATGAATTTGACTCTTGACTGAAATCTTAGAATATCTAAGCAGCCACCTCATTCTATTCCCAGTTGTGTCACAAGGAGATACGATGGCCTTTGTCAACAGCCTCAGGTACATTTCATCACTTTTTTGTCAACAAATTTTCTGCTGTATATAAACACAACCTCCCATGTTATAAAATAACCTACTGCTATTAATTTATTTTGTGGAAATGGACCTCATGTAAGGTTGCTAATCTCTTTACTTAAAAAACAAGAGCAAAAACCAAGCAGAAATACCTTCAAATGACCCTTAGTTTTCTTTTCTTTTATTCAAATTGCAGGTTGTTTTATTTTTGCCTGATGCTCTATAACTTCATAGTGGTGGGAAAACTTCTTATTAAGAAGAAATGAAGCAATTTGGAGTCTAGATGGTGCCAGAGTGAATAAATTAAACATATCCCCCCAGAAATAACATGTAAACAAAAAGGAATTCCTTACAAAAAGCCACCTAGATCTTTGGCAAAGAGTTTAAAATTCATTACTATTGGGTTTGGTTATTGGCTTTGTGGGTCCTAGTTTCAGTCTGACTGAATGATATAAGAATGTGGAGATTTGCTGCTCAGTGTAGATTGATTGAAATGGGGGAGGGGTGCTCTATTAGATTTTGTTAAGCCAAGAGTTGGAAATCTTGAGAATTATTTCCTGTAATAGCCTCCATGGTTACTGATGTGTCAGGCACCCTGCAAGATGCTGCAGAAGCAAAGATGGACAAAATCCAACAGCCAACATCGTGAAATTTTAAAGATGTAGACAAGAAGTAACGAAACAATTTCAGTCAAATGTGGCAATGCTAAGATAGAGGAGTAAGATCAACCAAGAACCCCTCATAACAGATAGTTTCTCAAATGGATTCTGGGATTTGGGGCTCACTACCTGTTCTTCATTATCTGTGTCATATTTGCCATTTTATGTGGTGGTAAGGACCATCAAATGAAAACTAGATTCAAATTATGGTTTGATTCCCCTGTTAACTTGGTTGAGTCTTAGTTATCTCATCTATGAACTGGAGATGGAAGTACCTCATTGGCTTATTGTGAGGATCAAACAAGACTCAAGTGGAGTGCTTAGCCCAGTGCCTGGCATATAGTAAGCCTTCAGTAAATAACAGCTCGTGTTGATGCTGCTCTTGTTATTGCTGTTGTCATTAGGTTCTGAGAAACTCCAGTAAATATTTTTCTCTTACTATTGCGTTAGATTGTGGCAAACCTGTGACTCACTGTGGTTCACCTACTTACTGTTGTTAATTCCTCTCTTCTCTTCTTTTCTCATGCCTAGTGCCTTTCTATTTCACCTATGGCTCATGGACATTTCCCCTCACAGACTGTCTTCCTGCAGAAATCATCCTCCTTCCTGGAGAAAGAGTATGATTTATGGGAAGCCATGAAGTTTAGGAGTCTACAGGGGAAAGGGGATACGAATGAAGTAGATGAGGGCTTTTGACTGACTAAGGCACTCAAGGACCTGGCCGATAAAATTTAAGGGAGCCTAGACACTTACAGGGAATCACCTGAGTTGCTTTGAGGACAAGGTGAGAAAATTTTCCTATGCTTATCAGGGTGCTTTAAAAAAGGTATTGACATCAATATTCTGGAAACAGGAAGCCTAGTATGAGGAGAGAGGTGAGAAGAGCCATGATAGAAGAATGAAGCACCAAGAGAAAAGAATGATTAAAACTTTGATAGCCAGAGTCGTGCCTGCGTGGCTCAGTCAGTCAAGGGTCCGACTCTTGATTTCGGCTTGGGTGGTGATATCAGGGTCGTGGGATCGAGCCCCACGTTTGACTCTATGCTGAGCGCTGAGCATGGAGCGTTCTTGAGATTCTCTCTCCATCTCCTTCTGCCCCCCACTGCCCTGCGCATGCTCTCTCTTTCAAAAAAAAAAAAAAATTAAAAAAATTAAAAACTTTGACAATCAGAGACCATTTCAGAGTCAGCCTGGTTTGTGGATATGGAAGAAGATGAGTTTGGAACCAAAACTTTAATTGAGCAGATTTTTAAATCTAGCTTTTGTTCCACAGATATTAATAACTAATCTAAATAAACTAAGATAATCCTGTGGCTTTAAGGATTGAGGAAGTTTAGAGAGATTAAGGTTATATATCCAACCCTACGGCTCTGATCATCTATTTCCCATATATGGTCAGAATATATCTTTATTGTTTAATACATAATACATTTTTCTGTGATTCCTTTCTTAAGAAAAATATTTTTATTGAAGTATAATGTACTTATTGAAAAGTGCACATATTATAAATCCTCAGCTTGGGGAAACTTTCATAAAGTGAGCACAACCATGTGACCAGCATTAAGATCAACAAACAGAACATCATTAGAACCTCCCCAATGCCCCCTTGTACTGCCATTTAGTTATTAGCACAACCTCCCCTTCTTGCCAGGGTGATGGGGAACCATCCTGATATCTAGCAGCTTAGAATAGTTTCTCTATCTTTGTAGTTTATTTAAATGTAATCCTACACTATGTACTCTTTTAGCATCTGATTTCTTTTGCTCTGCCTTTTCATCTACCTAAAACTTATATTAAACATTTTATGTAACTTTTTAAACACTATCCATCACACACTCTGTGTATGTACCTATAAGAGAAAGCAATCAATCTTTTATCAATTGGCTCATTCACTCCTTCAAAGTTAACATTTATTTCATGAGGGATACAGAGAGAGGAGAGATATAGTTCCTGCTCTCAAAATCTTCGTATCTGTAGTGAAGGTCAGACTATCCCGTGGCTCAGCAGAGGCACAACTGTAAAAGGTAGAATGTGTGGGAGCAAAACAGAAGCTCCCTGTGGCAGCTTTGGTAGGGAAGAGAAGCCAGTGGGGTACCAGGATCAGCGCATTAGCAGTCATTCTCCCCAGATAGAGGGAGTAGAGGGAAACACTGTAAAGAATTGAAAAGTCCTAAATCATTAGTGAAAATGCTTTTTATCGTCACCACACACCAACAATTCTTAACTCCTCAGTGACATAATATCTCCCCTCCCCACAAAATTTTTGTAGATCTAGTTTCCAGACAATTACTATATGTGTAATCTTCAAATTAGCACATTTTTATTACTTAACTTTTACTACACAGGTAGTCTACATGGAAGTTAATTCAGAAGATACCCGGTTTTATGGTTGACCTGTGATACCTAGGGACTCAGCAGCATGTGTTTGTTGCAAGAGTGAGTTCCTACCGGTTCTGAATCATTCAGGTTCCCTTCAGGCATCGTTGGGGCCTTTACCTGCTACGGTGGGTTCTATATAAACAACCATCCAGATGAAGAAATAGAGCTTGAGTTACTCATTTGTCGTCTTTCTTTGTGACCACGTGGAGTTTTTATTTGTGAGTGTTTAAAATTTAAAACAGTGAACCAGAATGGGGATCACAACGTGCGATATTTTGTTTGGTAAGTGCAAATTTTAGCTCACAGGTGAAATACTTTAAATAATTCAAATAACTTTAAAATTGGTATTTCTTCCTTTGTGTTTGTGAATTAAGAAGTGAATGATCAAGAAATTGCAATGCTAAATTAATGGTATGATTTCCTAGTTATGTATATTGGACTTTTTTGCATTTAATTGGAAAGTATTAATCTACTCCTTTCTCCTTTTTTTAAACTTTGACATTTTATTTCATTATTATTTTTCACTAATATGATTATAAGTCCAAAGTTCAGGAAAAGAAAAGCTTTCCTTGTTTGCATTTCTTTTCTGCCCATTATCCATTTAATTTCATGATTATTGCTGAAAATAATGTTGATTAGAGGAGGATGTGTTAAAAATGATCCACTAAACGCACAGGTATTTCAGGGACACAAGGCGCTAGTGGATATTAAGAAAGTTATTTACCTAAATTTGGGGGAGGACTGGTTCACATTTTTCTCCAAATGAAAGTGAAAATGGGGGCTTGCCTGAAACTGGAAAGGCTTAGTGAGCATTAGATTTTGGAATCAAGATGAAAGCGTGGTGCTAACACAGCATTTTGATAGGTCCAGTGCAGCCTGTTCGGTTTGGGACGGAACTGACCATCTGCTTAGAGCTTTTTAAATGTGTTTAAGTCTGAGATGGCCTTTGTTGCTTGGGCCTTTGTGCTGGGGTGTATTATTATTCCAAATTGTTGGAAGCCAGTCTTGCAGGAGGTAAGGTTTTGAATTCCTGATGGTGTGTGAATTTTTATCCCCAAGGTTTCTCTCTGGGATGAATTGATTTGCTGGCCAGAAATGAGGCTGAATTCCTACATCAGGTTAAAGGCACAAGGGTGTTTGGTTTAGCAGCCTGCCCCAAGCGCCTCATCTGCATACTGATAAAGAACTTCTCCCCTCCCAGCCCAAACTTGGCAGTGGCCAGTTGCTAATGCAAGCTGCTCGGGGAAACAAAGCAGAAATCAATCTAGCTTTCACCTGAATGTCAGTAGGGCCAAAAGGAAAGGTCCCTCGTCCTCATTAAGGTCTACTCATTTTTTTTAAGCAGGCAACTATCTCTGGTCACATTTCACAGACTTCCACCACCTCAGCAACTGAAAGAACCTCCATTATTCTTTACCTTCCTCTCTGCCTTAATCAGGCATCTCTTCCCTAGATTTTCTAAAACAGTGTATTAGTTTGCTAGGGCTGCTATAACAAAATACCACAGACTGGATGGCTTAAATAAAAGAAATTTATGCTCTCTTAATTCTGGAGGCTAGGAGTCCAAGATCAAGGTTTTGGTAGGGTTGATTTCTTCCAACGGCCTCTGTCCTTGGCTTGCAGGGGATTATCTTCTCTGTGTCTTCACATGGTCTTCTATGCGTGTATGTGTCCTAATCTCTTCTTACAAAGATACCAGTCATAATGGGCCCATCCCTACGCCCTCATTTGACCAGAGTTACCTCTTTAAGAGCCCATATCCAAATACAGTCACATTCTGAGGCACTGGACTTCAACATAGGAATTTCAGGAGAGACACAATTCCGGGGAGGACGGCAATAACAAACGGATCTTCCCAGTGCCACTTGAGCCAGAGTATGACACTTTTGGTCCTAAATGATGGATTAGACATTTTTTCCCCTTGCTTTGGAAAATGTTCAGGATCAAAATAAAGTACTGCTAGTTCTACACATGGAAAGTGAGCTTTCAATGGTAGAGATGGGCATTTTCTCCTGGTCCTATACTCGAGTGAGCCCACCAATCCAGGGCTTTGAAAGATACTTGACTAAGTTAAAACAGAACCCAACATTAGGGAAGCCTAGTATGCTGGGGAGAGGATTGGAGCAGTGTTATTAAGATTATGATTATGATTACTTGAAAATATGTCTAAGTTCTCTTAATGAAGCAAATAAGTGAAGTATGGTAAACATTTAGCAAGCTGGTCCAGAATTCATGGGAGGATAGGAGGATTTAGTTGACATGTTCTGTATAATTGGGTCTAGGCACATTGTGTTCACCATTGTCTTGATGGATGAAGGTTATACAACCCCAAAGCCAGACATAAGACATAATAAGACTTGAAAGAGGAAATCCACTAGGACTATTTCTTTGTGATTCTAGAATGTTCTGCTTATAACTGGGAAAATAGGGGAATTTGGTTTATTTCCAGGTTTGCCCATTGCCAGGAGAAAATGTCAGCTAGCATTGGAACTTACACTAAACAACAGATATTTTTGCCCAAAACTTCCTAGATTAGAAAACGAGAAATAAAATTTACACCTGTTGAAGAGAAGTAATCTAATCTGATCTGAGAAAGTCGTAAGGAATAACTTGATTTTAAAACATAATAGAGCCACTGTTATTGTACGGTCAGGAGAAAGAAATGACCAGTGTGACACAGATGGTGTTTTCTGATTTTCTTTAAATACAGCTGACTTTAATACATTTCCTCTGTCGCTAATGCTTTTACTCTTTTCTTTCGATATGCATTGTTATCAAGGCTAAAGGGGACTGCAAAGAAGACGAGAGTTACAACACATTGAACACAGATACATGGTTCACAGTGAACACCTTAATCTGGGTCTTGAATTTATTAATGAATGTATTCAGTTGCTAAAATGTTGCTATGAACAGCCAGAAAAGTCCTTGTCTCCAAAAGCTGAACTTCTTAATGGATATACTACACTGAATAAGAAGGACAGGCAATTTACTGAGATACATAATGATTTGTCCAAAGGCAAAGTTTGGGTACAGTTTATAAAAACTGAAAATATATTGGGGCAGCTGGGTGATACAGTCAGTTAAGCGACTGTTTCTTGGTTTTGACTCAGGTCATGATCTCAGGGTCGTGAGATCAAGCCCCACGTCGGGCTCCATACTACCCCTCCCACTCGTGCTCTCTCTCTCTCTAAAATAAATAAATAAATCTTAAAAAAAAAAAAAACCTAAAAATATAAATTAAAACATAACAGAGACTTTCAGTCTCTCCTTAGGCCTTGAAGGCTAGTTCTGCTCCAACATACAGACCTGGGGAATCTCTAAGGGGAAGATAAAAGCATTTACCTCACAATAGGATTAAAGGAATTTGTCCACGGGGGCTGAAAATCAAAGAAAAGCTTTCACCTAGTAGATTTGAAATTACTCAACTCTTCCTATGATGAACTATCACCAACACCCAAGAAACTTCACTCAGAGCCCAAGCTACTTCTGAAATAGTATGTGTCCCAGTGGTTATGGATCTGACCTTGTTCCCTAAAAAATAATATGCTTTCTACCCTTCATCTTTTCTAGGGTAGTACTGTGTTTGATTTAAATCAGATGTTAACTCCCTACATTTTGGAGAGCCATCCATCCATTGATATAACCATCATAAATTCATCCATCCATTGATCCATCCAATGTCTTGTCCATTGCCTGGCCTATTATAAAGCCTTAGCAAATATTTGATGAACGAATAAAAAATCCACTAAACCTTGATTGTCTACTATGGTGCCACTTATAATCTAGAGACCTAATAGCCCAGTTCTACCTGGAGACCATTTGGAGCCAGGTTTACTCAGGGCTTTTCAGGAGTTTGTATTGACTATTATATTGGTGACAGGAAAAGTGTGAGTATAATTTTTGTAACAAATAGCTTTCCTAGCAAAAAAAAAAAAAATTCTTGTCGTATCAACTTTTAGATACACACAGGAAGAGTTCTTAAGGAAGGTAAACCTCAGGTTAACATAGAAAAAGCTTATAGGCAAAATAAAGTGTGATACTCCTGTGAGTTCTTTTTTTTTTTTTAAGATTTTATTTATTTACTTGACAGAGAGAGACACAGCAAGAGAGGGAACACAAGCAGGGGGAGTGGGAGAGGGAGAAGCAGGCTTCCCGCAGAGCAGGGAGCCCGATGCGGGGCTCGATCCCAGGACCCCGGGATTTTGACCTGAGCTGAAGGCAGATGCTTAATGACTGAGCCAACCAGGCGCCCCACTCCTGTGAGTTCTGAGAACATGGTAACTTAGTGTCTGGACTGAGAATTGCCACTTTCTCTGAGGGGACAACACAGTGAATGGGATTCACTTGAAAACCTCCAGGGACTTGCTGAAATTCTCCTTAATATCCCTTTAGGGGAATGAAATCCACAATGTCAACCAGTCCTCAAAGAATCTCAGTCTCCCAAGGGTAGCAGAACAGCCTTTTATGGAAGAAGAGGCTGGGAAGCAGGAGACTAACAATGGCAGAGACAGGCTTGTGCTAAGAACATAGAAGAAAATTATACTTGTTTTAGTCTACGTGTGTCTGATGCCTGGCTCTTGGTCATAGAAGGAAGCTTAGCAGACACCAGATGTGTCCTTTCAACTGATAGTTTATGGTATTTTATGGTCATTTTCTCATGGTGTTTTTCAAACTCTTCCTCCAAACTACCCCTAACAGCAGCGTGCAGTGAACATGACTCCCTGGGGCCTAAAGAGGGGCACTCAGCATTCTGAAGCAGACCAGAGATTTGTTGTGAAGTTTCCTGATTTTTGATAAAAACTCACCCCTATTTTACTTTCTATTCTAATATAGCTCTGTATTTGCTTTAATGTGGAAAATAATGCTTTAAATCCATTAATATAGAGTAAAACATATCCTCAAGATAATGACCTCCGTAACACCCCCCACCTCTACTCTTCCCCCTCAGTGCGCACACACACACCCATTCTTCATAATATTCCTGTGGAGATGAATATTGCTATGCTATCTTCCTTTATAGAGGAGGAAATCAAGGATCCTAGAGGCTAATCAAAGCTGCTAATTGACTTTATTTATTAGTACTCACCAAAGTGCCAGTCATTGTCTCATGGTTTCATGTACATTTCATTCTCATGGACACTTCATCATTACCATTTTATAGAAAAGGAAACCAAAAATTGTGAAAGTTAAATAACTTGCTTTTGACCACAGGGTTATAAGGAATGAGCCTGGATTTGAACCCAGTTTGTCTGACTCCAAGGAAACGACTCTGTTATACCATCACTATAACTCTTCAAATGTTTCAAATTAAATTTTGCATCTTGAGCAATCTAACTAAATAATATTGGGGGGCATCCTTTTAAGGAAAGGGCCCTGTTATCCATTAATTCTTTGAAGGGGTTCAGAAGGGAATCTTAGAAAAGTCAAGTGGTTTAGCTCCTTGAACTTTGAAGAACCTAGTGGAAAGTGATGTAGAGACACAGGTTCCTTCCTCCCCAACTGCTGGGGTGATAAACAAGGGTCATTCCATCAGTGGTCTGTAGTGGTCCATAGGTGCTCTGTGCTTAGCCAGGTGCACTTGAGAAATATAAATGCGATCGTGGCTTTGCTTTTGAAGAACTTACAGTGTTGCGACCCCCTTAGATGAAAAGTGAAATACATTATCAAGCAATGAGTGGTTAAGTGCTGGGGGGTAGTGTGGATCTCATTACTCCCAAAGAATGGCAGAGTAGGATTTATTTGGGAGAGGATGACAAATCTTCCATTCCATTTTTACCCAAAGCATTATTGTTTTTCTTCTACAATGCTCTGCCAGCACATCAGGTCTCCAACACTCCTAGATAATTTCTTCCAGACTTTCTGGTTCTCAGAAGTTGCTGAAGGAGATGAACATGGCTACACTGGCTGGTTTGCTTCCTGGAAACCTATTATCTACCTCCCACCAAGCTGTGTGTGTATCATCCCTTGCCTCTTTCCCTATATGTGTGTGTGTATACCTATATATTCATTTAGCAACATTCATCTGTTCATGAAATATTTGTGAAGCGCCTACCAGGTGCTGGATATGATAGTGAACAATATAGAAATTACTTCTGTATTCGTAGAGAGGTAAGACATAAGGTAGAGAGGAGGGACTCAGAGAGAAAAGGTGAAAATAAATGCACCTATTTGCTACATTCCACATTTCTCTTTTGCTATCCACCTTTTAAAAGAACTGAGCTTCCACATAATGAGAGCACTATAGCAGAGAGGAGAATGAGGTCACAAATCTGTGTCCTTAACACTTGCGCCTTCCTGAAATAGTCTTTCCAGACTCTACCCTGCACAACCTGATTTGAAATAACCTTACGTTGTGCAGTGGTTCTTACTGAACCAAACGGTCCACTTTTGGCAAATCTTGCTAACAGCTGAGAAGCAGTTGTTGGATTGCTTGTTAGCTCTAGCAATTAAATAACCATCACTTAAAAAATAGTATATGGATGAGTTGGAAGAAGTAAGATGCTACATGTTGGGTATAAAGGTTGCCTGGACTTGCTGTGTCTGGTGTTGATAAGGTAGCAGATGGTCTAATAGACTCCATCCTTGAGCAGCTAAATTGGTAGGGTCTTGGTTTAATAATCTTGTGTTCTAATGATTTAGGCGAGTGATGAAAAGCAGTGCAATTACTCACTTGTAATAATGCCCAGTTGGCCTGGATGGAAGGGGCACTCACTCATACATGGTGTGATGTAATTAACTCCTGTTCCCCAGAAACATGGCTCTTTGTAGACAGACTACCTTGATCAGACACATCTCACCTTTATGATGAAACTTAAAAGCATTTTCCAAGTGGAAAATGCCTCTTAATTATTTAAATCACTGGAGGAGAGAACATTTCCAAAGTTTATGTCAGTGTAGTATTTCTATATTTCAAAAACACATTCACGAATATGATTTCTTTGGATTCTAAAATATGTTGCTGGGGTGGGGAGGAAGGACTCATGTAAGCCATTTATACTGAGGAAATCATTCAGAGGCTTGTTTGAGCCACAGAGAAAATCTGGAGTGCCAGAGAACTCAGGTATTCCAAACCAGAGGCCTGGATACTTTGCACCCTGATATATTCTTCAGACTCCTTTTACCCAACAGTTTCTTCCAGTCCCTTTGCAAAATTTCTCATCAGTTCTTCAAGTATGCTGTAAATTTATGGATGTAAGTTATATTTTTCTATTTTTCACTTCTTGAACCTCTGCTGGGGTAAATTAAGTGGAATGAACACCATCAAAATATAGATAATAATTAACTACACTTTATTATTTTTTTAAAGATTTTATTTATTTATTTATTTGAGAGAGAGGGAGAGAGCACAAGCAGGGAGAGTAGCAGAGGGAGAGGGAGGAACAGATTCCCTGCCGAGCGGGGAGCCCGATGTGGGACTTGATCCCAGGACCCCAGGACCTTGACCTCAGCCGAAGGCAGAAGCTTAACTGACTGAGCCACCTAGGTGCCCCTTAACTACACTTTAATATTCCCCATGATATGATGTGATTTACATAGGGTAGAATACTAACAAATATTTGTGAAATAAAATTGCTTTCTTAAAATGTTGATTTATAAGAGCAACACACAAAAATCAATTGTATTTTTATGTACTAACGACAGACATGTGGGAAGCAAAACTAAAAACACAATACCATTTATAACAACTTCAAAGGAAATTAAATTAATTAAATTAGATATCAACTGAACAAAACATGTATAGGATACGTATGCTGAAAATTATACAATTCTGATGAAAGAAAGTTTTTAAGAACCTAAATAAATGGTGAACATATTCTGTTCATTGCTTGAAAAACTAACATAATAAAGATGTCAATGCTCCCCAAACTGATACGTAGATTTAACATAATTCCTATTAAAATCCCAACAAGATTTTTTTGTAGATATAGACAAGCTTATTCTAAAATTTATATGGAAAAACATATACCATATTAAAGTTAAAATATCTTGACATAGAGAAATAAAGTGGGATGAAGCAATCTATCCAATATTGACTTGTTATATAAGTACACTAATTACGACTGTACTGTAATATTGGCAGAGGTAAATAGACATAAATCAATGGAACAGGGTAGAGAATGCAGAAATAGAATACAACCCACACAAATATACCAAACGGAGGTTTTTTCAAAGGTCTAAGAGCGACTTAATGGAGGAAGGTTAGCCTTCTCAGCAAGTGGCACTGAAGCAATTAGACAGACGTCCATAGATTAAAGAGAAAAGAAAACAAAACAAAACAAAAAAACCCTGGATGTTTACCTAAACTTCACACCTTATAAAAAATTATTTCAAAATTCATCATGGACTTTAAAGTGACTCTGTAAAATGTTTAGGAATAAACAAGAGAAAATCTCCAGGGTCTAGGACCAAGCAGAGTTCTTTGACTTGACACCATAGGCATAATTCCAAAAAGGAAAAATTTATAAATTTTACCTCATCAAAATTAAAAACTTTTGCCCAATACAAGACCCTGTTAAGAAAATGAAAAGACAAACTACAATTTGGGAGAGTATATTTGCAAACCATGTATCTGACAAAGACTAGCATCTGGAATATATAAATTGCTTTCAAAACTCAACAGTAAAAAAGCAAACAATCCAATTAGAACATAGGGAAAAGATATGAAGAGACATTTCACCAAAGATATACAGATGGCAAATAAGCACATGAAAAGATGCTCAACATTATTAGCCATTAGGGAATGCAAATTAAAACCACAATGAGATATCACTACACACTTATCAGAATGGTTAAAATAAAAAATAGTGACGATGACAAATGCTGGCAGGATGTGGTAAAACTGAATGACTCATACATTGCTGATGGGGATGTAAAATTGCTCAGGCATTCTGGAAAACAGTTTGGTGGTCTTTAAAAAAAATTAAACATGCAACCACCATATTACCCAGCAATCGCACACCTGAGCATTTATCCAGAGAAACAGAGTTGTGTTCACATAAAAATCTGTACAAGAATATTTATGGCAGTTTTATTCATCATATCTCCAAACTGGAAACAACTCAGATGTCTTTCAACTGGAGAATGGTTAAACAAACGGATACATTTATACCATGGAACACTACTCTGCAATAAATAGGAATGAACTATCAATTCACCCAACAACTTGGTTGGAAATCCAAAGAATTTTGCTGAGTAAATAAGCCAATTGCAAAAGGTTACTTTCCATATGTATAATATTTTGAAATGACAAAATTACAGAAATGGGGACCAAGGGCTAAGGAGAGAATAGGAACAGAAGGGAAGTGGGTATGACTGTAAAAAGATAGCATGAGGCATCCTTGTGGTAATGGAACTGTTCTGTATCTTGACTGTATGAATGTCAGTATCTTGGTTGTAATGTTGTACCTTAGCTTGGCAAGTTGTTACCGTCCAAGGAAACTGGATAAAGGCTACGTGAGCTCTCTCTGTACAATTTCTTACAACTGCATGTGAATCTGTAATTCTTAAAACTGCATATGAGTCTATAACTATGTCCAAATAAAAATTTTTAAGTTAAAATAATTTTTCCTAACTCACTTATTATTATAGGCACCATAATATTTTCTACTTGACATTTAGATCAAGTCAGGTAAAATCCCCAAGTCACTCTTTGTATGGCAAGTATAGTCCTTGATTATTACTGGTTTTTACTGTGTTGTTATCTAATATCATCAGCAAATGTTCACTTATTTCTTGCTTCACAGCTCTGTTTGCTACAAATAATGTCATTGGCCTGGAAGGCTTCAGAAGAGCTGTTGACACTGTCCCATCATTTCTCACTATCAGCCATTCTCCATTGTCTTACTCAAGTGAACACCATGCCATGTACCTGGCTACCTACCAACCTGCCGACTCTCCAGCTTCTTTTGGTTAGTGACCTACTTTGCTCTTTAATTTTAAGTATTTTCTTGCAGTGCCACCATTGAGGGCTAAGTAGAATTTACTGAATTCCTACTATGTATCTATGTGCTGCCCACAAGGCAGAGGTGGCTATCAAATTGGCAGCCAAAGACTATAGAGAAAATAGAACTGAGTAGGGTTATCCTGATGAGATACTGTCTCCATCCATGAAAGTCGGGCTTGTGGTAGGACTTTTTGGAGGAAAGGATCTGGTGTAACTTGGAGATGCTTAGGGAGCTGGACTAAACCAAATATTAGAAGGTAGGCCCGAAGCAAGGTGTTTCGTATGCATGTGCTCACAAACCCTTTGAGTAAGTGCAGCTATCATTGCTATTTTATAGATAGGGAAATGGAGGCTTACTGATACATTGTACAAGATCTACTAAGTCACGAACCAGTATTCAGACTCTTATCTGCATGATTGGAAACATGTGCTCACTTCCCCATATACAACAATGAGGGGCCACTATTAACAGAATTAGCATTTTCTATGTTGTCTTCTTAGTCACCGTCTTTTGAAGAGCTGGAGACCGTCACTGGTAATATTTGTTTCTAATAGAGCTCAGTGCCTTTAGTTCTTAAAAGAAAGAGAGAGGGGTGCCTGGGTGGCTCAGTCAGTTAAGCATTGGACTCTTGATTTCAGCTCAGGTCATGATCTCAGGGTCATGTGATGGAGCCCTGGGTCAGGGTCCACACTGGGCGTGGAGTTTGCTTAAAATTCTCTCTCTCGGGACACCTGGGTGGCTCAGTCAGTTAAGTGTCTGCCTTCGGATCAGGTCATGATCCCAGGGTCCTGGGGTCGAGTCCCGCATCGGGCTCCTTGCTCAGCGGGCAGCCTGCTTCTCCCTCTGCCTGCAGCTCCCCCTGCTTGTGCTCTCTCTCTCTGACAAATAAATAAATAAAATCTTAAAAACAAAAAAAAGATTCTCTCTCTCCCTAGCCCTCTGCCCCTTCCCCATGCGTGCTCTCTCTCTCTCTAAAATAAATAAATAAAATAAAATCCTTAAAAAAAAAAAAAAAAGGAAGAGAGAGTAAAATTCTATTACTCCTCCATGAAAATATTCCCCTAAAGACTTCATCCTCCCTTTCTGCCTTTTCCCCTTGGGGTCTTATCTTCCTCCTCTCTCCTCTATCAGTGAATTGTTTCACAATCGCTTTGTGGTTGCTTGTTATGCAGTAGTACAGTAGCTGTAGCCCACTGGTAAAGCAGGCCACTGGCCATCACCACCAGCAGGAGTCCAGCTGCTTTTTCCATCAGTGGAGAGAACCCAGACCTGCCTACCACCAGAGTAGCTCAAACTAGGAGTCCAGGTGAGTGAGCTGAAAGTGTTAAGTTTGTACTCGGGACACATTCTACCCTATAGAAATTCTGGAAGACAGCTTCTTTTATTTTCAACATAGCTGGGAAGAGAGAGAAATACTCACTGAGACAACAAATATTAATTACATGCCTATATGTTCCAGGTACTGTTTGTATTTATTAAGTTCTACGTAGGTGCCAAACTCTATGTTCAGTGTTAAGTGTACTATCTTATTTAATCTTCAAAAGTTTTATTACCATATCCTGATTTTGCGTATTTTTCAAGTTTGCCCCATACCACATCTTTCATGACTTTCTATGTGAGACTTTTAACTATAGAGAACAAACTGATGGTTACCAGAGGGGAGGTGAGTAGGGGGATGGGTGAAATAGGTGATGGGGATTAAGACCACGTTTATCATGATGAGTACTGAGTAATGTATAGAATTGTTAAATCATTATATTGTACACTGGAAACTAACACTGTATGTTAACTATACTGGAATTAAAATTAAAAACTTAATTAAAAAATAAAAAGAAACAGAATTCAAAAAAAAAAGTTCTATGTGAGTTGGAGTATGGTAGGTTCAAGAGTCTTCAGGTATGCAGAGAACCAAAGAGAGACTTGCCTTTTTTTCAGCATCATTTTTACCCTTCCACGTTTCTTACCTCTATAAAAGCTGTGTGGTTGGAGGAAAACATGTATTGTCTCAGTCATGATATCTAGTTCTGGCCTGAGTTCTACTACTACCGAGAAGTTAGATTTGGGCTGAAGTAATTCGCCTTTTTGTGCCTCAATTTCCTCATTGGTAACATGAGGTCATAGACTAAACTTTAGATTTTTTAAGGACCCTTTATACTTGAAAGCTGTGTACGTCACCATCTGATTGTCTGCAGTAATTCGCTCAGGAGATTTGAGAGCAGAGTTTGAAACTCAAAGCCAAATTTCTGACAATCCAAGCAATCACTGAGTACAAGGGTCATGCTGTCTCTTCCTGGGTCCTGCTTTCCAATCAGACCTATCAAAGCATAGATCACATCATGCGGGGCTAGACAGCCACAGCAGATGTAGGCCTGATTTTTTTCTACCAAGCATTGACATACCTAAGCAGATGTTAGGGTTGAGCGTTTTTTTGTTTTGTTTTTTTGTTCGTTCGCTTTTAGACTCTTGGCTTCCAGTTCTTGTGACGCATTTGTTTCTTTGGAGGCACACTGCATTATTTTTCGAACTGGGAAAAACCCTCCCGGCAACAACTATTTTTTAAGTGTAAGAACATTTTCAACTCTAGCTTCCTTTAACCCAGCTGAAAAATATTTGAAGTAAAGGAACAACCGGTTTCAAGTAAAAGAAAAAAATACAGCTGAGAATCTCCTTGCATCTGCACAGATGATTTCCTTCTATATCTACCCTACAGAGCAAGAAAATAAATGCGACATCTGTAAATCTATAATACTTCAGGAATGTTGGTAGAAGCCAAAAAAGCACTGGGTGGGGCTGGGGTTGGGGGGTGTCTGTCTTTTTGATTGCTAAGGAAATTATGTAGACTTAGTTTCAACTGCTTCTTGAAAATTCCACCGCAGAGAATTTTGGTTTGCCATAGCATGACAACTGGCATATAGGGTCTAACATTTTTACTTTCTGTGTTTACTTGTCAAGGAATGGCATGATTTTATTGGTGGTACTAAACAAACACCAGGTAGAAAGTTTCTTAAGCATGAGGGAATTTTGTTTTGTTTTTCACATGATTGGGGTTAGAAGGAGTCCTGGAAAGAGATAGGAAAGAAGTTGATCAAAATACCGTAACACTGGCGGAGGTAAGCATTCCTGAGGATCTATGCAGAAAATCTTTCTCCGAATGTGTACAGAGGACATTTACACTCATCCTCAATAACTCGTCCTTCATACCCACCTTATTTCTTGGGTCTCTAATAAGCATGCCCAGTACACAGGGACTGCCACGTGGTAAAGCCTCATGGTAAGCATTTAACATGCTTGTTGAATGACAGCAAGAAATGAGTGGATGAATGAATAAACAAATTAATTAGAGATTACACTTCCTACTCCCCACCTATTACTAAAATGAAAAGTTTATAACCAATACGTGGTTAATGGATTCTGTGGGAAAGACATACATTTGAAACCTTGCTCTATTATTTACTGTGTTTTTGGAAACTTACCTCACTTCCCAAAGACAGAGTTACTCTGTCTAAAAATGAGAAGAATAAGACCACAAACTTCATAACAATGTTGTAAGCACTGACTTACATCTTTGTACAATTTTCACAATGCCTGGCACATAATAAGCAATTAAATAGATTAGACATTATTATCATCACCATTATTGAAAAAACAAATTGAATTTGTAGTTAACAAACTTCCTGCAAAGAAAATTCAGGCCAGATGACTTCATTAGTGAATTCTATCAAATATTTAAAGATGAAATAACATCAATTCTATACAAATTCTTTCAGAAGTTATGAGAGAAGAAAACACTTCCCAATTCATTCTATGAAGCCAGCATTACTCTGATACTAATCAAAGATGTTATAAGAAAACAACACACCAATATACCACGTGAACAAAGAAGGAAACTTAAAAAAAAAAATTTTTAGCCAATTAAACTCAACAATATAGAAAAGGATAATCCATCATGGTCATTCCTGGGCCATGTTGACTTCACATCTAAAAAGCAGTAACACCATATTAACAGATTAAAAAAATAAAATCATATGATCATCTCAAAATAGATACAGAAAAGTTTTTGATAAAATCTAACGTGCATTTAAGGTAAAAACTCTCAGCACACTAGGAATAGAAGGAAGAAAATATAAAATAAACCAAAAGAAAATAGAAGGAAAGAATTAATTTAAGGCTAAAATTAATGAAAAATATAAAAATATAAAAAATATTTTGAAAAATTAAAAAAATAAAATTGATAAATGAAATGAAGATGTTTCTTCAAATACCTGAATACAATGGATAAATACTTGATATACTAAGTAAGACCATAAAAGAGAAAAACAAAAGACAATATTATATTAGGAATAAAATAGGAAAGAAATACAACAGTTACGAAATCGGTTCCAAAATTTGAAGTAATTATATTGTGTTCCTTTTACCAAAAATTTGAAAGTCCAGATTGAATGATAACAGTCAAAATAAAATGGGGGAAATGCTCAGGAAAAGATAGATAAACCAAGTTGTCTAAAATCCAAAGAGGAAATTGAAGTTTGTCAAAGATCTACCATTTGAAAGGATGCCAGGCTCAGAGTACACCTAATCTTCCAGAAACAGGAAAATTCCATGTTATTCAGACTACAAAGCCAACAGAATGCTTACATCAAAGCTAAAAATATTAACCCTGAAAGAAATATGGTAGTGAGTTATCATATAATATATATACAAAAATTCCTAAACAAAACATCAGCAAATCAAATGCACAAAATAGCTAAAAGAATAAGACACTATCTTTAAGGATTATTCAACATTTAAAAAATCTATTAACACATTTTTAGTTCCTTAGGATAAAGTGATGCCAAAAAGGACAATAAAAATATTAGAATACCTAACTCTAAAATTATACTGAAAGACATGAAATAATGTTTGAAGAAATAGAGGGCTATGTCGTATGTCCAAATGGAAATACTAAATATATAAATTTAAGATGATTCTATACAAGTCCCAATTGTTTCATATATGTGTTTGATTTTTAACTTGACAAACTGATTCTAAAATCCCTTAGGAGAATAAATGAGTGAGAATAGCCAATATAGTTTAGAAAATGAATTATAATAAAAGATTAGCACTATCAAATAAACTAATTACAGGATCAGAATCTAAAGAAACTAAAAAACAAGTAGAAATTTAATATGCACTAAAAGTAATAGATTAAATCCTGGGGGAAATGGATTGATGCAAATTGTGTTAAAGTAATTGGATATCTGTATCTAAGGAAGTAGTTAGATGCTAGCTTATATTGTGTAAAAAGATAAATTTCATCTGGATTACAAATCTAAATATAAAACAATAATAAAACTATTAGAAGTAAATGTGCAGGAAATATGTTTTTAACCTTGGGGTTGGGAAAGTTTAAAATTCAAAATCTATAAGCAAAAACTTAATAAATATAATTATATAAATATTAAAAACATTAAAGCAAAGAATACATAAACAACAATGAAAGTGGCAGACTAGGAGAAAACATTAGCAATATATGACACATAAAGGGTTAATTAAAATGCAAAATGCATTTATATGAATATAGTATATACAAATATATATTATATATATATATATATATATATATATATATATGGAAAAGTCAATCTAATAGGAAATTGAGCAATAGATCTGAACAGGAAGTTTACACAAAAATAAACACAAATGACAATAGACATAGAAAAAGATGGTAAACCTTGGCTATAACTAAGAAAATGCATTTTATTTTATTTATTTTATTTTTATGAAACATAAATTTTAAAACAGTAAGAAGGCATTTTGCCTCTCAGTGGCAAAAATTAAAAAGATTACTAAGAGCCAAGTGGGCAAAAGTTCTGGAAAAGAAGCATTTCCAGGTTGCTAAGGACTTATTAGGTGTAATGTTTTAAAGAAAAAGTTGGCAGCAACACAGCTAACTTTAAGATTCCATTGTGTCCCAAGTGTCACAAGTCTAAAAAGATCTTTATGTATAAACATGCTCACTGCAGCAGATGTTGTAACAGAAACTGTTAAAATGCCCATCAGTAACAGAATGTCTAAATAAATTATGATAATCACTCATATGATGGTACAACACCAATAGGAAATAATGAGGTAGATCCACATTTACAGATCTGGAAACATGGCCAGCATGTTATTAAGTTAACAAAAAAAGTTGTAGGACAATGTGTACATCATCATCACCACCACAAACCACTTAGTAACTACGACGCTAAAATATTTGTCAAGATCCACTCCCCAGGAGCCACAGAAAACTTCTCCACTCTTCTTGATCGATCTAGTTCCATTTCTCTTTAACTCATTTCTCAGCAGTTGTCCACCTCTGATTGAATGGATAAATCCATCTCCTTCCAAAGAAGATCCCTCATCTTCCACCTTGAAAATATCTCTGATCCTTTCACATCCTCTCTGGCCTCGAAAGGGAAAATCTTTGTAAATTCCTTCTGCATTCATCTCCTTCCTTCCTCATGGCATCAGTCTTTCCTGTACTGATTTCTTTGCCTTTAATTTCAAACATAAAATTATTCTCCTTTAAAGACGCAGAATAAAACAAAATCTTGCAGACCCCATTGCCTATCAAGCTATGGGCTCCCTGTCACCAATACTCTTCAAGTTCTGCTCACCTCAGGCTGCCTCTCCCCCTGCCCATTGCTCCTTTACTCCAAGCAGCCTTTCCTCACCACAGAAGCTACACTCACAGAGCTCCTGAGTTGACGAATCACCCAATCCAGTCCTCTTTTCTGTTTCCTTTTCCTTTGTCTTTTGGTGGTTTTTTTTTTTTTTTTCTAATGTTTTGTTTTGTTTTGAACATAATTGTCTACCTTCTAATTCTTGAACCATTCGCTGTTGGCCCCATTAACTTTCTGGTTCCCAATCTGTTTGCTCATTGGTCCTGGTCCATTGCTTTCGCTAAATTCTCTTTTTCTAACTACCATTGCCATGGTCTACTGCTGCTTAACCCATTATTAACATAGCCTCTGTGTCTCCCCCATCTAATTCTTCAATCCTGACTTCTTTTCAAGCCCCACCTCAGCATCTCTAATCATCTACCAAGACAACTCCATTTAGGTAGCAGTCTGACATGCTGAATTAAATATGTCTGAAGCCAGGTCCTTCACCTTCCCTGAGAAACTCAGCCTGATGATTGGCTCTCACCTCTCTCAACAGTCTCTGTTTGGCCCCACTTACTCCGTGTTTCCTATGGCCAGATTCTTTGCTGCTTTTCTCATTTCCATTGTTTTCTTTTCTTTTTTAACTGTCACCAGTCTAGCCCTCTGAAACTCAATCCCAATATTCTTTTCAAATCATAACCTTCTAACAATTTCCTACATATAAGCATTCTGTTCAGTCAACTGAGACAAACTATCCCTGCAACATATTTTCTATATCCAAACCTTCGGAACCCTGCTGCCCCCTTCCTTCTCAACCAACTTCTTACTACTTCCATGAAGCCTCTCAATATTTTCTTCTTCTGCATATATAACATTGGATGCCATACCATTCCTGTGGCAGTTTATTATGTCCTCTTCTCGTAATATTACCCTGTCTATTTACGCTTTCTTGTATTTATGTCTTCCCTTCTTAAATGAATATAAGCTTCTGAAAGAAAATAGCCATTACATCCAATAGGGTTTCTCTTTGTTTGCTAGTAATGGAGACCTCCTGAAACAACAGTGCCTTAAACAAGAAATATAAAGAAATAATATGACAAGCAGTCTAGGACTGGTGTTCATCAGAGAGACCCAGACTCTATCAGTATGCTTTACCATCTTTAGCCTATGTTTATCATCATTAGAGGGTCTTCATTAACACAACATAGCTGCTGGAGTTTCAGCCACCAAGTCTACATTCAGGCAGGAATGAAGAGGAAATAGGTAAGAATAAAATATATGTTTCCCAGATGAGTCATCCCCTTTCATTGGGCTCTCCCAAAGCCCCCTACCCACCCAATGACTTAGGCTTAAATACAGTCAACCATTCCTATATGCAAGACAGTCTGTGTAAATGCAGTGTTTTAGATAGGTACATTACCATTTTGAATAAACTTTGTGTTTTGTTAGAAAGAAGGACAACGTTGGTTCCAAAAATATGTACTGATTATATTTTATGTGCCAGGCACTGTTCCAGTTCCTAGAAATAGAACAATGAACAACATACATAAAGATCCTACCTTCATGGACCTCACATCAATAGTGTATGGAGAGAGCAAATAAGCAAATAAGCCAGGAAACTCATAGTCAGGAAAGTCTTCATTTATAAGATAGTATTTTAGTGGAGACATAAAAGAAGCATCAAGGTAGGATGTGCAGATATCTGAGGGAAGAACACATAGGCAAGAGAAGAGGGAATGCAAAAGTCCTGAGGCAGGAGGGTGTTTGACAGGTTGGAGTAAAAAGAGGACCAGTGCGGTGGAATGGAGAAGGAAGAGAGGAGCAATAGGAGATGAAGTCAGAGTAGCAGTGAGAGGCCACTTTGCTTTTTCCAGTGAGTCAGATGGAAAGCCATTGGTGAGATTTAAAAGAATCACTCTGGTTCTTCACAGAGAATAAACTGTAAGAGGATCCAGGAGAAATAAGAGGCCAGTTAGGAAGCTGTTGCGATAATCCAGTTAAAAGATAATGATGCCTCAGGGATCAGATTTTGTATCTATTTTGAAGATAGGGCTGGCATAATTTGCTAATGGTTGGGGTGTGACAAAAATGATTGAAGAGATATTGAATAGAAAACTAGAAGACTCTACCACTGCTATGTACATAGTTTTTCGTATTTCTCCGTAGTGCTTATTACAGGGCTATGCACATCAAAAATGTTCAATAAATATTCAGCAAATAAAAAGATTTTAATTTTTTCAAAGGACTACTTTCAGAATTTTTTTCCCAAGACACCCAGCATTAATGATGAAAAAAAAAAAATACAGGAAAACCTAAATTCTAAAAGCGTACACTGAGACTGTATTTTCCTTTTGCTTCCTATTAGTGACAACTGCTTCTAGAAGCTCAAGGAAGAGAAAATACTGGGGAAAAAATTGGTTTGTGGCATTATTAATAGAACATTCAAGAATAAATCAGGTACCAAATCTCCCATCCAACCGTGATGGAATTTACCTGCTGTGTAAATGCCTGTTCAGACCAAGTCATTTTCACACTTGTGCGTGGGGGTCACATGAGGGCATATTTGGTGAGAAAAAACATTTGACGTGGTAGCTGTGTAGGAGATGGAAAAAGGAAGAGAAGAGAGATTTTTAGAAGATATCCCCAAACTAACAAATTGACTGAAGTATATGAAAGGAGAATGTCACCATCAACATGGAGTCTCATATGAAATGCTCAATGCCATCTGCTGGTATGCAAAGATGTGAAGTTGGAGATAACTCTTTCCAGTCATCTTGTCTCTTATAATAACCCTGTAGCTTCATTCTTTGGGTATCTTTGGTCTCATGGATTGGTGTGACACAGAATAAAAAAGCGAGAAAGGAATTCAAAGATATTCTTGGGTATTTTCCAGTTGTTACATAACTTTATGTTAAATGAAAGCACTTAGATAACAAAAAGATGGCTCTAAAACCCAGTCCTCTTAACCCCAAGGACGGGGCCTTTTATTCATCACTTTTCCCCAACCACTAATGCTTATTTCTCTACTATCACCGCCCACCCACAGGGATAAAATTAATGATATCTCTACCATAAGACATATTCATCTCGCCCACCCAAATGGCAGCTTGGAACTCTTTCTTTTTCTTCATATGCCCCTGAATCTGAAACTTAAACACAAATGAGATTCTCAGACAATTATTATTGGTCTCAATTCAATGCCCTTGGGAGTTTAATATATCCAAGCACTCTGAGCCTCCAATGGGATGGGCACCCAGAAGAGTTGCATTCAAGTAAATGGGCATACTTTCCTTTCAAAGACTGAGTGAGAAGGAGCACTTATATCAGAATAGCCTGCCATGAGCTACCTTTTCTAATTCATCTTCTTCCTGTAGCTGTGGGGAGAGGAGCATTTCATTAACAAAATCCCCAGCCAGATCAGACTCTTGTCATCACTATTGATTCTCCTCTCAGAGAGCCCACTGTGTCCCTAGCACCAACCTTAATACTCTCCTTCCAAGTCCAAGATGGTTTTCTAGCTTTTGTTTCAACATCTTTGTGTCTTTCCATTGATCTCTTTCCCTTCCAGGAAATTTAGATAAAAAGGGAAAAAAAATCACCAAGATAAGGAAAAGTTAAAGACAAGAGGGGCGCCTGGATGGCTTAGTCAGTTAAGCGTCTGACTCTTGGTTTTGGCTCAAGTCATGATCTCAGGGCTGTGGGATCAAGACCTGCATCAGGCTCCCGTGTTCAGCGCAGAGTCTGCTTGAGATTCTCTCTCTTTCCCTCTCTCTCTGCCCCTCTCCCCGCTCACGCTCTCTCTCTTTCTCAAATAAATAAATAAATAAACTCTTTTAAAAAAAAGTTAAAGACAAGAATGACAACAATGCCAATGAAAGATAAAGATCAAAGACTGGGGAGGGAGAGAGGGAAAGGACTTGTGATTTGTTGATATTATTGTTGTTATAATGATTATTTTAAAAATGCATCTCCTTCTTAGAAGTTTGGAAAAAAGCTACCAACATTTTAATTCATATAGACATAGAGTAAGCTCTATCTTGGTCAGACCTCATTGAAATCTTGGGTCATTATACTATTTGAATCAATTCTAGAACTACTGGGCTTTATTTTGGACAGTGGGATCTGATGGAATTTTCTTGTGTTAGCAAGGAAAGAGCATTCATATCTAGATTTCTCTGGGTTTAGGATGTCAGATGGAAGGAGAGGTGACTGTACTCTGGTCACAGGATTTTTCTTTTCAGCCAGCATGCCTAGCTAAGTAATTGGTTCTCAGGGATATGCAAAAGTGAGAAAAAAGACTGACCTGGATGGGCATGAAGGAGGGCACATGATGTGATGAGCACAGGGTGTTATAGACAACTGATAAATTATTGAACAATACATCTGAAACTAATGATATACTATATGTTGGCTAATTGAATTAAAAAAAAAAAAAGACTGGCTGGTTGGCCTTTTCTTCTCTGAAAATGGACTTGGTTTCCCCACATAGTCTTCATTCTGTGCCACCATTTCTGAGGTGTATCTTGTGCCACCACCTAGCTAAACACTAGTATTTTATTTAAAAAATAAAATTTAAAACCACCTAGGAAGGAGAGAAGAGTTGGTAGCATTAGGGCTAAAAGAATGTGATTGATAGGAACACAAACGGCTCATTCAAGAGCCTCATCCAGATAGTCATGGAAGTAGTGAAAGTCTTCATCCAGTTGAGAACCTCTAAATTGTTTGAGAACATTGACCGAGTGCTTCAGAGCCTGATGGCAGAAGCATCTATGTTAATAGATAGACCAGGCATCACTTTTCCCCAAGGTTTTTATGTTTGGTTTTCTTTTTTCTCTCTCTCTCTCTCTTTCACTTCCTTCCTTCCTCCTTTCTTTCCTTCCTTCCTTCCTTTCTTCTCCCTTCCTTCCTTCCTTCCTTCTGTCTTTCTGTCTTTTCCAGATAAAGTAGAAGGTACAGATGCTTGCTCTGGGCACTGGACTCCACAGATTCTTGGGCCCCCCAGTCCTATTCTGTGCAGAGAATCAGGTGGGGGTCTATAAATCAGAAAGAATTATGCCCAAAGTGTATAGTTACTTTATACTAAGGAATATATATGCTAAATGGAGTATTGAAGGAAGTGGGGAAGAACCCTATAAATTGTTTCGTTTAAATGCAGTATTAAAAAACATCTAGCTATAAAACGGTTTCCTTAGTTTCTGTATTTTGCTAAGCTAGTGAGTTATAAAGAACCACAGCTGAAAAAAAACAACAACAACAATTTGTTTTTCTCTCAGGAATTCACAGGAGTGCTGTTTCTCAGCCTCTGGGGTGTGATCCTGTCTGCATTTGTAAGTCTTCTAGTAAATGGAAAAATGATACCCTTCTCATTCTGTCTGTGGTCTATGAGTGGAATGGGCTGTGCAGAGGAGTCAGATGAAAACTGATCCTGGGCCAGCGCATGTGAGATAGCCAGACCTCCAGAGGCTTTTGAAGGACAGATCCTCAGAGAGGCTATTTATGCATGAATGCAGAATGGCGTACACACAAGGACTGTCTAGGAGGGTTGTCTGTAGGGCCATTTTGGGGGGGAATGGTCAGTTCCATAAACAGAAAGATAAATGACATGTCACAGAAGGCTAGCAGATTGCTAATAAGCTTATCTTGTTTATCCTTAGTTGTCAAGCCTGGATCTCCAAAAAAAGAGGTGAGTTTGGAGAAAGGATCTATATTAGAAATGTCAGTCATGGGGTATACTCCATTTAAAACCCCTTTATATGAAACAGCAGACCAGCAGCTCCAATGAGGACACAGGAATCATACTGCCCTCCCAGCCATGGGGCAAGGGAGGAGTGCCTGCCCTAAGGGCAACCATGTTGTACCGCCAGTGAGTCATAGTATGGTCAAGCTGGCTCCATCAGAGTCCATCTCTCTGGAACTGGAAGAAGGCAATACTGAAAGAACCCATGCTCTAGAACTCATCTCAGGTTTATAAATTTCAAGGAGTTCAATTTGATTTATTGTGAAAGGATTCTGGGGTGCTTGGCCACCGGGTGGTTACTGTTACCTCTATGGTTTGACTTATCGAAGCCCATGCCCTCATTTCTCTCCTACCCCTAGGGCCTAGACAGTCTGTTTCTAACTTGTACCACTGTCACCTCTCTACATGTCACTTACTTATTAGTGGTGCACACACAATTGATGATTTAGGAAAATATACTAAGCCTGCGAGTGTGATTAACCAGGACAAGAAAATACAGAAAACATTACCATCAACTGGGTAATGCATTCTCTATTTGTCACCTTCGGTTAGAAATTACACACCTTGCACTCAAAAAGTCCATTGCAAGGTGTGAATCTAGTTCTCAATAAAGACAGAAGGATTTTCCTAATTCTGTCAAACAGACTGATATCATTGACCCTGTTCATGCAGTTTCAGCTTGGTAAAATATCCCCTTAAAATACAGACTAACAAAAACAAGGACTGGTCTGTATTAGTTGGCTAGAACGGCTCTAACAAAGTACCACAGCTGGGTAGCTTAAACTACAGCAGAAATTTATTTTCACACAGCTCTGGAGGCTAGAAGTATGAGTTCAAGGTGTCAGCAGAGTTCATTTCTTCTGAGGCTTCTCTTCTTACTTATAGATGGCCATCTTTTAAAATTTTTTTCTTTTATATTCAAAACACTTTTTTAATTGTGGTAGGTACACCTAACCTGAAATTTACCCTCCTGAAAATATTTTAAGTACACAATACAGTATTGTTAATTATAGGCACAATGTCGTACAACAGATCACTAGAGTTTGTTTATCTTGCATAACTGAAGCTATACACCCATTGTACGGTGACTCCCCCATTTTCCTTCCCCCCAGCCCTTGCCAACCACCATTCTACTTTTTTATGAACTTGGCTATTTTATTTTTTTAAAGATTTTATTTATTTATTTGAGAGAGAGAGAGAGCAAGAGAGAGAGAGAGAGGGCACAAACAGGGTGGAGGGGCAGAGGGAGAGGGAGAGGGAGAGGGAGAAGCAGACTCCCCACTGAGCAGGGAGCCCAACAACGCAGGGCTCCATCCCAGGACCCTGGGATCATGACCTGAGCTGAAGGCAGATGCTTAACCAACTGAGCCACCCAGGTATCCCGTGAATTTGACTATTTTAGATACTTCATATAAGTAGAATCACACCGTATTAGCCTTTCTGTGACTGGTTTATTTTATTCAGCATAATGTCCTCCAGATTCCTCATGTTGTTGTATATGGCAAGATTTCCTTCTCTTTTAAGGCGGCATAATATTCCATTGTATGTATATCACATTTTCTTTATCCATTCATCCACTGGTGGATATTTAGATTGTTTCCATATCTTGACTAATGAACACGGGGTGAAAATACCTCTTTGAGATTCTAATTTCAATTCTTTGGGATATATACCCAGAAGTGGCACTGCCGGATCATATGATAATCTTATTTTTAATTTTTTAAGGAACTTCCAAACTATATTCAGTAAGAACTGTACCATTTTACCTTCCTACCAATAGTGCACAAGGGTTTCAATTTCTCCATATCCTTGCCAACACTTATCTTTTGTTTTTTTGGATAGCAGTTATCCCAATAGGTATGAAGTGATATTTCATTGGATTTTGCTTTGCATTTCCCTAATGATTAGCAGTGTTGACTATCTTTCCATAACTTGTTGGCTATTTTTTAGCTTTTTTGGAGAGATGTTTATTAAGTCTTTTGTCCATTTTTAAAACAGGTTATTTGGGGGTTTTTGCTATTGAGTTGTAGGAGTTTCTTATATATTTTGGATATTAACCCCTTATCAGTTAGATGGTTTGCAAATATTTTCTCCCATTTTCACTCTTTTGATTGTTTCCTTTGCTATGTAAAAGCCTTTTAATTTGATATAGTTCCACTTGTCTGTTTTTGCTTTTGTTGCTTGTGCTTTTGGTGTCATATGCAAGAAATCATTGCCAAAATCAATATCATGAAGATTTTTCCCTATGTTTTCTTCTAGAAGTTTTATAGTTTCAGGTCTTGTATTTAAGTCTTTAATCCATTTGGAGTTAATTTTTGTGTGTGCGCTATAAGATAAGGGTCCAATTTCATTATTTTGCATGTTGATTAGATGGCCTTCTCCCTGTGTTCACATGGTCTTCCCTCTGAAACTTTTGGTTTCCCAATTTCCTCTTTTTATAAGTACACTAGTCCTATTGGATTAAAGCCCACTCTGATGACTCATTTTAACCTAATCATGTCTTTAAAGACCCTATGTCCAAATATAGTCACATTCTGAGATACTGAGGGTTCAGACTAAAACATGAATTTTGGAGGAATACATTTCAGCCCATAACACTTAGCAAATAAAATGCTCTGATTTCAAGGATGTGATGACTCCTTCCTTTTGTGGTTTCAATAAGTATAAATTACTATTGGAGTATGTACAAAGGAAAAGTGACCTGTTGCATGAATTTAGGTAAGTTACCTTAATGCTCCATATTCCAGTTCTTCTGTGTGTAAATCAGGAAACAAATGTATTCCCCAGCCTCTCTGAACTTTTCCAATAGATCAAAAACTTCAGTCTTTAAGAATGATTTTGTCATCTTCAAAATCTTGTGTGGCTTCTCTTCCCTGTGGTTTTCATTACAGTGTAGCCATTTCCAGGCTGCTGTCCCATGACTCAATATTCACAACTGCTCCAGGATGTCGGTGGTAGAACAAAGGCTCTGTTGCCATTTTGTAAGTGAGGAAATCAGTACACAAGGAGGTTAAGGAAGCTAATAACCTTTCTAAAGTCATATATAATAAGTTGCACCTTTAAAAATGGAACAACAACAAAAAAACCCAAAAAAGAACCCCCCCAAAAAATAATAAAAAAAATAAAAATAAAAATGGAACCAAATTTTCCTGGCCCATTTCAACTACATTCTTAATATATCACAACTTTAAATAGCTGATTTTGATGAGAAATAGAATAAGAGAACAGTATTCTGAGACTAAAGAGCTAGAAGTAAAAGAATCTTAGTACTTTCCTCTGGAGCTGGCTTCCTTTTCCATAGGATTGACTAGAGTAGTGCATCTTAACATGACTTCGGTGAGGGTTGGCGTTTTGGCATCATCAGCATTATGTATCTGGAGTACCTTTCCAGGCACAATGTTTATAAAATGATGGTAACTGTCTCCCACAAATGAGTCATGTTCTGTAGTTTAGATAAGTTTCCTCAGCTGATAATCATGAGCTGATTATCATTATGGCTTTCTCCTGGACTTGTTTCAATGCTGAAACATTTATTTTCTCATAACATCCATTGGCAATTGCATTTTTACTGGATTGCTGGACTTTTTACTTATTAATTTTCTCAAGCTCATCAGTTAATATTGATGTTTACCCCTTGTCTTATATTGATTGCAAATATTTTTTTGACAGACTGTCAACTATCTTTTTTATGGTGGATTTGCCATACTTAAATGAAATTTTTATTTTGTTTTTCATCGTAAAATCTAATTTTGCCTTTACTGTCTATGAATTCCATGACTTTCTTGCCAAGATTATATAATAATTATGTAAATTTTGGCCTTTTTAAAATGGTTTTTAAAAACACATTTCATTTTCAAATTCACCCGGAATTTTCATGTTTGTGATGAAAGGAAGGTATATAACTTGATTTTCTTTTCTGACTATATAATCAATTCCATCAATAATTTTATTAAATCATCCATCTATCTTTTCTGTACTTTAATCATATACTCAATTCCCATTGTATATAAACCAGGTTCAGATTTCCCTATTCTTCTCCATCAATTTTTTTTTTCTATTCTTAGATCATTATCACACTACGTAATTTCTGCAAATTCCTATTATATTTTGATATCTAATGAGGCAAGTTCTGTAAATTTCTGAAATTGGATTTTCTAGCACATTGACTTCCAGGAGAATTTTTCAGTTTTTCTATTTTAATTCAGTTCAGTTTTTATTTTAAAAATGATTAAATCATTAGACCAAAATATAAATGGTTCTTATATAATTCTGGATTGACTAAGAAAGTAGATCTTATTAATTTTAAAAAATCCCAAAAATTAACTTTCATATGGCAAACATATCATAAACTGAGTTAGAAGATAGTTGACAGTCTGTCAGAAAAATATTTGCAAATTAGTTGAGCAACTTTATATGCCAGGTATACTGCACTGGACATTCTTCAATGAATAACACAGGCGATAATAGAATTGATGTTCTAGCAGGTTAAGGCCAACAATAAACAATGAACACAATAAATAATTATCTGCTAATTAGAAGGCATATAATGCTATGGGAGAAAAGATAAAAAGTAGAGGAGTTGAGTCAGAGTGCTTGCTAGGTTAAGGGAACAGGTTGAAGTTTTGAATAGAGTCATCAGGAAAAGCTTCACTGAGAGAAGAACATTTGGGCAAAATTTGAAGAAAGTGAAGGAGTTAGCCATGTGGATAATGAGAATTATTGATTGGGATTGGGGTTTAATTTATAAAATCATTCGGGGAGAGTTGATACATTATGGATCTTCTTATCCAAGAACCAAGTAGGTCTTTCCATTTATTAAGGTCTTTCTTTAGTTACTTCAGAAAATATTTACATCTCTATAGATCTTGGATATTTACAGGGTCTTTCACATTTTCAGATAAGTGTATTTCTAAATAGTACATGATTTTTCACTCTTGCTATTTGTAGAAATGGAATTTTTCTCATATTTTATCATTATTTATTTCTGGAGCACTGAAGAAGTATTGATTTTTCTTATACATCTTATATCCTCCATCTATCTGGCTCAACTCTTTTATTAGTTGTGGTTTTTCAATTTGTAAACAAATTATAACAAATTGTATGATTGTCTGTAGACAATCATATTAAGTGAAAATGTAAATGGTTCTATTATTTTTTCATCTTTATCCCTTTTATTTACTTATCTCAAGTATTGATTAGAACTTAAAAATAATATTGAATACTGCGTGTATTAACTGGCATCTGTACTTTCTTCCTGACATAAATGGGGATGTTTCAAACTATTTCATCATGTTTTTTGAAAGATTTTATTTATTTATTTGACAGAGAGAGACACAGCAAGAGAGGGAACACAAGCAGGGGGAGTGGGAGAGGGAGAAGCAGGCTCCCTGCAGAGCAGGGAGCCCGATGTGGGGCTCGATCCCAGGACCCTGGGATCATGACCTGAGCTAAAGGCAGACACTTAACCACTGAGCCACCCAGGTGCCCCTCAAACTATTTCATCATTAAGTAAGATGTTTGTTCAAGGTTTTCAGTAGAACACTTTTATCAATTTAATGAAATTTGAGTCAGAACCAGAAGCTTTTAACAATCATCTATTGCAATAATTATGCCATTTTGCTATTTTTATAGGTTTTTGTTTTTTTTTGAGAAAGAGAGAGAGAGGTGGGGGGTGGGGGCAGAGGGAGAGGGGGAGAGAGAGAGAATCTTAAACAGGCTCCACTCCCAGTGCAGACCCCAATACAGGGTTCTATCTCACCATCCTGAAATCATGACTTGAGCCAAAATCAAGAATCAGATGCTTAACCAACTGAGCCACCCAGGCACCCCGCCATTTTGCTATTTTAAATGAAATATTATAAATTACAGGGCGCCTGGGTGGCTCAGTTGGTTAAGCGACTGCCTTCGGCTCAGGTCATGATCCTGGAGTCCCTGGATCGAGTCCCGCATCGGGCTCCCTGCTCGGCAGGGAGTCTGCTTCTCCCTCTGACCCTCCTCCCTCTCATGCTCTCTGTCTCTCATTCTCTGTCTCTCAAATAAATAAATAAAATCTTTAAAAAAAAAAAAAAAGAAATATTATAAATTACATTAATTAATTTTCTAATCTTGAACTATTATTAGATTCTTGGTTTTAAAATATTCTACTTGATCATACGGATAATTTATTTTTAGTGTGATCCTGAATTTGATTGATTAATGCTTTATTCACATGTTCACATTATATTCCTGAGATTGGTCTATAATTTTCTTTTTTGGATAATAATAGGAATTCTTTCTCTTGGGCCTTAAATGAACTGACCCTGAAAATTGTCTGGACTTTATATATAACTTACTGTTACCTGTTCAGTTTCTTCAGTGGTTGCAGATCTATTCATGTGTCTACCCTTGATTTTGCTAAAAGATCATCTATTTCTTCTAGACTTTGACATATATTGGCACCAAGATGTAAGAGTCATCTTCTTACAATCTTCTTGTTTTCATTTCCCATTTTAGTGATTATGACCTTTTTTTATCACTAATATTGCTTAGTGACTTGTTTTCTCCTTTTCTTGGACAGGCTTGCCCCAAGTTTTACTATTGCCTTGGGCTTTCAGGAGAACAAGCTTTCAGTTTTATTGAGTTTGATTTCATTATTTTATTTTATTTTATCATTACTAATTCCTTCCACTTTCTTTAGTTTTACTGGTCTTCTTTTTAGTTTTCTAAGTTAAGTGCTTATACACGTATTTTCCTTTTTAAAATTAGTGCACAATTTTAACAAAATAAATGTAAGTGGGGCACCTGGATGGCTCAGTTGTTTAAGCATCTGACTTCCACTCAGGTCATGATCTCAGGGTCCTGGGATCAAGCCCCGTGTTGGGCTCCGTGCTCAGCAGGGAATCTGCTTGTCCTTCTGCAACCCTCCATACTTGTTCACTCTCTCTCTCTCTCAAATAAATAAATAAAATCTAAAAATGAATAAATAAATAAATAAATAAATGTAAGCACAAAGGTCATAAAATCAATTACTACTAAAGAGTTGATACCTGCCACCACCACACCCTCCCCAGAAAAAGCAACTGTCCCCTGCTCCACTTCTTCATATATTCCAGTTCTGTTTCTTAGAGGAAACCACAGACAAAACTTTTACTATTGCATTTGGTCCTTACTTACTATCTTATCACTAAAAAATATTTCTATTGTTATTTATTGATTTATCACGTTTAGATATTATCTATAACTTATTATCTATAAACTTCTGTTAATGCTTTACTTTGTTACAGAAACACCATATAACCCAACATTTTTTTTTATTTTATTATGTTATATTAATCACCATACATTACATCATTAGTTTTTGAGGCAGTGTTCCACGATTCACTGTTTGCGTATAACACCCAGTGCTCCATTCAGTACGTGCCCTCTTTAATACCCATCACCAGGCTAACCCATCCCCTCACCCCCTTCCCCTCTAGAACCCTCACTTTGTTTCTCAGAGTCCATAGTCTCTCATGGTTCTTCTCCCCCTCCAATTTTCCCCCTTCATTTTTCCCTTCCTACTATCTTCTTTTTTTTAACATATAATGTATTATTTGTTTCAGAGGTACAGGTCTGTGATTCAACAGTCTTACACAATTGACAGTGCTCACCATAGCACATACCCTCCCCAATGTCTATCACCCAGCCACCCCAACCCTCCCACCCCCCACCACTCCAGCAACCCTCAGTTTATTTCCTGAGATTAAGAATTCCTCATATCAGTGAAATCATATGATACATGTCTTTCTCTGATTGACTTATTTCATTCAGCTAACCCTCCAGTTCCATCCACATCGTTGCAAATGGCAAGATTTCATTCCTTTTGATGGCTGCATAATCCATTGTATATATATACCACATTTTCTTTATCCATTCATCTGTCGATGGACATCGTGGCTCTTTCTGTAGTTTGGCTATTGTGGACATTGCTGCTATAAACATCGGGGTGCATGTACCCCTTCAGATCACTACATTTGTATCTTTGAGGTATATACCCAGTAGTGCAATTGCTGGGTCATAGGGTAGCTCTATTTTCAACTTTTTGAGGAACCTCCATACTGTTTTCCAGAGTGGCTGCACCAGCTTGCATTCCCACCAACAGTGTAGGAGGGTTCCCCTTTCTCCGCATCCCCGCCAACATCTGTCATTTCCTGACTTGTTAATTTTAGCCATTCGGACTGGTGTGAGGTGGTATCTCATTGAGGTTTTGATTTGGATTTCCCTGGTGCCAAGCGATATTGAGCACTTTTTCATGTGTCTATTGGCCATTTGGATGTCTTCTTTGGAAAAATGTCTGTTCATGTCTTCTGCCCATTTCTTGATTGGATTCTTTGTTCTTTGGGTGTTGAGTTTGATAAGTTCTTTATAGATTTTGGATACTAGTCCTTTATCTGATATGTCATTTGCAAATATCTTCTCCCATTTTGTCGGTTGTCTTTTGGTTTTATTGACTCTTTCTTTTGCTGTGCAAAAGCTTTTTATCTGGATGAAGTCCCAATAGTTCATTTTTGCCCTTGCTTCCCTTGCCTTTGGCGATGTTTCTAGGAAGAAGTTGCGGCAGCTGAGGTCGAAGAGGTTGCTGCCTGTGTTCTCCTTTAGGATTTTGATGGACTCCTGTCTCACATTGAGGACTTTCAACCATTTGAAGTCTATTTTTGTGTGTGGTGTAAGGAAATGGTCCAGTTTCATTCTTCTGCATGTGGCTGTCCAATTTTCCCAACACCATTTGTTGAAGAGACTGTCTGTTTTCCATTGGACATTCTTTCCTGCTTTGTAGAAGATGAGTTGACCATAGAGTTGAGGGTCCATTTCTGGGCTCTCTATTCTGTTCCATTGATCTATGTGTCTGTTTTTGTGCCAGTACCATACTGTCTTGATGATGACAGCTTTGTAATAGAGTTGGAAGTCCGGAATTGTGATGCCACCAGCTTTGCTTTTCTTTTTCAACATTCCTCTGGCTATTTGGCGTCTTTTCTGGTTCCATACAAATTTTAGGATTATTTGTTCCATTTCTTTGAAAGAAGTGGATGGTATTTTGATAGGGATTGCATTAAATGTGTAGATTGCTCTAGGTAGCATTGACATCTTCACAATATTTGTTCTTCCAATCCATGAGCATGGAACGTTTTTCCATTTCTTTGTGTCTTCCTCAATTTCTTTCATGAGTATTTTGGAGTTTTCTGAGTACAGATTCTTTGCCTCTTTGGTTACATTTATTCCTAGGTATCTTGTGGTTTTGGGTGCAATTGTAAATGGGATCGACTCCTTAATTTCTCTTTCTTCTGTCTTGTTATTGGTGTAGAGGAATGCCACTGATTTCTGTGCATTGATTTTATGTCCTGCCGCCTTACTGAATTCCTATATGAGTTCTAGCAGTTTTGGGGTGGAGTCTTTTGGGTTTTCCACATAAAGTATCATATCATCTGCAAAGAGTGAGAGTTTGACTTCTTTGCTGATTCGGATGCCTTTTATTTTTTTTTTTTTTTTGTCGTCTGATTGCTGTGGCTAGGACTTCTAGTACTATGTTGAATAGCAGTGGTGATAGTGGACATCCCTGCTGTGTTCCGGACCTTAGGGGGAAAGCTCTCAGTTTTTTCCCCATTGAGAATGATATTCGCTGTGGCTTTTTCATAGATGGCTTTTATGATATTGAGGTATGTACCCTCTATCTCTATACTCTGAAGAGTTTTGATCAGGAAAGGATGCTGTACTTTGTCAAATGCTCTTTCTGCATCTATTGAGGGATCATATGGTTCTTGTTCTTTCTTTTATTAATATATTGTATCACATTGATTGATTTGCAGATGTTGAACCAAACTTGCAGCCCAGGGATAAATCCCACTTGGTTGTGGTGAATAATCCTTTTAATGCACTGTTGGATCCTATTGGCTAGTATTTTGGTGAGAATTTTTGCATCCATGTTCATCAGGGATATTGGTCTGTAATTCTCCTTTTTGATGGGGTCTTTGTCTGGTTTTGGGATCGAGGTAATGGTGGCCTCATAAAACGAGTTTGGAAGTTTTCCTTCCATTTCTATTTTTTGGAACAGTTTCAGAAGAATAGGTATTAATTCTTCTTTAAATGTTTGGTAGAATTCCCCTGGGAAGCCATCTGGCCCTGGGCTCTTGTTTTTTGGGAGATTTTTGATGACTGCTTCTATTTCCTTAGTGGTTATAGGTCTGTTCAGGGTTTCTATTTCTTCCTGGTTCAGTTTTGGTAGTTGATACATCTCTAGGAATGCATCCATTTCTTCCAGATTATCTAATTTGCTGGCATATAGTTGCTCATAATATGTTCTTATAATTGTTTGTATTTCTTTGGTGTTGGTTGTGATCTCTCCTCTTTCATTCATGATTTTATTTATTTGGGTCATTTCTCTTTTCTTTTTGATAAGTCTGGCCAGGGGTTTATCAATCTTATTAATTCTTTCAAAGAACCAGCTCTTAGTTTCATTGATCTGTTCTACTGCTGTTTTGGTTTCTATTTCATTGATTTCTGCTCTGATCTTTATTATTTCTCTTCTCCTGCTGGGTTTAGGCTTTATTTGCTGTTTTTTCCCTAGCTCCTTTAGGTGTAGGGTTAGGTTGTGTATTTGAGACCTTTCTTGTTTCTTGAGAAAGGCTTGGATTGCTATATACTTTCCTCTTAGGACTGCCTTTGCTGCATCCCAAAGATTTTGAACAGCTATGTTTTCATTTTCATTGGTTTCCATGAATTTTTTTAATTCTTCTTTAATTTCCTGGTTGACCCATTCATTCTTTAGTAGGATGCTCTTTAGCCTCCATGTATTTGAGTTCTTTCCGACTTTCCTCTTGTGATTGAGTTCTAGTTTCAAAGCATTGTGGTCTGAAAATATGCAGGGAATGATCCCGATCTTTTGGTACTGGTTGAGACCTGATGTGACCTAGGATGTGATCTATTCTGGAGAATGTTCAATGGGCACTAGAGAAAAATGTGTATTCTGTTGCTTTGGGATGGAATGTTCTGAATATATCTGTGAAGTCCATTTGGTCCAGTGTGTCATTTAAAGTCTTTATTTCCTTGTTAATCTTTTGCTTAGATGATCTGTCCATTTCAGTGAGGGGGGTGTTAAAGTCCCTACTATTATTGTATTGTTGTCGATGTGTTTCTTTGCTTTTGTTATTAATTGGCTTATATAGTTGGCTGCTCGCATGTTAGGGGCATAGATATTTACAATTGTTAGATCTTCTTGTTGGATAGACCCTTTAAGTATGATATAGTGTCCTTCTTCATCTCTTAGTATAGTCTTTGGTTTAAAATCTAATTTGTCTGATATAAGGATTGCCACCCCAGCTTCTTTTTGGTGTCCATTAGCATGGTAAATGGGTTTCCACCCCCTCACTTTCAATCTGGAGGTGTCTTTGGGTCTAAAATGAGTCTCTTACAGAGAGCATATCGATGGGTCTTGTTTTTTATCCAATCTGATACCCTGTGTCTTTTGATTGGGGCATTTAGCCCATTTACATTCAGGGTAACTATTGAAAGATATGAATTTAGTGCCATTATATTGCCTGTAAGGTGACTGTTACTGTATATTGTCTGTGTTCCTTTCTGGCCTATGTTACTTTTAGGCTCTCTCTTTGCCTAGAGGACCCCTTTCAATATTTCTTGTAGGGCTAGTTTCGTGTTTGCAAATTCTTTTAGTTTTATTTTGTCCTGGAAGCTTTTTATCTCTCCTTCTATTTTCAGTGACAGCCTAGCTGGATATAGTATTCTTGGCTGCATATTTTTCTCATTTAGTGCTCTGAATATATCATGCCAGTCCTTTCTGGCCTGCCAGGTCTCTGTGGATACGTGTGTTGTCAACCTAATGTTTCCACCATTTTAGGTTATAGATCTCTTGTCCCGAGCTGCTTTCAGGATTTTCTCTTTGTCTCTGAGACTCATAAGTTTTACTATTAGATATCAGGGTGTTGACCTATTTTTATTGATTTTGAGGGGGGTTCTCTGTGCCTCCTGGATTTTGATGCCTGTTTCCTTCCCCAAATTAGGGAAGTTCTCTGCTATAATTTGCTGCAATATACCTTCTGCCCCTCTCTTTCTTCTTCTGGGATCCCAATTATTCTAATATTGTTTCGTCTTATGGTATCACTTATCTCTCAAATTCTTCCCTCTTGACCCAGTATTTGTTTATCTCTCTTTTTCTCAGCTTCTTTATTTTCCATCATTTGGTCTTCTCTATCACTACTTCTCTCTTCTGCCTCATTTATCCTAGCAGTTAGAGCCTCCATTTTTTATTGCAACTCATTAATAGCCTATTTGATTTCGACTTGGTTAGATTTTAGTTTTTATTTCTCCAGAAAGGGTTTCTCTAATATCTTCCATGCTTTTTTCAAACCCAGCTTGTATCTTTATAATTGTCATTCTGAACTCTAGTTCCAACATCTTACTAATGTCCATATTGATTAGGTCCCTGGCAGTCGGTACTGCCTCTTGTTCTTTTTTTTGAGGTGATTTTTTCCATCTTGTCATTTTGTCCAGAGGAGAATAGATGAATGAGAGAACAAAATGCTAACAGGGTAACAACAACCCCAGAAAAATATACACTAAACAAATCAGAAGAGACCTGAAACCGGGGGAAAAGAAAGGGAAAGAAAGAAAGAAAGAAAAAAGGAAAAGAAAAAGATAAAAAAAAAAGAATATGATCAAATATGATAAGGCTGGTGAATAGATTAGTGCCACACACTAGATTTTGGACGTATTTTGGTCTGTTAGAAGAAACTGCCTCCCAAAATTTTAAAGAAAGTAAAGGTTATATATGTACAAAAATAAGGGTAAGTACAATGAAGGGAGGGAATATGACTGTAAAGATGAAAATTATAAAAGATTTTATAAAAGGAATTGGTAAGATAAGAAGTTGGTTGAAAAAAGAAAGAAGAGAAATTAAAAAAAAAAAGGGAGAGAATGTGATCAGGCAGGAGACTAGAACAAAGCCATACACTAGAGATTTAGGGTATATTTTGGCCTGTTAGAAGAAACTGTATCCCAAAATTTTAAAGAGAGAACAACTTATATATATACCAAAAATAAGGTTAACTACTATGAAGGGATAGAATATGACTCTACAAATGAAAAATAAAAAAGATTTTTTAAAAAAGGGATTGACAAGATGTTGGTTGAAAAAGGGAAAAAGAAAAATTAAAAAAAATAGAAAAAGAAAATTAAAAAAATTAACTTTGAAAGACTAAAGAATCATGGTAAAAAAGCCTTGAATTCTATGTGCTGCATTCCTCCAGCGCTGGAGTTCTGCTGTTCTCATTGATCGGTAAACTTGGTCTTGGCTGGCTGTTCTTGCTGATCTTCTGGGGGAAGGGCCTGTTGCCGTGGTTCCCAAATGTCTTTGCCGGAGGCGGAATTGTCCCGCCCTTGCCGGTCCAGGCTAAGTAATCTGCTCGGGTTTGCTCTCAGGAGCTTTGTTCCCTGCAAGCTTTCCATACGGCTTTGGAGGATGAGAGTGAGAATGGTGGCCTCCCAATCTCCACCCTGGAGGAGCCGAGAACTCAGGGCCCCTCTCCTCAGTGTGCCCCCAGAGAAAAGCAGTCACTCACTCCCGTCTCCCTGGTCTCCGGCCGCACTCCATGGTCACCTGGTCTGTGACCAAGCATTTCTCTCTCTGGCACCCGACCCCATGTGGAGTCTCCAAACCCAGCAGATCCCTGCGGTGTGCTCCCGCACTGCTCCTCCCGGGGGAGAAAAGGAAGTCTCCCCGGATCTGCCACTTGTTGGGTCCCTGCTGGAGGAGCAGTGGCCCGACTGTGCCACAGATCACAGTTTATGGCAACCCCGAGCTGAGAGCCCACTCCTCGGCTCCGTCTCTGCAGCCGGCTTCCCCACTCTAATACCTGGGAGCTCTGCCACACTCAGGTACCCCCGGTCTTTCTGTGACCCCGAGGGTCCTGAGACCACACTGTCCCAGTGAGGGTTCCACCCCCGCTTAGCCACTGGAGCTAAGTCCCTCAGTGGAGCAGACTTCTAAAAGTTCCGATTTTGTGCTCCGCTGCTCTATCACTTGCCAGAAGCAGCCAACAGAGACCCCCTCCCCCGCTGTCTATCCTCCCGAATATCACCTGGGATTCACTTCTCAGCACACACATCCTACCTTCCAGAAAGTGGTTGCTTTTCTGTTCAGAGAGTTGCTGCTCTTCTTTTTTTCGATCTCCTGTTGAGTTCGTAGGTGTTCAGAATGGTTTGATCCCTATCCAGCTGAATTCCTGGGACCAGACGAAATCCAGGTCTCCTACTCCTCTGCCATCTTCACTAATTCTTGCCCAACATCTTCTTATATTATAATTTGGCTTAAATTATAGTCAGTATTTACAATATTATGACTGTGTAAAAATATAGTTTGCTATCAAACCAAATAGTCTTTTCTTTCTTGTGCACTTCTTTTTTCTGGAGTTAATATTTATCACACCTTTTTTTTTTGTTTAGTAGTCTATGTATGTACGGCAATGACTTTCCAAAGGCTCCAAGAGAAACCTGTCCCTTTTTTTCTAAACACTAAAGCACAGCAAATAATCTCTTCACTACATTTCTGTCCTGGCTACTTCCTCACCCCAGCTCCCCAACCGCCGACTCCATCTGGACTGGTTGGTCTCTAGGCCAGTTGTAGAGCTGCTGCGAAGAGGCTTCCTTTCATTCTTTTCTTATCTAAAATCCTATATTTCCTGGATCTCATGTTTTCACTTTTCATTTTATTCTCATTTTACTGAGGCACATCCTCTAAGATTTTCCATAAGAACGATGAGTGGGAGATGCTTATAAGTCTGATTTACCTCAATTTTAAGCTAATGTATAATTGATGGTTTGACTAGGTATGAAACTCTAGTTTAAAAATCATTTTTCCTTAGTTCTGAAGGCATTGTTTCATCTTCTAGCATCTAGTATTCAGGTTAAGAAATCTAGTGGTTCTCATTCCCATATCCTTTTTTATGACCTATTTTTGCATCTTCCTTTCCCCTACAGAATTTTGAGATTTTTAGAATGATGGATGTTGATATGAGTCTTTTTCATTCAGTTTGATGGACCCCTCAATCTGAGATGTGCCCTTTGATTTTGAAAGTTTTCTTGTAATTTTTCTTGATAACTTTCTCCCCACTATAACCCCAGTTTTCTCTCTATAGCTGCTAATAGTGGAATGCCACATTCTTGGATTGATCCTCTAATTTTCTCATATGTTCTTTCCCATATTATACTTATTTGCTTATTTATTAATTCTTTGATTTATTTTAGCTTCTGTGAAGTTTCCTTAACTTTATCTTTGAATCCTTACATGGAATTTAAAATTTCTAATAGCACATTCTCAATTACCAAGAGATCTTTCCTATCTGCTGATTATGCCTTTTCATTGTTTATCAATACATTGTTTTCTTTTATCTCTCAGGTTATAATAGTTATTTGAAACCTTCTTCTACTACCCCCCAAATTATTTGGGGATACTTTCCCTCTGTTTTTTGGTGGATTTCCTTTTCATATAGATAGATTTCCCAAAATGTCTAAAGATTGTTGACTGTCCCATCATATTTAGGCACTGAAATGCTGATTGGAACTTGTACATGGGTAAGTTAGTTGAATAGTGAAAGGACTACACAATGCCATGTTTGCTGAAGGATCCTTGAATGTAAGTTCTCCAACTCACTTACTCCAGAGTAGAATCAGCCATCATTCTGACCACCGGCATTTTGATGAGCAGTGTGAGGAAATTTATCTCCTGTTCTCAACCCTGCTCTGCTCTCCTACTCCTTTGTTTCATACTGTTCCTGAGGTGATCAATATTTAGTCCTCGAGGTTTCAAGTCCTCTAGAATATGTGCCTTTAGTACCACATGGGCAGTTGTGGTGACTTGGCTGGTTGCTTGGCTGCATAGTAGAGAAAAACCCAAGTGTCTGGCCACCCTGTGAAGAGACCTTTGAGCTATCTCTCATGTCAGCCCCATAATCAATTTGTATCTTCCACAGTCCCTGGTACCATTTGGAGCCAAGCTTGCCAGAGGTACTGGGCTAAATTGCACACCACTTGTTGATATCATTGTCTGTAAACATTTGGATAATAATTTAAGCTATTCAGTTAAATCAAGTGCTTTTCAACTTTCCAAAATAATTGAAACTCCTCAGCTAAAGTTTTCTCTTCTCCCTCCTTGTCAATCAGTAGTGTGTTAATATCTTTACTGGCATTCTAATCTGGTTTGGGGAGATAGAAAATATAAATACCTGTGGTTAATGCCATGTAGTCACTTTTTCTTGTTTCCTAATAAATGCAATTGAAAACCAAAACTGTGCTAAGAGTAACATAGGGCACAAAACACAGCTTTTTGTGAAGCTTTTTCATTCTTATTTCTAAAAACTCTATAAACTGGGTTTTTTTTAAAAGATTTTATTTATTTATTTGATAGACAGCAAGAGAGGGAGCACAAGCAGGGGGAGTGGGAGAGGGAGAGGGAGAAGCAGGCTTCCCGCTGAGCAGGGAGCCCGTTGCGGGGCTCAATCCCAGGACCCTGGGATCATGACCTGAGCCGAAGGCAGACGACTGAGCCACCTAGGCATCCCGGGTTTTTTTTTTAAGATTTTATTTATTTATTTATTTATTTGAGAGAGAGAGTGAGTGAGAGAGAGCACAAGCCGGGGGAGAAGCAGAGGCAGAGGGAGAAGCAGGCTCCCCACTGAGCAGGGAGCCTGATGTGGGGCTCGATCCCAGGACCCTGGGAACATGACCCGAGCTGAAGGCAGACGCTTAACGACTGAGCCACCCAGGAGCCCCTATAAATTGGTTTTGACATCTCATTATCTGAACAGTTACTAGAATAGTCTAATAACTTTTCAATTTTTAAAATGAAATTTTAAAATGAATTGATTTGTTTTGGCTTTTATTTTCTTGCTAATTTTTAGTTTTATTAAAATACAGTCAGAGAATATGATTTATATGATTTCTGCTTTAGGAACTTACTGCAATTTTTCTCTGTTGTTCATGCATTGCTAAATTTTCTATTGTTCCATGGATATTTGAAATTGCTATGAATTTGCTTTTGTTGGATACATATGCATATTATATCTAAAATTAATTGTGTATTATGTTAATTGTGCTATTCATACTTATTATACCCTTACATCTCACCTTCTTCTGTCAAATTTTGAGAGAGGTAATTTGTTAACCTCCTATTATGCATGTAGTTTTATTAATTTGTCCCTAAAATTCTTTTTTTTTTTTTACTTGATGTGTTAGTAGGAGTTCAAAGGTTTATAAGTGATCATTTTTCAATGTATTTACCCCTTTACTAATATAAACCCCCTTTTTAATTAAATTATGTTACTTGAATTCTATTTAGTCTGTTTCTAATACTGCACACCTAGTGTCTTTTGTTAGTATTTCAGAGTATGTTTCTGTTCCCTTTATTTTGAGCCTTTCTATATCATTTCATTTCTGGAGCATCTTATGTGAAAAACATATAGCTGGTTGATTTTGTTATCACTCCATAAATGAGGAAGTGACTGTGCTACAGTCAATTGGCCATAGAGGGAATTTAACCAGATGAACAGCATTATTGGATTTGCATATAAAGATGGTACCCTTTCTGGAGGTAGAGAAGAAAGTAGAAAGGGACATAATTGATGACAGGTAGAATTTGGACTCAAGTTTCCTGCTTAAGATTTTAGTGTTCTAATCCTATTTTAATGCTTATCTAAAAATGAAATGATATTATTTAGATATCTACAGCTTCTAGAAGAAAAATGGTGGAAGTGGGATTCAAGAGATTTTTGTCTACCAGGTATGAGTATATTGTTCCTTTTTCAAAGATGTTTTAAATGTTTCAAAGATTATTTTCAAGAAGTAATGACCACAGATTAGATTGCAAACTTCATAAAGAATCTGTCTTGTTCATCCTTAATATCCACAGTACTTTATGCATGGTAGATGTGCAATTTATGTTTCCAGCATATAATTGAATTTAATTTAGAAGAAAGTGACCTTGTTTTTCAGAATTATTTTTATGTCATTCATTCCACATTTCTTAAGACTCTCATGGCAAGTCCTTAAAGCTGTAATGGACTCCCATAATCAATGCATAAATTAACTTGGCCTTCTTGGAACAGCCTTAAAGTAAGTCAGCTGTTCTGAAAACCTACCTCAGGTAAAGGGTTAGAAGAAAACTGGGTTTATGTGTTCATTGGAAAGGCCCTTAGTCACACTTCCTACCTCCACTTGAGAGCAACTCTACAGTTGTTAAAACAACCACAGTCACCTTATCCCCAACACTCCCTGTACATATATGAAAAGCTCTTGGCCATGCTTCCTGTCTATATCCCTTGAAATTGCTTTCCAGTATCCCTAGCTCAGCATGCATAGTCTTTCATGGGTTAATGGAACAACTATTCATTTAACACTTATCACATTCCAGGCCCTGTTCTTGGTGCTGAAGATATAGCAATTAATAATGACTGTTCCTGTGCCTGGGCCACTGGTGAGATCTGAAGCTTAGCTGGAAAAATGTAGGTAGTATATGATATATGGTACAACACAGATGCCTTAAAAACATTGTGGTGAGTGAAAGAAGGCATTCAGAAAGGTCACATAGTTTATGATTCCATTTATATGAAATGCCCAGAATGGGCAAATCCACAGAAGCAGAAAGTAGATTAGTGGTTGCTAATTAGAGGCTGGGGTAATAGTTATGGGGTTTTGTATTAGTCACAGTTCTCCAAAGAAACAGAACCAATTAGGATGAATATATGTATTTATTATAAGAGATTTAGCATGAGGAATTAGCTCACATAATTATGAAGGCTGGAAAGTCCCAAGATTTTCAAGTTGAGTTGTTAGCTGGAGCCCTAGGAGGGCTGATGGTATAGTTCCAGTCTGAAGGCTATCAGGATCAAGATCCAGGAAGAGCTGATGTTCAGTTTGGCTTCTTCAACTGATTAGAATGGGCTCACTCACATGAGAGAGAACAATCTGCTTTACTCAGTCTACCAATTTATCACATCCAAAACCACCCTCACAGAAACACCTAGAATAAATTTTGACCAACAATTTTGACCAAAAATTGGCACAGTTGGGGTACCTGTCTGTCTCAGTTGGTAGAGCATATGACTCTTAATCTTGGGGTCATGAGTTTTAGTCCCATGTTGGATGTAGAGATTATTTTAAAAAAATATTGTCCCAGTCAAGTTAACACATAAAATTAACCATCATAAGTTTCTTTTGGCATAATGAAAATGTTCTAAAATTAGACAGTGGTGATGGTTACACAACTCTACTACCCACTAAATATATACTAAATACACTATATACTATACTAAATATATATACTAATATTCTAAAGCCCACAGAATTGTGCACTTTAAAAGAGTAAATTGAATAATATGTAAATTAAATCTCATGAAAGTGATTTAAAAATAAACAAACATAATGCATACTCAAAACTTAAAAATAAATACAAGAATGGACAGTATCCTAAGAGTGATATGGGAGTTATGAGATGTTTATCTAGAAAGTTTATCTAGTACCTTTCTTCTCAAAGGGTGTTCCATGGACCAGCAGCTTGGGCATCACCTGGGAACTTATTAGAAAGGCAGAAGCTCAGGCCCCACCTGCTGACTCAGAATCTGCATTTTAACAAAGTTTCCAGGTAATTCATATACCCACTGAAATAAGAAGCTCTGATTTAGTGGTCTTAAATTTTACTTATCATTTTATTTTGATCAGTGAGATAATTTCTTCATTAACATCCCATACTGAAGCTTGACATATGAACAAATGAAAATCGAGTATCTTTGGTGGCAGAGAGTCAAGGAACCCTCAGCCCACCTGCTTGTCCCCACCTGAGAGCAGCTCATAGATCCCTCTCCTTCAGGATTCCAATACAACTGGGTCAGATTTCTCTCTCCTTCTCTCTCTCTCTCTCAAGTAAAGTTTATGATAAAAACTTGTAGGCACAATGATAAGACAATTAGTCCTCTCGTAATAGAAGAAAGCAACAAAGATGAAGATGAAGATGAAGAAGAAGAAGGAGGAGGAGGAGGAGGAGAAGGGAAAGAAAGAGAAAGAGAGAAAGAGGAAGAAAGAAAGAAGAAAGAAAGAAAGAAAGAAAGAAAGAAAGAAAGAAAGAAAGAAAGAAAGAAGAAAGAAAGAAAGAAAGAGAGAGAGAGAAGAGTCCCGACATAGGCATACTCTTCTGCTCCCCAGAGCCCATTTGCCTGCCCCAAATTTGCTGTCTTTTCCCACTGTGACCCAGGCTATCTATGCTACACTTCATCTGACAGTGTGGAGTTGGCCTGTCCCAGTGCACAATGCAAGAAAGAGACATTTCCCGGCACCTGTGTGTCTGTAGGTGCCTCCAGCCAAACCCCGCAGTTGAACCATTGGAAATGTGGCTGACCTTCTCTTAGGAGCCGACACCTTTCACTCATAGCATTCATTGGGCAATCAGATGGCATCCCAGTGACATTCTTCACAGCTTCTGGCAACAGCCTTTAATTCATCTGGTATTTAACCAGGGTGAAGCATCCTCTGGCTATAACATGTTTGTTGGTGTGAGCTGAGTCTGGCTCATCTTCCGCTTCCTCTAATTCAGGGTTTCACACCAACTTGTAGTCTGCAGGCAATGCAGCAACTACACAGAATGCTCTCCTTCCATCTTCTGTTTGTGCCATTGCATTTTTATTGTCCTTTTGTCAGCTCTTGGTCAACAGAGAATCACAGAGCTGGAACACAACATTTCACAGATAAGTAAAATAAGACTTAGAAGATCATGCAACTTGGAAATAGAGTCAGGATGTCATCAGAACCCAGCCTTTCTGGTTCCAGATGCATTTCTCCTGGACAAACATTGTCCTACTTTTAGAGTCCTCAGCGTATAACAGGTCAAAGTGTTAGCCAGCTGGTAACTAGTTTCAGGAATCACAGAAAATTCTCTAGCATCTTTTTAAAAAACATGGATTTTTAAATATACTCCAAAAGATATTTTTATCCCTTTCCAAAATCTCCTTAGTGTGAGATCTCATGGAAGAAAATGATGATAAATATCTTCACATACAGATTTTGAATCAAAGCAGGACCATTCAGGAGAAATCATGGGTGTCTGCATAAGAACTAATAGTTCTTCAGTGTCCACGTGTTTCTGGGTTTAGCCTTTTGTGTCATTTAGTGTTTGTCACTGGGAGGAAAGATACTCATCTATGACCAGGGACAAAGATCTACTTTTGGTGGAGTAAGTAGGAAACCTTCTGTGACTTGGACAGTCATGCTTAGAGTCTCAGATTCTACAGTTAGATTTTCTACCCTTCCGTCATGAAAGCTTTTGACTTTGGATATTTTATGATAGCAATAAAAGGGTGCTCTGCCTGAAGAGAAGACAAAAGCATCACAAACACTCAGAAGAGACTTCTCCAACCACAAATGAATAAATGATTATTTTGGGCTAATCTATTCTAAATGATTTATCAAAGAATACATCAATCCTGGTGTAGACTCTTAGGAAAACTTGCACTGTCTCATAAATACTTGATCAGTATCTCTCTCCTTACTAAATTGTACACTCTATGAAGATGAAAGCTTAGTCTTACCCAAAGTCCCATTCCTCAAGTTCTGGCACAAGATACCCAATAAATAGTTGAGTGAATGATCTTTAGTGTATTTTCTGATATTGTGAAGATATTGGTTGGAATTATTGTTATTGTTATTTACAAGTAGCCCAAACACATTAACTTAAACAAAACCAGAAATATCTTCCCAGGCCTCAGGAACAAACTGAAACCAGAGGAGCCTTTTCTCTCCACCTCTTTCCTACTTTGGTTTCTTCCAGGTCCTTCTTGTTCCTTACTTACTTTTCTTTCCCACTACAAACCACCTTTCTCTATGTCTGAGTCCACAGGCAAGTTATACGTGTCTTCATTCCAGTTACCAGGAAAACACAGAGATTTCATTTCCAATGTCAAATTTCTGAAGAGGGGATTTATAGGGCAACTAACCACTTGTGGCAAGAGAGTGGGATCCATTGTGGGTGTCGCTGCTTTGCCACAGTGTGGGGTGAGTCTGCCACAAGACAGTTCCTGAAAAGAGATCCACTTCAGGTACTTTCTACTGATTTGCATTTCCTCTTGTGTGAACTGGTTCATTTTATTCATTTTTTTTTCCATTTTTCCATTTGGGGGTCTTTTCCTTTTCCTACCAGTATTTCATATGACAAACATATTGGTCTTTCTGTTTTGTTTTCTGAAGATGTTTTACCAGTTGGTATCAGTCATAATTCAGTTCAGAAAACAGAAATCCCTCTAGATATTTTAAATAGAAAGGGATTTAACACAGAGAATTAGATGCTTGTAAAATCCCTGCAAGTTCTATAGGGACAGCCTCTAGTCTGAGCCTCTGTGAATGACACCTGCAGGGTCACAGAACTGGCCCTTAAAGGATTCAGCCACATTTGCCACCACTAGGAAGAACAGCCCACTGCAGCTGACATCTAAGGGTCGGGAAGCCACCACCATTGCAACACAAATGTCTCCTGACAACCACAAAGGTGAGGATTAGACATGGGAATACTGTTCAAGAAGGCCTCACATCTCTACAGCCAGACCTAAAAACAAAACAAATAGCCAAATGAAGGCTCTGCCTCCACATCCTCATAGGAATGCATTAATGAGGGAATCTAATTTGAACCTACCTTCCCAGCTGCAAAGAAGCCTGGGAAATGTCACTTTTAAAAAAATAAAGATTTATTTATTTGAGAGAGAAAGAGAAAGAAAGCATGTGCATGTGATCTGGGGCAGGGGCAGAGGGAGAAGGAGAGAAGCAGACGCCCCACTAAGCGGATATGGGGCTCGATCTCACGACCCTGAGATCATGACCTGAGTCGAAATCAAGGGTTGGAGGCTTAACCAACTGAGCCACCCAGGCAGCCCTGGGAAATGTCATTTTTACCTTCCAATCTCTGAAGTACAGTTCCTGGAAAGGAGATGGACAAGATCCTAAATGCCACTTGACTATGTCTGCTGCATACATATAAACACACAATACTTTCTGAGAGATTTAAGTTTTATATAAATAAATTGGTCAGTCTTTTTCTTTGTAATATATTCTATTGCTTCAAAAACTTATAAAACCATCCCACTCCAGAGACGTTTAGTAAGTATTAAATTCTGGGTTCTTCTTATTTATACCATCATTTGAAAATAAGAGGAATGTGGAAACACAAAAATGAAAATAATTGCTGGGGAATAGAAAGAATTTTTGCTCAAAATTGCATTCAACTGTATTGTTTTTACAATTAAAAAAAAAAAACAGTGATCAGAAAGTAACAATATACAGACTGGTTGACATTTTACTTTGAGTGGCACTTTTGGCCATTGCAACCAACTATGGGCAAATCATGTCATAGAATAGGCATCAATTAAATCTCATGTGCAATTTTTAAATACATAGGTGAGAAGTTATTTTCAACTTTGTGCTGTTTACACAAGTCCAGCTTTGGTCTGTTCTCAAAAGATAGCTAATGATGCAGAATGCCACAGCATCAGGGAAAACAAGGCATGTCAGGTATCCTAATCATTAAGTGATATTCTTGATTTCATTTGAAGCTTAGTCAAATGAAATGTTGATTTCATTTGAAGCTTAGTCAGAAATGACTCTTCTTTTCTCACGAGATTTTATTTTGAGGCTTTCCAAAATTTTTAATTCTTAAAAAAAAAAGTCAGGGGCGCCTGGGGGGCTCAGTTGTTAAGCGTCTGCCTTCGGCTCGGGTCATGATCTTGGGGTCCTAGGCTGGAGCCCCGCATCGGGCTCCCTGCTCAGCGGGAAGCCTGCTTCTCCCTCTCCCACTCCTCCTGCTTGTGTTCCTTCTCTCGCTGTGTCTCTCTCTGTCAAATAAATAAATAAAATCTTTAAAAAATAATAAAGTTAAAAAAAAAGTCAGATTCCACTAAACCTCTCAAAAATGCTTACCTTGTTTGGTAGTTAGAAGAAAACTCCCGCTCCACAGAGATTTGTTTTCATCACACCATATTGGCCATGGTCTGCCTCCTCCTTGAGGTGAGCCAGGGGGACTGGATGCCAACCTATGGAAAATGGTTTTCCGAAGCAGCCTCTCTCTCTCCACACAAGTCCTGGGGCTGTAGCTTGTACTGTGGTCTTTGGAGTCCCCCAGCACTACAATTGGATGATTTTGTCAATTGAGGGCTCATTCCAGCTGTTACTTCCTTACGGAAACCAAACTTCTCCAATATCCCATTTAGTAAGACTTTGTTGAGCCACTCTCACCACCTTTATTGTGGACAATTATGTAAACTTAACCCTTTTGTGTGGTCAGCTGAAGAAAGAAAGTCATTGATAGTATATTCTAAATCAGTGTTTTTCTCAATCTTCACTATACATCAAAATAGCCTTCAGAGATTTATTTTAAAAAACAATATAAGTATACCCAGAGATTCATATTCAAAGGTCTGGGATGGCACCAAGGCATCAGCATTTTTAATCCCTCCAGGTGATTCTATTTTGTAGCCAGGGTTGAGAACCACAGCAAAAGAATGATGGTCCAGCTCCAGTGAGCACTTTGTCTTCATTTGCCCGAGATTTTCCTGGTTTTAATACAATAAGTCTCATGTCCCAGGAACCTTTCAGTCCCAAGGTAAACCAGGATAGCTGGTCACTTTAGACCTGGAAATCTCTCCTCTCAACCTCCCAAGAAAGCCTGAGTCACATAAATGCACAGGCTCTATGTTTATGCAGTGGACACAACACTGGGTTTACAGACCAAAAGCCAAGGTTGCATGTAGCCCTTCTTCTGCCATTCCTTAGCTGTGAACTTGGTGGGAATCATTTAACTCTTTAGAGATAAAAGTTTCCTCCTTGCTGCCCTACTGTGGGAATCCAAGAGTGCACATGACAGAAGGGGAAACTGAGGTTCAAGGAGGATAAATGACAATGCTGGAGTCATTGAATTGAAATGTGCCTGATTGTCTTCCACTGCAGCTGTCCTGGAGGAACTCAAGGAGGTATTCTCCTGCTAGGAAGGAATCAGCACCCCAGGCTAACAGCAAAGCAGTGAGCCACCCATCTTCCACACATTCTCTCCCAGTGTGTGCCTTTTATGGATATTTCTTTTTGATGTTTGTCTGGAACTAAGGTCATCTTTGTAAAATGTGTTTGGTGGAGATATCTTAATTTGTTCCAAGTTCTAGATCCTGGTAGTGGCTTTAGATTATGCCTGTGTAAACTCTTAAAGGGGAGGCTCCAGCTCCCTCCCCACTCCCTGCCCCCAATTCTGTAGTGTGGGGGAATATGCATGCAGGCCACTCATTGAGAAAAGCTGTAGGAGAGCTTCATTGTTGATATTTTTCATGTTTTATGTTTCTGAAACAAAGATGGGCATTTTGAGCAATGTGTACATCTTGTATGGTGCTATATTCCTTTTCCCCAAACTGCCCCTAAATTAATGGTGTATCATACACTGGATAGAGTTATTAATATCCAGGAAATCAAAATATTCCTTTTCATTCAACCAGCATCCCTGTGAAGTAGCTTTTGGAGGATGAAGAGCTGCCTTAAGCCATCATGTGGCCCTCCCAGGGCGGGAGCCCACGTCAGCTTCCTAAAGGCAACAGAGAGTGCATATATCCCTTCTTTAACCTGGCAACTTAACGTGCATGGATCTCATACTCTCAGAGAAAATGGAGCTGCAAGTCAAACAGTATTTTGGAAGTCATTAGTTAGCTCAACTGTCGAACTTTTCCATCTCAAAATTTATCTAGGTGTCCCTCGAAGTTATAATAAACTTAAAATGTACTGTGTTCACATCTGTAGTAATTATCAACTTTCCACCCTTTGCCATCCCAGCAACAAAAACTTGATACCAGCACTTATGTGAAACGGGAGAAGAATTGGGGCCCAGTAAATCTAAGAGGCATTCCCAGAGGAGTCCAGCAGCTGCCTGTTTGACATTCAGAATTGTTTGCCTTATACTCTCCTGACCATCCACTCTCACAAAATATAACCTTTGAATAAACTTATTTTAAAAAAGAAATATATACGGGCAACTGGTCTCTTGTTTAAGTGATGTTCTCATCACAGTTGGACTGAGCAACTTGGTAGGACCAACTTGCCTATCTGGAGTTGAAGGAAGAGAAATGAACAGATTTTTAAAATAATTATTCATAAGATGTCAACTCTCATAACATTGTTTCTTGATTATCTGCCGACCTGAGGGGCTCTTGCTCTGCTCTTGGAATAATGTGTGACATGCTGACATCCGGCTGGTCAATGGTAATGAGATATTTAGTGGGTGAGAGAAAAGGGCCTGATAAGTAAGTCCAATTCGACTTCCCTTTGTCTGAGATCTTCTGGGATAATTCACACATTTCAAGGAGTGCATGGGGAAATGAACCGGAAGTGGAGAGTCTGAGATCCTAAATATTTATATTTTAGGTGATAGGGACAAAAGATAATTAATGCTCCAAGAAAAATGTAGGTTCTCTTGAGGGAATATTTAGGCATCAGGGAAGAAGTGAGGGATAAGAGAAATGGCAGCCAGGAAAATTTCTAGTTCCCCCCTGCCAGTGCTTGAGCTGTGTGACTGTGGACAAGTCACTTAAAATCTGGGCCTGTTTTCCCATCTTAAAAATTACATAAAATGCCTTAGAGGACAATGGTGATCATGAAATGGAATAATCTACATAAAGTATAATGTGCATAAAAACATATTCAAAGTGATACTGAGTAGTGAGATTTAAATACTAGATGTTATTTATATTAAATGTTATTTTTCCATTTTTAACTCCTGGATTCCCAAATATGTTTTGTTAAATATCACATTTTATGTGGCATGTGTGTGGTTTTAAAGGCATATAAGAACACAGTATGATTATAAATTCTGATTTAGAGAAAGAGTCTGTGATTCTCAAAAGGCAACTATGTTATTTTATGTTTGACTTGAAATTGTCTTCTTGGTTAGTTTCAGAAGGGTTCAAGTCTTTTGCCACGTGGTAGCTAAGTGGCCCTGAGAAAGGCAACCCACGTGAGACAGGGTGTTTGTCATACCTGTAAAATGGGATAATTCTTCCCTTCCCACGTCATAGGGTTGCAGAAATGATCAAAAGAAGATACATACAAAGGTGTGAAGCACTATAGTACTGAGAAAGATCATAATTCTGAAGAGTCCCATGAACTCCTGAATTATGTCTACACCTGTGAACTTAGGGAACCAGGTTTCATTGAATACACAAGCTCTAGAACCTCAGAGAGAGCTCCTGGAAACACTGGGGTGGAACCAAGGTTGCTAGACAGGGTTGAGCTTTCTTCTTCCATAATTTATGGGAGAATTACTCTGTTTTGGTCAGTATGCTGGGCTAAGCCTCAAATGGAGCCATTGTTCCTCCTTCCCTCTGCCCTAACACCACGACCACAGGTTATAATACAGGCCCCACGTCAGTTAGACTTGGGAATTTTCATAACGTAATGTCATCCTTACCTCATATCACAGGATCCACTTTAGACAAAAGTTCGGAACTTCTAAATTCAAGGGCCACCAGAGAAGGTAACATTGAACTCACTACTCCCTTTGTCTCACCATTCAAAAACCAGTTCAGAAAATGGATTCTTGGTGCACTTGGCTGGCTCAGTCAGTAGAGCATGCAACTCTTGATCTCAGGGTCATGAGTTTGAGCCCCATGTTGGAGGTAGAGTTTACTTTAAAAAATTAATTAATTTATTTTAAAAAAAGAAAATGGATTCTTAAGGAAGATATCTAAAGGAACATGCTACCCTTTTGGGCTGTCTAAATCATGACTCTTAATCTTTTACTATGTGAGGATTCCTTCTTAGCCAAAAAAATTTATCAAGGCTTTTTCTAAATACCAACAATTTTATTTAGTGACTATTGACTGAGAGAATACATAGTGATCATCAAAAATGCTAACCACCACCATGACTTCAAAAGTACTATCATCAAAAGCATCTATCTATACCTGTAAAAAAGAAAACAAAAACAAAACAGCCATACAGATAATTGTGAGATCTATTTATTCAGCTGACAGGCAAGACATGTAAAGAAACTCTCATGAGAGCTAATGGGGTCTCCATGGGGGCTGTGGACCCTGGCTGAGAATCCCTGCTCCTAGTTTAAGAACGTGAAGGTTCCAAGGTCTCCTTAGCTTTGCCCCACTAGAAACACTTTCACTCTGCTATAGTTGAATATGTTACCCTTATGTTGAAGATTAACTCTTATGTTATCTAATGCCACTTAAACAGACAACTAATTTCTTTTAGAATTTAATGCTAATAAATGCTTCTACTTCCTGAAGAACTAGTGTATGGGTTTTGTTGTTGTTCTTTTGAGGTTTTTTGGTCAATGTTGTTCTAGTTGTTATGTCAGTGTGGTTAAGGGCATTATTTTGAAAGTTTAAAAAGAAAATGGGACTGGGTGTTGAGGGTGGAGAGAACCCAAAGCTTCGTGAGAAAAGATCTGTCTTTACCAAGTTGCATATGCAGAAAGGGGACACAAAAACCGGCATTTTCTCATTCTTATTGGCTCCTGTTGGAATACCCATTATTTATTTAGTGATGCCCTTTCCAGTATTCTTTCATGCTGAAACAGGAATAAAAATGCTCTGTTTCTCAAGATATGATTGTCTGGGATTTGTGTATGGTTTTGATTGCATAATGAGGGTTGTTGAAGCAAGTGATAAACCTATAAAAGGAATCTGACTGCCTGCCCAGATAGAGAGTTCTGGGCTGGCAGTTCTATAATCTGATACTTTGTTTTTAACTGAGGTATAATTGACATAAAACATATTAGTTTCAAGTGCACAACATAATGATATATTTGTGTATATTGTAAAATGATCACCATGATAAGTTCAGTAATCAGTGATTGCTGTGCAGGTTAACAGGACTTTTGAAATTGACTCACAATAACCAAACTTAAGAGACTGATGTATAAATCAGAATGCTAGCATGTGATTTCACAACAGGGGAGATAACTGTCCAGTGGAGAATATCAGTGTCTATCATCCAACACACTGCCTTCCTAGTATTTGTATTTGGGGATCAAATTATTCATCAAAGCTTGGCTAGTAAATACTGAGTTTGACAAATAGAATCAGTAAAGTTTTGGTCAGTTTATTTCTCCTTTTACACATACTTTGCCTAGAACATTTTAGGGGTACTCTTCAAGACAACCTCTGTGCTTATTTTTGTCCTTAATTCAGTTTCACCAAATGAAGTACCCTTACTTCTTTGGTTGAGTTCACCCAGAAGCAGACCCTGAGAAGAGGAATTAGTTCAAATCATTTATTTTGGGAGGAGATTCCAGGATCCACTGGTAAGAGCTGGGAAGTGCGACAGGAAAGGAAAGAAACCATTACAGAGCATATTAAGGAGTAGGCTATCATTTTGGGCACCTGGGTCTTGGTCCCACTGGGCACTTGTGGAAAATGATGTAAAACACTCCTTAGAATGGCTGTACTTGAGAACCAGGAGAGCTGGGTGGGCTTTTATCTTCCCATTCCATTCACCATTGCCTAAGGGATGCTCTCAAAGATGTCAGTTCCCCAGAACATTTGGTCTGCCCCATCCATGAGCTGAGCATACCACAGAGCGTTAGCTATTAGGGTCACAGGCACTGGCCACAGGAAGTCATGAATAGGCATGATGAGTGGGGAGGCATATATCCAGGGCACTGGTGGCATCTGCTAATATCGTACTGGACAGAATTTGTATCAAACCATTTCAAAGATGGTTGGCTGTCATAATTCTTATAGGACTGTTTATGTATTAGAAGTAAGATATTGAGGTAGATTTCCCTCAACTCATAGGCAAAATTCTGAAAATTTGTGTGACCATTTCCTTAAGACAAGGGCAAGAACTTTTCAACTTTACATCCTACCTGGTTATCAGAGTTCCTAACGTTATGGAGGTGATGAAGCAAGATGGAGGATGTAGAACCGAAACAGGGTTCATGGCAATGTATTAGTTTTCCACTGCTGCTGTAACAAATTACCACAAATATAGCAGCTGGGAGTAACACATGCATTTGTCATCCCAGTTTCCATGGGTCAGAAGTCCAAGTCCAGCTTAGCATCATCCTCTGCTCAGGATCTCACAGGGCTATGATCAAGGTGTCAACTAGGCTCCATTTTCACCTGAGGAAAGAACCTGCTTCCAAGCTTATTCAGGTTATTGGCAGAATTCACTTCCTTGCAGCCATGTGATGGAGGGCCCAGGCTTTATGCAGGCTGTCAATTGGAGAATGTACTCAGGTCCTAGAGGCCATCCACAATTTTTTTTTTTTTTTTTTTTTTTTGCCACATGGATTTCTTCTTTACTTCATCAAGTCAGCAAGGAGAATCTCTGCTGAGAAGGAATCTCACGTAACATAATATAACCACAGGAATGACCGCCTATCACCTTTGCCATATAATGTAACCTAATCAAGGGTGTGACATCCCATTAAATTTGACATACTGTATTGGTTAGAAGCAAGTCCCAGTTCCTGCACACACTCAAGGAAAGGAGAATACACAAAGGGGTGAACTCTGGAAGTGGGAAATCAGTGGGGGTTGTGGTAGGATCTGTCTGCCACAGATAGATAGTGAGTACTCAATAAATATTAATTTGCTTCCTCTGCTTTGGATTCTTCTTCCATCACTGAATGTATTATTACCGTCATAGTAAATTTAGGCTAGAATAAAGACTCATGATGGACACTGACTCTCTGAGATTGAGAAAACAATTCAGACATGACAGCTCCGTGGTGACAATGAACACTGTCAGATCACATTACCTGTTCATGCACAGTTATCACACATTTAATGTGGTGAAATGTTATGGCCACATCACAGTCAGGCTGAGCTGATGGTTTTAATTTGGGTCTAAGGATAGAGCTATGCCGATGCTTTTCACCGCTGGCTAGACTGAGGGACTCACATTTCTATGGGTTTCTGCTATCAGGAGGAAGGCTTTGTTTCCTCTTCATTTTGAACTTTTCAAGCAAGTGAAAGCTAGTATTTCCCAGGTGGAAAAAACTGTCATTAGACATTAATCTCCTACATTTTATATTGGATGAGAGTCTGAGTGAGTTATGGAAATATAGGGGCTGGCACATTCAAGCTCTGGGAACTCTAAGTGGCAATTGAAATTTGGCTTTCCTAAGGACCTGATGAAAAAAATAGAGCTCATAAAAGTCCACAGGCATCAGCTTCCAAGAAGTCACCTGAGGATAAGCTGCAAAAATTCTTCATGTGCACATAACTACTGTCATTTCCCACCCTAGCCCCAACCAGCAGTTTCCAAATAAATGACTTGGCTGTCAGCCTCTACTGCAACAAGAAACATTTATGACTCAGTTTTGAAGATTGCATTCTTGGAGTTGACCTCTGTTGATTTGGGAGAGATTAGGTCTGTTTTATTGATTGGTGATGGTGTTACTAACGTATATAGATTGAGGACTCCATAAGCAAAGCAGTGGAATTTTGTTTTGTTTTGTTTTTAATGTCTTTTCTATTAACTCAGAACCTGAGAAGTCTGTGGTTATAGTGTGGAAAATAAACATTGTGAAGGAGACAAACACTATCCTAGAAGTTCCGATTGATGGAATTCTGTTATTCACTTATACATCTCCTTGATGACACCACTGATGGACAGGGTCCATTTGGTTCTAAAACCCATAGGAGACTTGATCCAAAAGCAACTGGGGACATTTCCCAACGTCTGTGCCGACCACCCGCTGAGGTTGTGAATAGCTTGGAGCTAACTGGCTGTGGTCAACTCAAATTGGTTATTAAGGACAAACTCTTAGAACATAAATTTTTGTTGACACTATTATTAACCAGACATGTTTAATATGGAACTAATAAAAAGCAATGTTGCTGTTGATCATAAGAAATCAAGTTTGTCCCAGTTGATGAAGAGGCTTATAGATACCGTGCCATGAGGTACACCACTGCAACTTCAACCACTGCTCCTGATATTTTCCCTCCTTCTATTCTTCAGTACATAGCTCCATATTCTGGTGTTTTATTAGATTACTTCATAGATGATGGAAAGCACACTTTATTCATTTTTGAGGACATATCCAAACAGGCTTTTGGTTATTGTTAGCCATCTCTGTTGCTCTGTATCTCCTTGATTTTGAGGCTTGCCCTGGTGATGTCTTCTACCAATAGCTGCAAATATTGATGGAACAGTTAGAATGGATAGTATGTTGGTGGCAATCTTCCTGGCTCCTCTGCCAGGCCTTAAAAGAAAGACCGATGATGTGTCTGCTTACATTTTAAAAAGTGTTATTTTCATCATGGTTTAACAGATCTTCTGGTGAATAGAATTGTCTATAAAAAAAAATCCACCCTAACTAATAGCCTTCCTGTGACCTAGGCTGGTTCAGGGCCTTGATGCTGATAGGACATAATATGGAGTATTTCAAAATCTATGAAGTTGCTGGTTTCTCTTGATTTATTTCTGATCTAAATACTGCCAACTAAGTTTGGAGAGATTTCTTAGTGATATAACCAGCCTTAAGATTTATTATGGGAGGGGCGCCTGGGTGGCTCAGGCAGTTGAGCCTCTGACTCTTGATCTCAGCTCAGGTCTTGATCTGGGGTGGTGAGTTCAAGCCCTGTATTGGGCTCCATGCTGGGTGTGGAGCCTGCTTAAAAAACAAACAAACAAAAAAAAACACGTTATTATGGGAACTACTAAAAGAAGACCATTGATCAGATACGAAACCAAGGAATATTGTGTTTAACTTTCTGGGTGGCTTTACATCTTAAATATATATGGATTCACTCATTATACATAGAGTTGATTCTGTCATTATTTCTTTCTAATGATCTGCTTCTACTTGATATAGCTTGAATATACTCATCATTTTAATGTACAGAAATGTTATTGAAAATAAATAGTTCTCTTTTTCAGTATATTGTCTAACAAGTAGATGAAATACAGAGAAATATGTAAAAGTATGTGCTTTGGGGTCAGATGGACCTGAGTTGACTTCTGGCTCTGTCACGTATCACCTAGTATCCTTGAGCACTCTCTGAGCTTCAGTCCTTATCATTAGAATGGAGGTAATAATAGTAGCTATTGAGGGAGGCAAGATGGTGGAAGACCTCCTTTCATCTGGTCCCTCGAATTTAGCTAGATATCTATGAAATCATTCTGAACACCTATGAATTCAACCAGAGATGTAAGAAAAGAATTGCTGGAATTCTACAAATAGAAAAGCAACCACTTTTGCAGAGAAGTGAATTGGAGGGGATATATTGGAAGATAAACAGTGGGGGCGGGGAGGGTCTCACAAGCTGGCTACCAGAAAGTGATATAGCAGCGGAGTACAAAGTCGGAACTTTTAGAAGTCTGCTCTAGTGAGAGATGTCCTTCCTGAAAGGTGCTCAGGTGGTGAAGCAGGGCAGAATCCTAGGTGGGACAATGTGGTTTCAGGATCCCCAGGTTCACAGAAAGAACAGAGCTGCCTGAGCCAGCAGAGTTTCCAAGCACTGGAGCAGGGAAACTGGCTACAGTCAGCAAGCCCGGGAGTGGGCTTTCAGCTTGGTTTGCCATAAACCACGAACTGTGGCACAATTGGGCGACTGCTCTCCGAGCAGGGGCACTGCAAGTGGCTGGCAGGCCGATGGCGACCTCCTCCCTTCCCTGGGAGGATCGGTGAGGGTATGCACCACAGAAGTCTGCAGTTTGGTGCACACAAAAGTGAAGACTGCTTTTCCCTGAGGGTTTACTGAAGAGAGGGGGCTGCCATCTTTCAGCCCCAGGGCTGGAGATGGGGCTCCACCATTTTTATTTTCACCCTCTAAAGCAGCACAGAAAGCTTTCAGGGAACAAAAGCCACATTGAGCAACTGGAAGCAACTTACACTGAGCTTAGCCCCCTGGCAAGGGGCGATGCAACTCTGCCTAGGCAAAGACACCTGAAAATCAGTGCAGCAGGGCCCTCCCCCAGAAGACCAGCTGGAACATCAGAGGAATACCAAGTTTACAAAGCACACAGAACTGCAAAACTCCAGTGCTAAGGGAAAATAGTATATAGAAGTCAAGGTTTTTTTCTCATGATTCTTTAATCTTTCAATTTAAAATTTTCCTTTTTTGTTTTTCTTTTTTTCCTTTTCAGCTAGTTTCTTATTTTGTCAATTCTTTGTTTTTAAGTCTTTTTTAACTTTCATTTTTACATTTACATTTGTATTCTTCATTTTTGGCTTCCTTTCACTCTATTCAATTTTATTTTTGTATATATATAAGTTTTTCTTTCTTTACAATTTTGAGATTTAGTGTCTTCTAACAAACAGACCAAAAAATTCCTAGGACCAAGTGGATCACCCTGTTTTGTCCACCTGGGAGATTATATTCTCCTCCCCCCTCCTTTTTTTTTCCTTTTTCTTTTCTTTTTGGGTTCCTGACCTCTTCAGACTTGTGTAGTGTGTATTTTGCTTGGGTTCATGGTTGATATTTTTAATTTTGTTCTTTCATTCATCCATTCTTCTGTGGGCACAATGACTAGAAGGAGGAATTCACAACAAAGGAAAGAACAAGAGATGATACTCTCTGCCACAGATCTAATTGATATGGATATAAGTAAAATGTCAGAGCTGGAATTCAGGAAAATGATTATACAGTTACTAGCATGGCTTGAAAAAAGCATAAAAGACACTAGAGAATCTCTTAGTGCAGAAATAAAATCTAATCAGGCCAAAATTAAAAATGTTTTAACGGAGATGCAGTCTAAATTGGATGCTGTCACAGCTAGGGTAAATGAGGCAGAAGAGAGAGTCAGTGATATAGAAGACAAGATGATGGAATGCAAGGAAGCTGAGGAAAAGAGAGAGAAAGACAACTAATGGACCATGAGGGGAGGCTTCAAGAAATCAACGATATCATGAAGTGAAACAATATTAGGATTACTGGGGTCCCAAAAGAAGAAGAAAGAGAGAGAGGGACAGAAGGTATATTTGAGCATTTCATAGCTGAGAACTTCCTTAATCTGGTGAAGGAAACAGGCATTCAGTTCCAAGAGGTAGAAAGGATGCCCCCCAAAATCAATAAAAATAGATCAACACCCCAGTGTATGATAGTGAAGCTTGCATATTTCAGAAATAAAGAGAAAATCCTGAAAGCAGCTTGAGGCAAGATCTCCTTAACCTGCAATGGTAGAAACATTAGACTGGCAGCAGACCTATCCACAGAGACCTGGCAGGCCAGAAAGGGCTGGCATGATATATTCAGGATACTAAATGAGAAAAACATGCAGCCAAGAATACTTTATCCAGTAAGGCTGTCATTCGGAATGAAAGGAGAGATAAAGAGCTTCCAGGACAAACAGAAAATAAAAGAATTTGTGATCCCTAAACCAGCCCTGCAAGAAACACTGAAGGGGATCTTGTAAGTGAAGAGAGAGCCCAAAAGTAACATAGACCAGAAAGAAAAAGAGACAATCTACAGAAACAAGGACTTTACAGGCAATACAATGGCACTAAATTCATATCTGTCAATAGTTACTCTGAATGTAAATGAGCTAAATGCTCAAAGATACAGGGTATCAGATTGGAAAAAAAGCAAGACCCATCCATATGCTGTCTATAAAACACTCATTTTAGACCGAAAGACACCTCCATTTTGAAAGTGAGGGGGTGGAGAACCATTTATCATGCCAATGGACATTAAAAGAAAGCTGGAGTATCAATCCTTATATCAGACAAATTAGTTTTTTTTTTTTTTTTTTTTTTTTTAAGATTTTATTTATTTGAGAGAGAGAGACACAGCGAGAGAGGGAACACCAGCAGGGGGAGTGGGAGAGGGAGAAGCAGGCTCCCCGCTGAGCAGGGAGCCCAATGTGGGCTCGATCCCAGGACCCTGGGATCATGACCTGAGCCGAAGGCAGACGCTTAACGCCTGAGCCACCCAGGCACCCCTCAGACAAATTAGTTTTTAAACCAAAGGCTATATAGTAAGGGATGAAGAGGGACACTATCATACTTAAAGTGTCTATCCAACAAGAAGATCTAACAATTACAAATATTTATGCTCCTAACATGGGAGCAGCCAATTATATAAACCAATTAACAACAAAATTAAAGAGACACATTAATAAAAATACAATACTAGTAGGGGACTTTAACATCTCAGTCACAGCAATGGACCTATCATCTAAGCAGAAGATCAACAAGGAAACAAGGGCTTTGAATGACACATTGGATCAGGGGGACTTCACAGATATATACAGAGCATTCCATCCTAAAGAATAGATCACATCCTAGGTCACAAATTGGGTCTAAACCAGTACCAAAAGATTGGGATCATTCCCTGCATATTTTCAGACCACAATGATTTGAAACTGGAACTCAATCACAAGAGGAAATTTGGAAAGAACTCAAATACATGGAGGCTAAAGGGCATCCTACTAAAGAATGCATGGGTCAACCAGGAAATTAAAGAAGAATTTAAAAAATTCATGGAAACAAATGAAAATGGAAACACAACTGTTCAAAACCTTTGGGATGCAGAAAAGGCGGTCCTAAGAGGGAAGTATATAGCAATACAAGCCTTTCTCAAGAAACAAGAAAGGCCTCAAATAAACAACCTAATCTTACATCTAAAGGAGTTGGAGAAAGAACAGCAAATAAAACCTAAACCCAGCAGGAGAAGAGAATTAATAAAGATTAGAGCAGAAATCAATGAAATAGAAACCAAAGAAAAGTAGAACAGATCAACGAAACTAGGAGCTGGTTCTTTGAATGAATTAGTAGCATTGATAAACCCCTGACCAGACTTATCAAAAAGAGAATGAACCCAAGTAAATAAAATCATGAATGAAAGTGGAGAGATCACAACCAACACTGAAGAAATACAAACAATTATAAGAATATATTATGAGCAACTATATGCCAACAAATTAGGCAACCTAGAAGAAATGGATGCATTCCTGGAAACATATAAACTACAAAAACTGAAACAGGAAGAAATAGAAAACCTGAACAGACCCATAACCAGCAAGGAAATTGAAACAGTAATCAAAAATCTCCCAAAAAACAAGAGTCCAGGGCTGGATGGCTTCCCAGAGGAATTCTACCAAACATTTAAAGAAAAACTAATACCTATTCTTCTGAAGCTGTTTCAAAAAATAGAAAGGGAAGGAAAACTTCCAAACTCATTTTATGAAGCCAGCATTACCTTGATCCCAAAACCAGACCAAGACCCCACTGCAAAGGACAATTACAGACCAATATCCCTGAGGAACAGGGATAAAATTCTCACCAAGATACTAGACAATAGGATCCAAAAGTACATTAAAAGGATTATTCACCACTACCAAGTGGGATTTATTCCTGGGCTGCAAGAGTGGCTCAATATTTGCAAATCAATCAACGTGATACATCACATTAATAAAAGAAAGGACAAGAACCATATAATCCTTTCAATTGATTCAGAAAAAGCATTTGACAAATACAGTATCCTTTCTTGATTAAAACTCTCCATGTGTAGGAATATAGGGAACACACATCAATATCATAAAAACCATCCACGAAAAGCCCACAGGGAATATCATTCTCAATGAGGAAAAACAGAGCTTTTCCCCTAAGGTCAGGAACATGACAGGGATGCCCACTCTCACCACTGTTGTCCAACATAGTACTAGAAGTCCTGGCCTCAGCAATCAGACAACAAACAGAAATAAAAGGCTTTCAAATTGACAAAGAAGAAGTCAAACTCTCACTCTTCGCAGATGACATGATAATTTAGTGTGGAGAACCCAAAGACTCCACCCCCAAATTGCTAGAACTCATACAAGAATTCTACAATATGGCAGAATATAAAATCAATGCACAGAACTTAGGTGCATTTCTATACACTAACAATGAGACAGAAGAAAGAGAAATTAAGGAATCAATTCCATTTACAACTGCACCAAAAACCATAAGATACCTAGGAATAAACCTAAGCAAAGAGGTAAAGGATCTGTATTCTAAAAACTACAGAATGCTCAAAAGAAATTGAAGAAGGCACAAAGAAATGGAAAAACATTCCATGCTCATGGATTGGAAGAACAAATATTGTTAAAATGTCTATGCTACCTAGCACAATCTACACATTCAATGCAATCCCTATCAAAATACCATCGACATTTTTCATAGAGCTAGAACAAATAATCTTAAAATTTGTATGGAACAAGAAAAGACCCCGAATAGCCAGAGGAATGTTGAAAAAAAAAAAAACCAAAGCTGGTGGCATCATAATGCCAGACTTCAAGCTCTATTACAAAGCTGTAATCATCAAGACAGTATGGTACTGGCACAAAAACAGACACATAGATCAATGGAACATAATAGAGAACCCAGAAATGGATCCTCAACTCTATGGTCAACTAATCTTTGACAAAGCAGGAAAGAATATCCAATGGAAAAAGGGCAGTCTCTTCAATAAATGGTGCTAGGAAAATTGGACAGCCACACGTGGAAGAATGAAAGTGGACCATTTCCTTGCACCACACACAAAAATAGACTCAAAATAGATGAAAGACCTAAATGTGAGACAGGAATCCATCAAAATCCTTGAGGAAAACACAGGCAGCAACCTCTGTGACCTCAGCCACAGCAACTTCTTGCTAGACATGTCTCCAAAGACAAGGGAAACAAAAGCAAACATGAATTATTGAGATTCTATCAAGATAAAATCTTCTGCACAGCAAAGGGAAAAGTCAACAAAACTAAAAGGCAACTGAAGGAATGGGAGAAGATATTTGCAAATGACATATCAGATAAAAGGCTAGTATCCAAGGTCTATAAAGAATTTATCAAACTCAACACCCAAAAAACAAATAATCCAGTCAAGAAATGGGCAAAAGACATGAACAAGCATTTCTCCAAAGAAGACATACAATTGGCCAACAGACACATGAAAAAATGTTCCACATCCCTTGGCATCAGGGAAATACAGATCAAAACCACAATGAGATACTACCTTGCACCAGTCAGAATGGCTAAAATTAACAAGACAAAAAACAACAAATGTTGGCAAGGATGCAGAGAAACCCTCTTACACTGTTGGTGGGAGTGCAAGCTGATACAGCCACTCTGGAAAACAGTATGGAGGTTCCTCAAGAAGGTAAAAATAGAGCTACCCTATGACCCAGGAATTGTACTACTGGGTATTTACCCCAAAGATACAAATGTAGTGATTTGAAGGGGCACCTGCACCCCAATATTCATAACAGCAATGTCCACAATAAACAATTGTGGAGGGAGCTGAGATGTCCATCGACATGAATGGATAAATAAGATGTGGCATATATATATATATATATATACAATGGAATATTACTCAGCCATCAGAAAGGATGAATACTTACCATTTACACTGATGTGGATGGAACTGAAGGATATTATGCTGAGTGAAATAAGTCAGTCAGAGAAAGACAATATCACATGGTTTCACTCATAAGTGGAATATAAGAAACAGTGTAGAGAATGATAGGGGAAGGGAGGGAAAACTGAATGGGAAGTCATCAGAGAGGGAGACAAACCATGAGAGACTCTTAATTCTAGGAAACAAATTGAAGGTTGCTGGGTGGGGGGATGAGGTAATTGGGTGATGGGCATTAAAGAAGGCATGTGATGAGCACTGTGTGTTATGTGCAACTGATGAATAACTGAACGCCACATCTGAAACTAATGATGTACTATATGTTAGCTAATTGAATTTAAATTAAAAAATGAAAAAAATAATAGTGTCTATTTCTATTTGTGTGGATTAAATGTAATAATCCATGCAAGATGCTAAGTACAAAGTCTGGCACCTATTAAATATAAAAAAATACCTGTTATTTCTGCTCTAGGTAGTTTAGAACTAGAAATAAGCTCTTGGTAGTTTAGAACTGGAAAATGTAGGCTAGGAAAGAAATCTTCTCCTTTATTTAAGGCAATTAGATAGAACAATGCTGTCCAATAGAAATATAATGCAAACCACATATGCAAGTTTAAATGTCCCAGTAACTCCACCAAAAAGTAAAAAGATACAGGTGAAGCAAATAATACATTTTATTGAATCCAATATAACTGAAATATTATCATTTAAACATGTAGTCAATGTAAATAATTATTAATGAGGTATTTTTCATTCCTTAATCATACTCAATCTCTGACACCCATTGTTTTCTTTATATTTACAACACATCTTTACTTGGACCAGCCACATTTCAAGTGCTCAGTAGCCACATGTGGTTCATGTCTACCTCTTGAACAGCACAGTTAGAAACTTACATTGTAAATGGATTCTTAAGGAGGCTCCCTCTGTTGTTAAGGTAGTGAATGTGGTGGGGGTGGTATAGACCAGTGCCTCTTAAACTTTAACATCTATTAGAATCATCTTGGAGAGGAGGTTAAAATACAAATTCCTTGGTCCTAACTCCAAAGATTCTAGTGCAGCGACCAAGAATTAGCATGTCCAAATTAATGCTGATGTTGGTCCATAGACTACATTTTTTAGTACCATTGGTACAAAGTCTCCACCCTTGAGTTTTACCATTAACCTGGTTGTTTTCATTAGTTTTCCAAAAAGTTGTACCTATTCTGACTACAGTAATAGAAATGAAGGGCTTTTCCATGGCACACATATCGGTTCCTGTTTCTACCACCCCCACAGTTATAGGATTGAAAACTTGCAACCCGTTCACTCTACTCAGCCAGCTGTTGAGCCACTAGGACCAATGTCTTGTCATATCTGGGGTGTCTCATCTCCTCCATAAAGTGGAGATCAACTTGCTCTTGTTTCTCCAAGCCTAGAGCTCTGGCATGGGTCTCCCTAGGCCATGGGTCTCCCTAGGCCATATGCCTTCTCAGCTATTACCTCTCTTTTTAGTCATCATAGGCTCTGCCATTATTATTACATTGAGTTTGCATTTTAAATAGTTTGGGTTGAATTTACATAATAATTTCACCCTAAAATCTGTTTAGTATGACTAACAATGTCTTTTTTTACAGTATATACTAACTGTTCGTCCTTTTCCATGAATATAAATAACATGAATATTTAGGCAGCAGGTTATCTGCTTAATTATATGTCCTCATGTCATGTTCATGATTTATGATATTGCCATTACAAAGTGATGTTGAATAATTATGGTAGAAACTATGGGTTAGTCTCATGTTTATATATAACTTATAAGTGTTTGCCATTTTGTTCTACCTAAGCACTATTTCAGTATTCTACCTACCCTGTGGCCCTCCATGAAGATATTTAATGAAAGCTTGATAGCCTATTCTCTAAAAGAAACTGTTTATAATTTTGTTGGAGAATACTATGCAGACAAAGGAAAAAAATGTCCTAGTAATGTTTAAGTTCACTTAAAACACCACTGAATTCTAGATGCCCAGTGACCTAGATGGGGCACAGAAAATGGACTGAAGAGACAGATTCAGGCTTGAGTGACAGCTCTGTCATTTATCAGTTTCCAGGATTAGACCAGTTAGGCAACTTATTTACTTCTCTAAAATTAGTTTCTTCATCTGCAAAACAAGAAGAACAAAACCCCTAGTTAATGGGGTTATTGTGAAGACTACATGCATGTATAGGGCTATGGTGCTCAATAGAAGTCAACTGTAATTATTGTTCTAGGAGTAATAAAGGATTTCTAGCTTGGTGATCTGAAAAGTTCCATGAAGGAGATGGCATCTGAGTTAGGTCTTCAATTGCTTGAGAAATCTTTATCAAATTTTTAAATTTTTAATTGCAGTAAAAGACATATGGTATAAAACTTACCGTCTTAACCATTTTTAAGTGAACAGTTCATTGGCATTAAATATATTCACATTGTTGTACAACAAAGTTCCAGAACTTTCTCATCTTGCAAAACTGGAACTCTACACCCATTAAACAACTCTCCATTTTCTCCTCCCCCTAACCCCTGGTAAGTACCATTCTACTTTCTGTTTCTATGAATTTGACTATTTTAGATAACTCATATAAGTGGATCAGACTGTATTTGTCTTTTCATGATTGGCTTATTTTACTTAACATAATGTCCTCAAGGTTCGTCTATGTTGTAGCATATAACAGGATGCTCCTTCTTTTTTAAGGCTGAATAATACCGCATTGTACGAATAATATCCCTTTGTACGTATATACTACATTCTGTTAATCCATTCATCCATTGATGAACATTTAGGTTGCTTACATTTATTAGCTATTGTAAGTAATGCTACTACAAATATGGGCATACAAATATCTCTTGGAGACCCTGCTTTCAATTCTTTGGGATAAAGGACTTGAATAGAAATTCTCCATAGATGATATAAAAATGGCCCACAAGCCTATGAAAATATGCTCAACTTCACTAATCGTAAGAGAAATGCAAGCCAAAACAGCAATAAGATTCCACCTCATACCCATTAGGATGACTACTACAAAAACAAAACAAAACAAAAAAACAGAAAATAACAAGTGTTAGCAAGGATGTAGGGAAATCAGAACTCTTGTGTACTATTTGTGGGATTGTAAAATGGTACAACCACTATGGAAAACAGTATGGAATTTCCTAAAAAAATTAAACATAGAACCACCATATGATCAAGTGATGTGCATCTTTACATATTAGATGCACAGCATCATTTCTACCCCATTCTATTGTTCAAGGCATGTGACAAGACCAGCCCAGATTCTAAAGAAGCAGAAATAAATGCCACCTCATTTTTTTAAGATTTTATTTATTTATCTGTCAGAGAGAGAGAAAGAGGCAGACAGAGGGAGAAGCAGGCTCCCCGCTGAGCAAGGAGTCCAATGCAGGGCTTGATCCCAGGGTCCTGGGATCATGATCTGAGCCAAAGACAGACGCTTAACGAATTGAGCCACTTAGGCATCCCTAAATGCCACCTCTTGATGAGAGATGTAACATGTATGTACAGCAATGGAGGAATTATGGAAGGCTATCTTTAGAGACCATTTACCATAGATAATTTGATGCAGGGATAATGATAGTCTTATGTTTTATTTTACATTTCTTTGATTACTTATGAGGTTTTTTTTATGTGCCTCAGTCATTCGTACTTCTGTGAATCATTTGTTTATGCCTTGTGACTTTAAAAAACTTTCTCCAGCAGTTTCAAAGATATTTTGTAAAAAGTTTTTGTATGTTAAGTTTGTTGATTGTGAGAAAATAGGATATTAACCCATTTCCTATCAAATTTACTGTAAAACTCTCAGTTTATTATATAGCATTAAATTTTTATATGCAAAAAGCATTCTAAAATTTTTAATTTCCAAGTAACAAAATCTGTTTAGGTTTTTTTTTTTGTAACATTCAGTGATAATACACAAAATACATAATTATAATGAATATTCATCATCTTTTTGGCAGCACAACATCCTAATGCCTTTCCTAGTTTGAGGGAATTTCCAATTGTCTGGGTTTGTATTGGACAAGGCACATACCCCTGGGGGTATGCATGTGGTTCACTAGGGGAGCAGAGAGAAATTATTGAAATATTTCTTTTTATTTATTTTATCTTTAAAAATTATAGAAATTAAACTTTACCAATACTTAATACAGACACAAACCCTGGGACCTTTGGATCCTTTGTTTGGATCACATATCAGGACCCTGGGATCCTTTGTTTGGAGCACATATCAAGTATAGGGGATAACCAAGAGAAGATGGTGCTCTAAAACACGGAAGGTTTTTTTGTTTGTTTGTCTTAATTTTTTTTAAGATTATTTATTTGTCAGAGAGAGAGAAATAAAGAGCGAGCATAAGCAGGGGGAGCAGCAGGCAGAGGGAGAAGCAGGCTCCCCACTGAGCAAGGAGCCCGATGTGGAACTCGATCCCAGGACCTGAGCCAAAGGCATATGCTTAACTGACTAAGCCTTCCAGGCATCCCTAAAATATGGAAAGTTGATGGTGCTGCCCTTTATTCCTTTCTGGAAGATTTCCATGTGTTGCCATTTACATGTAACTAACAATTTTAGATTTACAGATTATAGTACCCAGCTTTATTTAAACTACCCTTCAGGGATAACTGGCTGGCTCAGTCAGAAAAGCATATGACTTGGGGCTCCTGGGTGACTAGCCTGCTTCTCCCTCTCCCTCTGCCTGCAGGTCCCCCTGCTTATGCTCTCTCTCTGTCAAATAAATAAATAAAATCTTAAAAAAAAAAAAAAAAAAGAAAGAAAAGAAAAGCATATGACTCTTGATCTTGGGGTAACGAGGTCAAGCCCCACGCTGGGTGTAGAGATTACTTAAAAAAATTTTTAAAAACTACCCTTCAAATACACACAAGTGTCTAGAAGTGTCCTGCAAATAAATGTGGACTGAATACACTATTATCAATGCAAACATTAATGAACTGGGACTGACACTCTACTTCTTGTTACCTACCTTAAAAGCTCATCAGATCTGCCAACACATTGGCCAGAACAATTAAAATTACTAAGAAGACTGTTTGATATACAGATATAGATTTACATCCCATTTGTATGTTTTATTTGGATAGCTAATGGTAGCATAGAGTCACTATGATTGGCAAAATGGTCTATATGTAATCTAATATGTAAAGACAAATCTCTATAATTTTTCTCAGATGTCAAAATTCACATGATACTCATTCACTACTTAAATCTTTTCCCCTAAGCTTAATGATATACACTGAGCTTAACGTTTGTACTGAAGTTTCTTACTTAACATCTTTCTGAGGGAAAATTTTCAGCTGTGACAGCCATTAAAAATTGATATTGAAATAAACACAAGAAACAGTCTTTTGGGGGTGCCTGGTTGGCTCAGTGGGAAGAGCATGAGACTCCTGATCTCAGGGTTGTGAGTTGGATCCCCATGTTGAGTACAGAGATTACTTAAAAATAAAATCTTAAAAAAAAAAAAGAATAAAGAAACAGTCCTTTGGATACTCTCTCAAAAATAGCTACAGCATTATTTTAGTGAAACATAATTTAATCATGGTGCTATTAAGAAAATATTATTTATAAACACTTTAGGGCATAAGTAAAATACATTAGTAAAAATACAGAAATAAATATAATAAAACATAAAATACAGTAATTTCCAATTTCATTTTTATCACATTTAAAATGTATATTTGTATAATTTTTATGTATAGTCATACACTACCATGTGCAAATAAATATATTTAATCAAGAATACTGCTGGCTCACACAATGGGCAAATTAGAAATAAGTTTCTTTAAGTAAAAATTTTTTTATTAGTTATAGTTTATTTCTACAAAATAAAAAATATTTTGTAGAAATTACAAAAATAGAATTATTGAACATAAAATAATAGAAAATGAAAAATTTAATCAAAATAGTTACAAATAGCACAGTCAGAATATATATTTTTAATATTTTTATTATTAATATATTTTTAATAGTTGTTTTATGGAAATGAATTCTTTATGATGATTTCAATGCTTACTTGCTCTAGTATCCCATTTTCCATAGAAGTCATCTCTGATTCACTTGCTACTTTTCTTCAGATATTACAGACCTTAAGTAGTTTTAAGTACATTTTAATTTTGAAACTATATTCTCCACTGGCAACTGAAATTGGAGGTTAATTATAACCTCAGAGCTATCAGAATATTTGAAAATGTATTCAGTAAGTTATTGCTGCAAGCATTTCAATATTGAAATTGCAATATTTCAGAGGAAATCTATGTAGATTCTAGAAAGCAGCTTAAAGATTTTAGTTTCTCAAATATTTGTGTCCCATAAATATCATATTTGCTGTTATAGTCATCAGATATCAATTATAACTTTTTGTGTAGTTATAGTATTTCATTTTCTTCATATTTCAGTGTTATCTAGAGCACCAAAATAGGCATAGTATTTTCTTGGCATCATAAAACTTTCCTTTTTTTTTTTGAGAGTTTTTATCATAAATAACACTACATCAAAAACTAATGATGTATTATATGTTGGCTAACTGAACTTAATAAAAATAAAAAAGAAGAAAGAAGAAAGAAAAAGAAAGAAAGAAAGAAAAAAGAAAGAAAGAAAGAAAGAAAGAAAGAAAGAAAGAAAGAAAGAAAGAAAGAAAGAAAAAGAAAGAAAGAAGAAAGAAAGAAAAAAAGAAAGAAAGAAAAAAAAAGAAAAGAAAAAATAAAACTTTCCTTAATGGTAATATTATTGTATCTGATACAGAAAACAAAATTCTTCACTTGGAAATTTTGGTTTTTGACAGAGATGGGTTGATTGTGGGATTTCCAGTCAAACTTGATCTTTTTGTTTGTAGGTTTTGAGATTCATATCTATATCCAGAGATTGCAATTTCTTTAACAACAATAATATATTTTTCATAAAAATCACAATCATAATTTCAAAATTTCTTAATCTCTTTGATGACGTTTGAAGGGTATTAAGTCTTGAATTTCAGTTTCTGCAACATTTTGCTTACCACATTAATACTTTTTAAAATATGATAAATCGGAGCTAAACAAATACATATAACTTTTGATATTTTTTCAAGTATTCTTTGGCTTCTTTTCTAAAATGTATACCTTTACTAGTGCCATCAAAAAATTCTAAGAGTTTTTAACCTGCCTCTATTTCTGTTTTTATTTTTATTGTTGGATATTTTTTAATTTTAAAAAATGTTTAAATTTTTAAAACAAGTTTTTATTTTAATTTCAGTACAGTTAACATACAATGTTATATTAGTTTCAGGTGAACAATATAGTGACTCAACACTTCCATACATCACCTGGTGCTCCTCATGACAAGTGCCCTCCTTCATCCCTGTCACCTATTTCACCCACCACCCACTAAATCTCCCTTCTTCTACTTGGGTTTTTAGTAACATAATGTTACCAACTGCATTTCCTATTACAAATTCAACAATGGCAAAATACTTATGTTTGGTAAATGTGTGTCCAATACTCTTTAATTTTTATTGAGGCTAAAAAGTAGTTGTATAGTTTGTGCCATATAAAAAGCTATTCAGAGTTATCAGAGTTTTGCTGTCTCATTTCCTCCCAGTTTAAAAAATGCACAGAAAGCAGAATACAGGATGTTCTATCATTTTCAAACATCATCTGCTGCAATTTGCTATGTTTTCCTTGCACATTTATGCTATTATTGTACCCAGATTTTAGATTTTCAGATTTTCTCTTGTAACTGGTCTACTAAAAATACATATATAATTGTCCTTTACTTATGTCACCTACTGGACAGAACTGCCCCAACTAGTCGCATGTAGAAATAACAAGACTTGCATTTTTAAATTCACAGATCTATCAGCAATTATCATCTGTTCTACGTGGCTTTGATTGTATGTGTATGTGGTATGTAGGATCCAGCTTGCACCGCCTGGTGAAAGCTTACCATTAAATATTCAGGAATTTTGTAAGCCAGTTGTTAAATTATTAGGTGCTTGAAATCAGCCTTATTAGGAGTGTTTGCACCACTGAAATCAGCAAATGCCACAAATCAGGACTTTTTTTTCTTTTTTAAGACAGTTTATCAGCATACCACTGGTTGTTATCTAAAATGATTGAATAATTATTAGCATTGTTCACCTCATTAAATAATCTTGTTAATTCAATCTGCTATAATCTTGATTTTTGGTTTTGTATTTCATCCCCTACATAATGTGCAATATTGTTATTTGTTGTTGATGTTTGTATTATGCATGAGTGTCAGTCATAATGTTATCCAATTTTGCTGTGGTTTCTACTAAATGAAGGAGATTCCCAGTGTCATTCCGTTGTGTAGATTATTCTCTGAATGCTCAAATGTTTTTGCTAAATACATAATTATTTATAGTATACATTTACTATTGGCAGATTAATAGTTTCTCATCTTCAAACAGTTTATTTCCTATAGCATCAATAATTACTTTTTTCAAAATTTTTTAACTTTAAACACTTAATAAAATGTGGTGCATTTCATTCTATTCATTTTTTATGACAATTAAGTGACAAAATCTGTCATTCTGTGCCCTCATTCTCTTTATTCAGTTGGTTTTTTTCTTAAGGGATTTATAAAATAATATATATTTTTAGAAATAATTCTTTCAGCTTAAAAAAAAGTACCAGGAGTTACAATTTTTTTTCAACATTTGCCAGAATTCTTATGTGAGAAGTTTCCAAAAACTTCCTATCTGTGCTTTCCTCTGGAAGATAAACTTGTCCTGTTTGAGATGGATAATCTCAACAAAGGGTTCGGCTTTTAATATTCAAATACAAGGACTTTAACTGCATCAACAGAAAAGGTATTTCATTTAATGGATTCTAGATGGGTTTTTTTCTCTCTCATTTTTTTTAAAGGAATTCATCCATTCTTATTGACATAGAAATAGAGAGTAAATTCACCACTTGTCCTCTCTGTGAAGTCTGTGCTAGATTCTTCTGAGACCAGTCATTTCCTTTTCTTTCTTCCCCGTGGCATTCAATGATCCAAATAATTTCTTTTTCATTTTTTGTATGGTGGGTTCTCATTTTCTGATTCTCTGATCATGATACACTGTTTTCTTATGTTTTGAGTATCTGGGCAGAAATAATGTGATCATTTTATACATTTACTTTAGAATGTGTAATATTTTAAATTTTTATTTTTTTATTTTTATTAATTTATTTTTTATTTATATTATATTTTATATTTATATATAATATATAAATAAATATAATTTATTTATATTAATTGATTTGTTTATATTAATAAATATAAATTTATTAAATTTGTTTTATAAATTTAATGAGCCATTAAGCTTTAACAGCAATTAAAATTGTATGATAAAATTTTCACAGCATAGGGGCGCCTGGGTGGCTCAGTCGTTAAGCGTCTGCCTTCGGCTCAGGTCATGATCCTAGGGTCCTGGGATCGAGCCCCGCATCGGGCTCCCTGCTCGGCGGGAAGCCTGCTTCTCCCTCTCCCACTCCCCCTGCTTGTGTTCCCTCTCTCGCTGTGTCTCTCTCTGTCAAATAAATAAAATCTTTAAAAAAAAAAAAAAAAAAAATTTTCACAGCATAATAATGGCTATGATATAATTAGATCATTATGTGGTAATGGTAAATAAATATTACTCATTCTATAGTGATTCATGTCAGATGAAAGTATTATTAGGCTTAAGTGGAAACTCTGCAGTATCATTTTAGTAAAATAAACAAATGACAATACTGTTAACTGCAAAATGAGACACAAAGTTTAGCTACATTTTGCCACCAGGGAATTTTTCTTTTTCATTCTAAAATATTTTCTGATCAGCTCATGAAATTTGTGAAAAGTAGCTTCCAGTATTAGAAGCATTGTTTATTGTTACATTAACAAAGTATTTTGTTTGTGAAATTCATTCCTTCATGAGTCAAAGCAAAACGGTATCTATGTATTCTATTATGAAAAGATATTTTACTCAGTTAGGGAACTGTTATAATAAATATACAAATAAGCCTATCTTTGAAACCTAAAAAAAGCCATAATAAAAATATAAAAATAAATCAAAATAATTAATGTGTCTAAATGTGAATGTCACTCTCTTAGTTGTCGCGCCCTTGTATGGGACACAACCTGGACACCTGTAAGCAGCAGACGTGCTCCTGTTGGAGACACACATTCATAGGGCCTGGAGACCATTTCATTAGCATAGAGTAAGTACTAATAAAGCAGGCATTACTGTTACTACAAATGAAAACAAAATTTATTTTTTTTTATTTTTTTATTTTTTAAAGATTTTATTTATTTATTTGACAGAGAGAGACACAGCGAGAGCAGGAACACAAGCAGGGGGAGTGGGAGAGGGAGAAGCAGGCTTCCCGCCGAGCAGGGAGCCCGATGCGGGGCTCGATCCCAGGACCCTGGGATCATGACCTGAGCTGAAGGCAGACGCTTAATGACTGAGCCACCCAGGCGCCCTGAAAACAAAATTTAAAGTAGTTAACTTGATTCATCTATTCCTTTGTGATTTCCTCCATTGGTTTGCTTTCTGTTTTTTCATATAGAGTTATTTCCCTCTCTGAGATCATGACACTAATCATCCATATTTTCTGCTATTTTTTACATTAAATAAAACTTTTAAATTCTGTTAGATTTATTTTGATGCATGATATATAGTAAGAATCTATCTTTCTCTCAAGTTTTATCTATTGTGTACTCACCCTTTATGTAATAATCTTTCTCTACTCATTTCTGATATTTTTATCATAACAGCTTTTGATAGAGTCTACTTCCATAATATCTCTTTTATTTGTACCTATTCTTGTACTTTAACATGCTGTTTTATTCAGTATAGCCTTATAATACATTTTATTATTTGGCAAGATAACTCTTCACTCATTAAGCTTTGCTTCCCTGTTTTCATTAGACATTTTAGCCCATTTATTCTTGCAATGTATAATATAGGACTTGAAAGAGTGGAGATAAAGAGAAAAGGTATTTCAAGGAGGAAAATAGAGTAAAGGCAATGAACTTCTACTGAGTCAATGGAAAGCAATGTTGAGTTTAAAAAAGGAAGGTCATCTGTTTTTCTGATCTCCCCTGTCTTGAAGCTAAAATGTATCCTCTGATATCAACTTATCCAGGTAAGAGAATTAGAGAAGGGAAAAAAAAATACATAAATACTCTAACAGAAATGTGTATGAATACTGCAGGCTTGCCACGGCACTTGCTTATTTAATTTGCTCTTCAGCACATGCTGTTTAAGTAGAAAGTTTCTGCAAATATTCTGAGAAAGTAAAATTTTCTAAACCTGATATTGGTTTTTCCTAAACCTGATATTTGCTTCACACTGCCCTCCCTGGAAACCTTACCTCCTACCAACTTTCGTGAAGTGTCATATATTCTTTTAGTAAACCTGAGTCAAGATTCAAGGAAGCCCTGGTTTTATAATTTAGAGGTTTGGGCTTGGTTTCATTTTGAGGTTTTGGGGATGATAGAAACTCAAAACAAAATGAAAGCTCTTTAAATCCTCAAACCTCCATTTTATAATAAATATTTTGTAATGCCTTCTGTTCTGTCCCAAATGAAATTTATAATAAATTAACCTACCTACATACAGATTTTTAAAAATTAATATAAGACTAACTTTAATATAAAGAATAAATAGAAGGAAAGAAATTTATAATTTCAATATGTAAATGCTTGGTCACAGTCACACTGAAAGGTGTAAGGAAGTTGTTAGATATTTGCAACTCTGTGTAGCAATCACAGTGAACGAGATAGCTACAGAAGCAGATTAATGGAGTGTATGGTATTGGCAACTCAAAGCCTAAGTGTTTAGACTGTCAGTAATTTGATTTTCCAAAATGGTAAACCACTGTTGATAACTTTCAGTCTAAAACAGAATATAATCCTTTCTTGAATTTTATGTAGTTGCATGTTTGGAAAGGTCTGCATATACATAAAGCAAGTTGGAGTCTGCATTCATTTCACTGTACTCATCCACTTTCTGAATGCATTCCAGAAGTACTATAAACTCTTGATATTCCTAAGGGACAGATCTTCATGGACTACCAAGCGTGACATTCCCAATGTTATAATGAGGTGGAAGACTAGATTGACCATGATAATCTCAGGTATGTTAGACAGAAATGAATGCAGATAGAAGCGGGAATGGGTGGAGGATCCCCTCCCCCACAAGATGAGCTCTCAAACCAAAACTCCAAAACATGTAGGAAAAACTAACCCCAGGAAATTCAGCCTACAGAATCAACAATCAGGAGATAAAGTCACCCCCACCCCCAAAAAAGATTTTTTTAAGTATGGGAGAATCTGAAACTAATTTCACCAAGTCATCCTCAATTAGCTCTGTAGCTCCATAAATAAAATATTTTCACTTACAAAAGTCTGCTATTTTTCAATAGAGCTATATCACCTGAGCTAGATTTTTATTGCTTTTTGTTGCATAAGTCTCACATGCCACTTAAGGGAGAAAAAGCTATTTCAAAACAAATTTTAAAAAAAATTTAATTAACCAGTAAAATCTCAAGGAAATAATGGCCTCCTAGAAGTTCAGAATCAGAGACCTCAGTCTCTTGATACCAACCAAGACACCTGCCTAACCCACTTTCAGTGAATTCACTGCTCCTGTGGCCCATGCTCCTTTCTGACTGTAAATAAAGTTCTTTGTCACACACTGATTAGAACATGACAGTGAGTGAAGTGAGGCCATGAACCCAGGAGCAGAGCTAAGTTCGAATCCTGGCTCCATCACTCATCAGCTGTTATGAACTTGGGCAAATTATGTACCCTCTTTGCATCTCCATTTTTTCACCTGGTAAATGGGGATAAAAATAGTACTTATTGCTCTGTAAGTTCTTTTGTAAGAACTGGAAGCTAACTTTTATGAAGGGCTTGAGATAGTACCTGGAAAATAGTCAGTGTTACATAAACGTTGCAGGAATTCCAGCCTTAGTCTTCACTGTTCTCTGAATACTAGAAAACTGCTAGAGTCCCAGCTAAGGATCCCAGATCTTTGTATCATTTTTCATATTACATGATTTTTATTCTCTTTCCATCCAATTTGGCAATACTCTTGAAAATTGGGTCCTAGATTAAACCTGTGCCTCAGGTGTGTTCTGATCTGTGCCACATAGAATGTGTTCATGCAGCAACTTAAAATCAATGCCTACTGTACTTCTGCTAATATGTCCAAAAATTTATTCATATAGGGAGTTGGAATGTCAGTTGACAAAATGAGGTGCCCAAGAACTTTTCTTTGTATTTTTATAACTGAACTCAATTTATATTATGAGTCCCTATACTCCTAGATGGTAAAGACATAATTTGAGTTAATTCAAATTTAGACTCCTTGGCTTGCCCAGGGTTGCATCAGAACTTTGGGGGCTACTAGGTTCACAGGACCCAGAGGGTCAAGGTATCAGTATGGAATGGGAGAGAATATCTGATTGTCAGTGGGTATCTACACTATCATCCCCTCAGAGGTCCTGGTTCCCTTCTAGACCTCAGTCATTGGTCATTGGCAGGCCAGTATAGCACCCTCCTGCCCTACCCTGTCATTCCCATCATTAAGACCTCTTTAAGACCCTGATTCTCCTCTGAGTCACACCTCTGTGTGGGAAAATTCCACTGTAGGGCGCTGTGTGATCTGTGGAAAACTTGCATTTTTCCAGTCCTAGACTCACCTGCTGTTGCAATGCCATGCTCTTTTACAAGGAACTCCGTGAGGCTTACACCACCCAGACAACAGTCAGGTTGCCTCATTAGGCTGGTGGCCAGGCTAGAACTTGCCTCTTGCCACTCATACCCCAGACACTACCCAGGGACAGAAGCTTGGGTCTCCTCAAGCTTATCCAGTTTCCTCAATCCTTGGTTCACCCCCATTGCCCTAGAAAGCCATCAGTCTCATCACACCCCCTCTGCTTCTCTCCATCATTCAGGGTAAGGAATTTTTGTTTATTTCTGAAGGAGATACTGACTCTGATTCATCATATATTCTTCCAAATGGGATAAGGCTTTTTTGAAACAATGATCACCGGTTAACTTTACAACATTTTTAAAGTCTACTTTCTCCCATGGAGCCTCTTTCCCAAGGACAGAAGACAAAATACCTAGCTCCCCAAATTGGAAGGAGGGAGAGAGTTGGGGGAAAGTGGAAACATGAAAAAAACACATCAGTTAGAATCACAGAATTTCTCATCTTATTACCTTTTTTGATGACATTGAATCAAATTGAGGCAATTCCACCATCAAGTAAAATATTTTCTCAGCCCCAACTGTAGGCCAGGCATCGTGCTCGGTGCCAGGGGCACAAAGACAAATGAGACTGGGCCTCACTGCCATCACTCAAGGATATCTCATTCTCGCCACTTCTTCTTCTGGTTTATGTAAGATCATGTAATTTTTCAGCTGTATTACAACTTTTTCACCTGTTTTCCTGCTTCAAATCTCATTTTCCAGTTTTATGTGCCCCCTACTGATCCTTCATATTTACTAAAACATAAACCTAATCGTATCATTCTTTTACTTAAAAATTTACAGTTATTCCCATCATCTTTGGGACAAAATGCCGTGCACAGTCCTCTTTCTTAAAAATATTATTTCTTTTAGTTCTCAAAGCAATGCCATCAGATAGCTATTATGATCTCAATTTTATAAACAAAGAAACTGAAGCTCAGAGAGCTTAAGCCATCCTGACCAAGTTCACAGAGCTGGCAGAATTAGGGCTCAAAATCAGCTTTCTTTTCTCTAGACCCACTGCCTTTAATACAAGACTGAATGTTCTGGTCTCCTTCATTCATTTCCCCTCTGACATTAAGGAGGGATGTATATAGTAAGACTACCACTACCATTACTACCATGACTACTATCACTATAACAAGTAACTAGCACTTTGGATTTCATGCCCTCATTTATCTTCAATATAAAGAAGGAAGGAGGAGGAAGAAACTTACCTAGTTGGCCAAGTCTGTCAATCAGCCAAATGAACCTTGGCAGTCCATGGGTGACAAATTTTGAGCCAAGTCACCCTTGCATGCAGCACATTTTATCCAAAGACTTACAGATAAAATACTCAGTGATTTGTTCCAGTTTATACATCGTCATTGTGAAAGTAGAATGGAAATTCCAGTCTCCTGAATCTTCTGTCCACTAAGCCAAAACGCAACCCATAAATCCACTAATCTAAGCGAACAGAAACCTTTCAATAAGTTAGCCCTGTGTAACAGGCAACTTAACACGTTTGAAAGCTTTAAAATATGACAATTAATCACATCTCTAGGAAGCATGTGGTACCGCTAAATGGCGATTCACAAGCAAACCTCAAAAACACCAACGTTGTTTATGACTGTAAACCTCACTCAAAATTTGTTCCCAAGTGGTTTCAGTCTTCAGTTGGAAGAGTGACAGTTGGAGTTAATGGTTTTCTTTTCTCACTTTTCTTCAGAAACCAATCCATCTCACTACTGCAGTGCTTTGCAACCTTTTTAAGCCCATGACCCCTTTGGATAAGCCTGAAAATCTCATGACGCCATTCCCCCCACCTCTGACTTCCACTCTGACCAGTGAGTTTTGGGTGTGCAGAAAAGTCATTCTATTTCCTGTGCATCATGTCAGATAAAAAAAAACAATAGCTTTTAATGTTCCAAATTATTATGTGAAAAAGGCATTTTGCTTTCCAAATATAAAAATATATTTTGACATTTTTTCCAAATCACATATCATCCACTCATAACACCCACCTTACCCCTCCCAGCTACCTCACCAACTATATGCTTCCACTTGTTAATCTGTGGTCTATTTTTGTGTAATATTGATGTTCAGTTTAAAGCTCTTAATGGATCTACAATTGTCCAAATATTTATTTTTTTAATTTTTTAAAAAGATTTTATTTATTTATTTGAGAGCAAGAGAGATTGAGAGAGAGTCAGAGAGAAAGCATGAGCTGGGTGAGGGGCAGAGGGAGAAGCGGACTCCCGGCTGAGCAGGGACCCCGATGCCGGGCTCGATCCCAGGACCCTGAGATCATGACCTGAACCGAAGGTAGTCGCTTAACTGACTGAGTCACCCAGGGGCCCCTACAATTGTCTGAATATTTAGAATATTTGCCATTCATAAAACAGTTTCCGGCTAAAAAGAGAATCAAGCAATAGAAATGAAATTCACAGACTCAGAGGATATCCAAGTGTCAGGAGCCTCAAGACATTATCAGTCCCCATGCTTTCCACCCAGAGCTATGGAGAAATCTGGATCTTGGGCCCTGTGGCCAAGGGATCTGGATTACAAACAAGCACCCCAGCTGATTCTAATAACCACTTGGTGTGGGGAAGCAACCAGTAACAGGTCTTATTCTATTATTTGACAGGTGAAGAAACAACTGCAGCTAACTCAGTCCACGGACCTAACTTTACTTTCTACTGGTTATAAAAGCAACTTTTAAAAGTCTTTAAAATTTTATTGTCATTATCAGCTCTGATTTCTAATGAGAAAAAAATGTATTCTTACAATCACCTTATTTTCCTCCTTTTTCCAAATGTTGCCTGGACAGCTACAAATGATGGATTGAGCACATTCCCTTATCTCCTCCAACAAAATAGTAGTAAAGGTATAAAAAAGGCATAACCCAGTGAGGAAAAGGGGAGGCTTTTTCACATATTGGGAAGATGTCAAGCAGATGGTGGAGTGGCAACTGATGTGGCCAAAGAACAAGCTTAAATCCCAAATTCATACCCAAGGGGAAAACCAATGAGAAGTGGACATACTTGCCCCGGAGAACTCAGGAGCAACTACAGGGACACATGGCCAGGGGTAAGGCTTAAAGCAAAAAAAAAAAAAAAAAAAAAGTGCATGGGTGGCTTGAAATTCCAGATGTGCATTCATATACCACCTTCCCCCATCCCCATGCAGAGATGCCAGCAGCCCAATGCTCCACTCCCCAAAACTGACAGATTCTAATCTCCAGTGAAAGTGAAAGGGGTTAAGCATCTGACTCCTGATCTCAGCTCAGGTCTTAATCTCACCCTCATGAGTTTGAGCCCCATGCAGGGCTCCATGCTGGGTGTGGAGCCTATTTTAAAAAAAAGAAAAAGAGGGGCGCCTGGGTGGCTCAGTCATTAAGCATCTGCCTTCAGCTCAGGTCATGATCCCAGGGTCCTGGGATCGAGCGAGCCCTGCATCGGGCTCCCTGCTCAGCGGGAAGCCTGCTTCTCCCTCTCCCACTCCCCCTGCTTGTGTTCCCTCTCTCGCTGTGTCTCTCTCTGTCAAATAAATAAATAAAATCTTAAAAAAAAAAAAAGAAGAAGAAGAAGAAGAAAGTGAAAGGGAAGACTTTTGTTCAGAAGCACCAAACACAGCAGAAGGTGGCAGTGAGGTGTAAGATAGTAAAAGGGGTAGTCAAGTGAAAAATTTGCATCCTGAATAACTGGACCATCAAGCTTAACTAGGTGTCTACCTCCAGGAGGAAGTTGAAGGATTCATCCCTAGAGCTACTGAATGACTACTACGTACTGCAATTGTGTGTATGTGTTTTGGGGAAGGAAAGAGATTTGCATCAATGAAACAGCCAGTTCTCTAGCAAATAACCCTAAGGGATGACAGCCTTATGTCTGACAGCTTCTGTATTAGTTTGCCAGGGCTGCCATAACCACATACCACAGCCTGGGTGGCTTACATAGTAGCAGTTTGTTTTCCTGGAGTCCTAGAAGTCTGAGACCAAGGTGTCATCAGGGTTGATTTCTTCTGAGATCTCTCTCCTTGGCTTGTAGATCATTGTCTTCTCCCTTTGTCTTCACATGATCTCCCTCTGTTGGGGGTCTTAATCTCCTCTTGAGGACACCAGCCATACAGGATGAAGGCCTACCCATATGGCCTCATTTTACCTTAATTACCTCTTTTTTTTAAAAAAGATTTTATTTATTTATTTGATGGAAAGAGAGAGAGGGAGAGAGAGAGCACAAACAGGGGGAGCAGGGGAAGCGGCAGGCAGAGGGAGAGGGAGAAGCAGGCTCCCCACTGAGCAGGGAGCTCAGTGCGGGGCTCCATCCCAGGACCCTGGGATCATGACTTGAGCTGAAGGCGGACACTTAAGTGACTGAGACACCAAGGCACCCATCTTTAATTACCTCTTCAAAGACTCTATTTCCAAATGCTGTCACACTCTGAGATACTGGGGATTAGAATTTCAACATATGAATTTGGGGAGAACAGAATTAAGTCTATAATAGCTTCTAAAAGATTTTTAACAATTTATTCATAACCATGGCAATCAAGGATCATTAGACACATGAAGAAAGTTCTCTAAACACACCACACACACACACACACACACACACACACACACTCATTCACTCAAATCTCAAAGAAAGGTAAATAACAGGGGAAAACCTCAAAGATACCAATTAATATCTTTGGAGAAATACAAGAAAATCTTGAATTGATAAACCCAGAGCTGAATATTATAAAAAATGAGCAATAAAAAACAAAGAACTTGAAAAATTAAACTATGCTAACAAAATATAAGTAAACAAATAAATGGAGAAAAGAGAAAGTCAAGGAAATCCCTCAGAAAATTGAAGACCTCACAAGGTAAGAAATTGGACACATGAAAGCAAAGATAGAGAATAAGAAGCTCAACCTAAGAGGTTAAAAATCTGATAAATAGGAATTTCAGAAAGAGTAGAGAAAAATGGAGGGGGGAAATATCATCAGAGAAATAGCACTAAATTTTCTGAAATCTGTATCTCCTATCTCTGTCTTCCGTTTGAACTTCAGACTTGAATGCCCAACTCAGTTGTCTATTCAAAATCTCCATCTTAATAAATGAAATTTTAATTTTTGTTCAATCAAAAAAATCTCAACGAATAACTCATACTTTATAAAAAATTAAAAATTGGGGCACCTGGGTGGCTCAGTTAGTTGAACTCTTGATTTTGGCTCAGATCATGATCTCAGGGTTCTGGGATGGAGCCCTGTTGGGCTCCGTGCTCAGCAGGGAGCCTGCTTAAGATTTTCTCTCTCCCTCTACCTCTGCCACTCCCTCTGTTCACGCGTGCGCTCTCTTTCTCTCTCCCTTTAAAATAAATAAATCATTTTTTTAAAAATTAACTAAAAATTAATCATAGACTGAATGTAAAATATAAAGCTATAGATGTTCTAAGGGAAAAAAACTGAGAGAAAAATCTGCAAAACTTGGGTTTGGCGAAGTTTTTGAATATGAATCCAAAAACATATTACATAAAAGAAAATGGATTTTATCAAAATCAAAAATTTTTGTTCTAAAGGGGCACCTGGGTGGCTCAGTTGGTTGTCTGTCTTCGGCTCACGTCATGATCCTGGGGTCCTGGGATTGAGCCCTGCATCGGGCTCCATGCTCAGTGGGGAGCCTGCTTCTCCCTCTCCCACCACCACCCTGCTTGTGCTCTCTCTCAAATAAAAAAATAAAATCTTTAAAAAAATTTTTTTTGCTCTATGAAAGGCACTGCTAAGAAAACAAAAAGAGCCACAGATGGGGAGAAAATATTTGCAAATCACATATCCAATAAAAGACTTTTGTCCAGAATATATAAATAACTGTCTTAATTCAACAATAAAAACCAAAGAAAACAAAAATATCAATTTTTTAAAAATGAGCAAACAGGGCGCCTGGGTGGCTCAGTCGTTAAGCGTCTGCCTTCAGCTCAGGTCATGATCCCAGGTCCTGGGATCGAGTCCCACATCGGGCTCCCTGCTCTGCAGAAGCCTGCTTCTCCCTCTCCCACTCCCCCTGCTTGTGTTCCCTCTCTCGCTGCCTCTCTCTCTCTGTTGAAAAATAAATAAAATCTTTAAAAAAATGAGCAAACAATCTAAATGGACACCTCACCAAAGAAGATATATGGATAAGTCAAATAAGTATAAGAGATGTTCAACATCATCAGTCATCAGGACAGTACAGATTAAAACCAAGGAAATACTACTATATACCTATTACAATGGCTAAAATTTTAAACTCTGCAGTATCATGTGCTGAAGTGTATTCAAGAGAAACTAAAACTCTCAGACACTGCTGATGGGAATGCAAAATGTTACAGGCATTTTGAGAAAAAGTTTGGAAGTATCTCATAACAATTATGATAAGGAGGGCCAGATCGCTCATTGTCAGAGAAGGAAGAGAAGTTACAAATAAGCAAAAGGTATATGAAGAACCCAACTGTGCTGTGTTGCAGTGGGAGGTCTCAGAGTAAACTCATGATTTTGTACATGTGTATACAGATGGATAGAAACAGAAATAAATATAGGGTTGTATGTATGCATGAGTTATATAGATAAATAGATCAATGTCTATTTATCTATCTCTCCTAGCCAAGGCTGCTTACAAGTCCCAGAAGCAGTGGGAAAATCCCAGTAGCAACCTAGTACCTAGATCTTGGTTTTGAAATACCATTCTACAATAAAAGAAACCAGGGTTTCCTGGACAAGTGCTTGATTCCATGTTGAAACATGGAAAATATGGGATGAGCCTGGGAGTCTTTTCTGGTGTCATAAAGGAAGGGGGTGCTATTAAAGAAAGAAAGAAAGAAAGAGAGAGAGAGAGAGAGAGAAGGAAGGAAGGAAGGAAGGAAGGAAGGAAGGAAGGAAGGAAGGAAGGAGGGAGGGAAGGAAGGAAGGAAGAAAAGAAACCTGTAAAAAGATTAAATAAATAAGAAAGAAAGGGCAACTGTTTCTTACAGAACTCCAGTTAATAAGCATGCAGGGAATAAGGGAAATAGGAAATCACCATTAGAACATCACAGTTACATGCACCTGAGTCCCTGATTCTCATGGAAAGGCAATATGGATAGTATTGCCTACTTCATGTTTCTTTCATGTGATTAGAGAAGTTAAGTTCTATCTGGCTTTTGTCACAGCTATTTTTGGTTTTCTGTCATTTACATTCAACCCAATCCTATGAAGAGAAGACTCTTTCTAAAAGTTTCATTTGAGGGACGTCAGATTCTAGCATGTCCAGCAATCCTCAGCAACCATTTACTTATGCCTACAGCATGCTTAGGATGAGCATTTGACATGCATTAGTCCCTTTAATCCTTAGAACAAACTACATATCGTTATCCCCTTTTTGCAGATGAAAAAAATATTTTTCAGAAAAAGTAATAATTTGGGGCATCTAGGTGGCTCAGTTGGTGAACCTTCTGCCTTCGGCTCAGGTCATGATCCCAGGCTACCTTATGTGGCAGAACTTAAAAGCAAGTCCATGTCTCATTGGCCATGATTTTTCCTTCATATCTCATGGTCACCTCAGAGAACTTTTAGAATACTTCCAACTGCCAAGTAGAGTTTAATTTCCCTTTTGGGGAGCTAGGAGTGTACTGGGGAACAGGAAGGCTAACCAGATATCGCTGCTGACTTCTGATTTTAATGATGTCTACTAGTGACATCTCACAGGTAACAACCCCTAAAATCCTCTAGAGAAATAACCCCAAAAAGTCCCAACCCATGGAACTCCCTCCAGTGACCTGACATTGTCAGAACTTTTCTGAGCACTGGGAAGATGTCCCCCTATGCTAAGGTAGCATGTCTCCATAGTTGCCACCAGTTCCTTCTCTCTTAGTACATGCATAACATTCCACATTGAAGATGGGGTCTATTCTTCCATCCCTTTGACTTTGGGCTGTCTCATGACTGCTTTGACCAAGAGCCACAAGCAGAAGCATTAGAGCACCACATATATGAAGGAAGAAGCCATGTTGGACATCCAGCCTAGCTGAGCCTTCAAGTAACTCCAAACCCAGCCCTACCAGAGTGCAACTACATAAAAGACCCCAAAGAAGAACCACCCAAGTGAGCCCAGTCAACACAGAATCTAGAGATAATCATAAATTGTTTCAAGACATTACATTTTGTTGTGACTTGTTACACAGCAAAAAAAAAGCAGGAAACTTGTTGGTGTCACTTGACACTGACATGTGAAAAGTACTGGAGACCACTGGTCAACAGAATTTTTGAGGCTTTTCACAGGAGAGAAGTGGAAAATTTAAAGCACCCTCCTACTCTCTTCTCCAGCATTGCCCTCAAACTCTTCAAGAACAGGGGAGGGAAGCTGCCTGCTTCTTGGCTTACCTTCAATAAAGGCGAGATTATAAGAAGGGAAATTTCAAAACTCTAGAGAAAGAAGGCACTGTAGAGGGTAGGACAATGGGTAAGGATGGAGTGAGGGGAATTCCAGTCACAAGGGGTAGTCCCTGTTCTCTTTTACCTCCATGCCCTGTTCATACTTTTTCTTCCAGAATGCTTCCTCCACCCCCATAACCACCATTCCTCCCAGCAGAGTTAAATTCTTAACCCAGTGCTTCTTGAGCACTCTCTCACTTATAGCATTGTGATTCTTTCTTCAAATATCTGTCTTTCCCACTTGACTGTGGTCCCTTGAGGGCAGGGGATATAGCTTTCATCATCCTGGTTTTTTCTGTTCTATCCTCCTAGCCTATACATCAAGAATGTTTATTGACTGAATGATGCATTTTGCAAATAAGCTATAGCATAATCTTCCAAATGCATATGTTAAAACACAGCAGAGTCTGTTTTGCTAATCATATTTGAAGGCAGAAATAATCCTTGCTATTTTTGTTTTGTTTTCTGATCTCAGAACAAAAGTCAACAAACTCAAATATCCGTAGAGGCAAGACAGGTAAAGTACATGAGAGAAGCAGGCCAGTCAGAGAGCACATGGCTCATCCAAGGATGGCAGCCATCACTCACTCCAGTAAAGTGCTCTCCAGTGGTCCCAGTGTTGCTTCTGGAACTATTTCAAGAGAAGCCAAAAATCCAGATTTTATGTGAAATGCTGGCGAAGTCAAGCATGTCATCAAGGCAAATCACATCTGTGGTCTGAAGTTGGCCCATATCTGGCCAATTAACAATCTCCAACTAAGAAATACTTTATCCCATCCTACTCAAGTGTATTCCCATGAGAAAGGCTTTTTTGACCACTGAACTAGCACCCTGTACACACACACACACACACACACACCCTGCAGACACTCATACACACTCATTTTCAATCCCTTTAAGCAGATGCTTAATTTTTCTTCATACCTATTATTGCTATCTGGTATTATCCTCTATATTATTTTTTGTATTTGTTTACTATGTGTCTCTGCTATTAGAATGTCAGTCCCACTAGAACAGGGTCCCTGTCTGTTTTGTTGACTTCTCTATCCCCAGTACATGTAACAGTATGTGGCACATGCAAAAGACTCAATGTAAACTGCTTTAATATTGAGAGTTCCTGCCTCCTCTACGTTCCTGCTGGATTTATGCCCATCCAAATGCATCATAAGAGAGTTTCTTGCCAATTCTCCCTCTTTAGTCCTGAGCTAGGATTTCACTCCATGTGCTACTGCCTTCTAGACTGGTGAGCAGGGCTGACATTGTCAAATGAACCTCCAAAGCCCCTGACATCTCTCCTTCTCACAGCAGAGGGCTTAGAACCAGCTGCAAGCCACCCAGCCTTCTCAGCCCTTTAGGGTCTTAGGAGTTTCCCAAAAATAGGATACATTCAGCCCTAAACAGCACGTTCACATTTCAAAAAGGAAAGAGAAAGTGGTGCCTGGGCAGCTCCGTCAGTTAAGCAGCTGCCTTTGACTCACGTCATGATCCCAGGGTCCTGGGATCAAGCCCCGCATCGGGCTCCCCACTCAATGAGCAGCCGGCTTCTCCCTCTCCACCACTTGTGCTCTCTTGCTTGTGCTCCCTCTCTCTCTCTCTCAAATAAATAAATAAAATCTTTAAAAAAAAAAAAAGGACAGAGAAAGAGCCTTAAGGGTCTGAGAAGAACCTTTCACTCAAGAGACTATACAGTCAGGTCCTCCTGCTAAGTGGGGAAGAAGACAGGAGAAGGGTGAGCACTTCCATAGAAGGTAGTGCTTCACTTTTATCCAACATGTTCTAAAGCCTGGAAGATCCCCTCTACAAGGAACCTGGGATGGGGATGGAAGAAAGAACAAGGAAAGGCAAGCTGGAAGCCAAGACAGTGGTCCCATGACCATTAGTGCACATGCTCTGAAGAGTGGAGGCTGGAGGTTTGTGAGGTCACCACCACTTGGAGGCACTCATCTGAGCATCTCAGTCATTTGCCATATCTTGCCTTTTTATCACAGCTTCTGCCATATATACTTGCTTCCTGTGCTATCATTTATTACTTTTTTTCTATAAGTAAATACGGCTTTGGAATTATTACATTTACCTGAAAATAAAATTTTATATGACAAACACAAATGAAAAACCAGGATCATTCCATATAAATAGGTGGTGTGCACATACGTGCACACATACACACACACACACATAAACTCACCGAAAACAAAATAAGGCTATTAAATCCTAGTTAGATAGGTTAGCTGCCAAAGTTCTTTGTCTAATGTCTGCTCTCTTTGTACTAATCTAAAGCTTGGTTAGCAAGTGTAATTATTCTTGACCTAACCAGAAGGGTTACAACAGAACTAAAAAAAGGGAATAGCTTCAGGCGATACTGATAATCCATGTCATGTCCCTAAATTCATGGCCTGTAGTACACACAGGGAAACACAGCTCTCAGGCTTATGGATAGCCTGATACCAGAACCACCTGCAGGTAAAGATGGTACATTCCAATGCCAAGGCAAGTAGTTGAATTTAGAATCTGTACTTGAAGTTTCTTAGTAGTCGCCGGTGAGTGGGGCTGGAGCAAGCAGAGACAGCAAATGGAAAGAAAATCCAGGAAACTTTCTCAATCACTTCTGCTGTAAACTTGTCTGTGGCTTCTCCTCCTGGCTCTTGGCTGGGGCATCTCAGTTCACTGTGAAGCCTCTTCTCCTCCAGTAAACTAGATTGGGCTTCTTCATTGCTTAGTGATTTCAAGGTTCCAAGAGGGTAAGAGCAAAAACTTCAAGGCTTCTTTTTTTTTTTAAACTTCAAGGCTTCTTAAGACCTAGGCCCCAGAATTGAAGATCATATCTGCAACATCCTACTTGTCAAAGCAGTAGGTTAGCTCTTGTTCAATGGGGAAGGAAAATAGATTCCACTTCTTACTGGAAGGAATGGCAGTATCATATCGCAAAGGGGTGTAGACACAGAGGCATGACTTCCTGGGGATTATTATTTTAATTACCTTCTATGTATCTACTTCCATGGACCTTCAAAATTCTCAGATACCTCTGATCAGACTCTGCCTTCCTTAATTATTGGTGCCATTGTCTTATACAGTAAACTGGGCTGGAGCTACTAAAAAGCTCAGTGCCAATTCAATTGAATTTAATGTAAACACTCTGATTCCCCAGTTTGTTATCAATAAACAGAGGAAAGGTGCTTTTTTAAGGACAGCACTTTTTTCTTTTGTCATAGCTCTTGAAAAGTTAGTCTCTTCCAACTTGAAATGGTATAATGTAGCACAGTGGTTCTCAAACTGTGGTCCACCTGGGAACATGTCAGAAATGCAAATTATCAGGTCCTACCCCAGACCTACTGAATCAGAATTTCTGTGGGTGGAGCCCAGCGATTTGGGTTTAACATACTTTTCAGGTGACTTGACTGCATATTGGAGCTTGAAAATCACTGTTATGGTTAGACATACAACTGGATTCAAAATCCCATCTCTATTACTTTACAAGGTATGTGACTTTGGGCAAGTTACTTAATCCTCTGTTTCTCAGTTTCCTCATCTGCAAAATGGTCATAATAAAGGAACCTATCTCATAGGCTGTTGAGAGGATAAGATGAGGTAGCAATATAGAGCACTTGAAGAGCCTAGAGCATTCCAATTATTTTGTAAGTTTTGCAGCTATCATTCTAATTACTGATTGTGCCTCTGGACCATGGTCTTTCATGGATTGGATACAATGAAGGACATTTTTGAGAGGAAAGATTTTTGACCAATCTCATTTAATTCTCAAACTGACGCCTATGGCATACATGCTTTTATTGTTTTATAATAGACAGGATTACTAGGGCTTAAAGATCTAAGGACTTACTTACCTAAGTCACTGAGCGATAAGGTTGGGGTCTTCTATTAGAATAGTAACATTAGAAAAACAACAACCTACAGACATTCACACTAGCAATGTAACCAGGTTACACCTAATCTAGTCTGCCTGTTGGTAAATCCAGCCCTGATTACATTGACATTGGTAAATCTCTGAATTTCTTCCTGATTTCCTATCCTGGTGACAAGCAGACTTACTTAAAAGTAAGAAAAAGAGGAATAAACATACAAGGTTAGTGAGGAAGAATATTTCCATGACCATCTTCTTTCTCTGTAGGCACTCATGTTTGTTGTTTTCCCAAAAACATGAGGTGACTCCAAATGAGACCCAATGCTGGACTTCCACTTATTCTGCCATGTCTTTAAGAATTTCCCTAACCGTGAGGATGGAAGGAGAGATTTCCCGTAATTCCCTGCCCACCATACCCGCTGCTCTAGTCCCTGCTTGCCAAATCCTTTACGGTGGTTTTCTGATGTGAGCTATTATCCAGGAGAGTCCCAGAGCTGACATGTGAACTTTATCTCTTGGAGGGCTCCACCAGAATTCCCTAAAGTGAAAGCTTAGTCTTTTACCTACCAGCCTCCCTCCTTTCATAGTTAATCAACTGGCTAAATCCTCTGAAGTGAAAAAAATGCACATTTTTTTCTGTGACTTACTGAGGCTGAATGCCTCTCACGATAGCAAAGTCTATGAAACGACTATATATTAGGGATGAGTGATTTCTCACACTTAATCTGTTTCTATCCAGGACTGCCACATTGGTCCACCGGGCCTCAGAACTGAGATATCACATTTCCCACATTTCTTGCTGTTCCTTCTACTTGTGCTCCATTATTTATTAAGGTCTTGAGTGCACCTGGGGTTCTTCCCCAGCTGGGATCAGACTTTTCAGACCCTCCCTCATTCTCAGGAGCTGGATTTTTATAAGGGTGTGAAAGACTCCTACCCTGGCAGTTCTATAATCGGGCTGTTATTAAGAACAGAAATGGAGACACAAGACCTCAGCTGAGAGAAGGTATTTCCAAGACTGGAGATCCAAAGGCCAATATACCTTCTGTTGAGGTTTCTTTTCTCTCCACTCTGTGTTATGGCAAAAGCTAATGAATCATTTGTCTCTATCCATTTGGACACTTTTACTTAGAGATAATAGAAAACTCAACGGGTCCCCCTACCTCCACCATATATGTGCAAAATCCAGGGGTAAATTAGGCTTTTAGGAATACCAGACACAGGTTCAAAAACTGTCCTCAGATACCATGTTTCCCCATCTCTTTCCTTTGCTTCTTTTTCTGTCCCCTTCTCTCCCTAGCAGTGTGGCAGAACCTGCTGGCTTTCTACACATGGCTCTTATATACCTTAACCTGCTGTCCTTTCACTTCTGACAGACCTATGCTTCCTTGCCATCTGGTTCTGAAGCTAGCATTGCCCTGAGAGCTAGACATCCCTGGGATTCTAAACTCCCCAGGGGCATTTTAACCATGACTCACAGGTGCAGGGTATAAATATCTCAACTCCCTCACCCCTGACAGGAACGACTATGCAATTGACGTCTCCAGAGCCACCTCACCTCCTACAGAACTTAGCCAGAGCTACAGAAGTTTTCTTGATATTGCATCCTTGCTTGGCTGCCCTACCTTCCCAAACTGACTTCCATATACCCCCTCAGGTTTTCCTAGGAACGAAATCCTTGTATTAGGGGAATCCCACCAAAGACAGGAAGAATCTTTTTACATGCGGGTCCAAACAGCCTAGTCATACATCTTTCTCAACTGAAATCCAGAGCTGTCCAAGCAAAAGTCCCTTAATTCGATTTAATTTGACTCTAACAGCCTTGACTCAGGTACTCACCCCTAAGTCAATCATAGTGGATATGGGATACGCACGATATTTAGCCAGACCTGGGTCACATGTCCACCCCTGGATCAAAAGTGGGGCCTTAACCACCCAAACCACAAAGACAGGGAGCAGAGCTGGTAGGAAGGGTGGTTCTGGCTTTTATGGAAAAACAGGGAATGAATGGTTTAGCACAGTACAGCAGGAATCAGCAAACTCTGATTCACAAACCAACTGCTTATTTTTTCTAAAACAGAATTTTATTGGAATAGAGCTACACACATTTTTTAATGTATCATTTGTGCTGCTTTTAAGCTAGAAGAGCAGAGGTGCAGAGCTGCCCCAAATACTGTATGGCCAGCAAAACCTAAAATAGTTACTACCTGGCTCTTTAGAGGAAAAGTTTGCTGACCCCTGAAATACAGCATCATTTTGGAATAGACTCTGATATCAGTTTGTGGCACATTCCAAGGAAACACCAAGAAGTAACTAATTGGTGTCATCACACTTTTAGGCAGTTTTAAGCTGTGTTCTTCAGGCTTCCAAATTGAGGGAGTGGTAGATGTGCTGCAGTGGTTGGCAAACTGTGCGTCTAAAACCCAGACTTTACTCTGGAAAACAGTATGGAGGTTCCTCAAGAAGGTAAAAATAGAGCTACACTATGACCCAGGAATTTTACTGTTGGGTATTTACCCCGAAGATACAAATGTAGGGATCCGAAGGGGTATGTGCACCCCGATGTTTATAGCAGCAATGTACACAATAGCCAAACTGTGGAAAGAGCTGAGATCTCCATCGACAGATGAATGGATAAAGAAGATGTGGTTCATATATACAATGGAATATTACTCAGCCATCAGAAAGGATGAATACTTACCATTTACATCCATGTGGATGGAACTGGAAGGTATTATGCTAAGTAAAATAAGTCAATCAGAGAAAGACAATTATCATATGGTTTCACTCATATGTGGAATATAAGAAACAGTGCAGAGGATCATAGGGGAAGGGAGGGAAAACTGAATGGGAAGTCATCAGAGAGGGAGACAAACCATGAGAGACTCTTAATTCCAGGAAACAAACTGAGGGTTGCTGGAGGGGAGGTGGGTGGAGTGATGGGGTAATTGGATGATGGGCATTAAGGAGGGCACATGATGTGATGAACACTTGGTGTTATATGCAACTGATGAATTATTGAACACTACATCTGAAACTAATGATGCACTATATGTTAGCTAATTGAATTTAAATTAAAAAATAAAAAATAAAAAAATTAAACCCAGACTTTCCTAGGAAGCTCCTGGGGGCTGGGAGACAGCTGAGTTGATGGAAGGCCAGCACATAGGGCTCTCAGAATCCCTCCCCATTTCACATTTACCTGTTTACCTAGCATGCTGAATATGTGGAACTCATGGTTTGTATCACAGAAATTTGTTTTAATCTCTCTCAGTCTTGCTCCATGATAATTGTTCTTTACCACCTCTAGATGCAAAGGAAGGCAGTCTGTGACTTTTCTGTCCCATCTTAGTAACAGAAAGTCCTACAGTCCCTTTAGGTCACCAACAATATTAATTCAGAGATTAAAATGTGGAATATCAAGTTACATTTTAGCAAAACAAAACTTCCTTCAAAGGTGAGGCTTCTAACTTCTCCCAACCAGCCCACTACTGCTTTCAGGGAAGGGGTGTGCTCATCCTCTTCCCATTTCCTGCTCTCCACCTGTCCCTCATGGGCTCCTATTTTTGCTTCTTTCTCTATGCTGTTCTTCAGATTAGAGCAGAGTAGAGGGCAGAGAACTAAGAGCAGGAATGTTTTTACTTGTGTGCTCCTGTCTCAGCTTTGTGACCTCCAGCCCTTAGTGGTATTCAAAACTCAGTCTTTCTCTCAAGAGACACTTCTCTTGACTTCTTTGGAGATTCCCCAACATTGAGAACTTTTCAGATTACATCCTAGACAAGGACCCACAGATATAAATGCAAGAGGTACCTTGAGCAAGTAGAGCATATACAAGGTATAAGAAAGCCTCTTTATTCTTGCTTCTCACTATCCCTTATAAAATTTATTCAGAGGAGGGCACCTGCGTGTCTCAGTTGGTTAAGCGTCCAACTCTTGGTTTCAGCTCAGGTCATGATCTCAGGGTTGTGAGATCGGGCTTCTCACTTAGGTGGGGAGTCTGCTTGAAGATCCACTCTCTCCCTCTCCTTCTGCCCCTCCCCCCTGCATTCTCTCTCTCTAAAACAAATTTTAAAAAAATAAAATTTATCCAGAGGAGAATGCTTTCTCTGTCACTGGATGAAAACTAACCAGACTCTGCCTTTTCTGGTCACTTGAAGTCAACAAAAAATTCCACAGTCACTTTATATCACAATCTCAATTCAATAATTAAAAATGCCCAGCGTCTTTATGAAAATTCCAAACTTTATTTAAAGTTGAGCCTCATCTTTTCCCACCCTCCTTTGGTTTACTAATTTCAGTTTCTAACCTTTCAAAAGCTACAGTGTGGGAAGAAAAGAGATGGAAGGAAAACAGAAATGATTTCACTAGACATTGACGAGGCTATGGACATAAAACAGACATTTAAAGTGGACTCTCTCATGGGAGAATTCATAGGTTCTTTGTAGGTTCTCCTACTCGTCCTTCTAATAGCCTTTTTTTGGGGGGGTCCTAAACCAGGGGTTGGCATACCAGGGCAGGTGGGCCACATCCTGCTCATTGCCTGTTCTTGTAAATAAAGTTTTAATGGAAGATAGCCATGCCAGTTCATTTACGTAACATCTATAGCTGCCCTTATGCAACAGTGGCAGAGTTAAGTAGTTACAATAGAGACTGCATGACCCCCAGAGGTTAAAATATTTACCATGTGGCCCTTTAGAGAAAAGGTTTCCAACCCCTATCCTAAGCAATGTTTTCCCGTTGGCTGGTTTCTTCTGAAGCCCCCTCTGTACACTTACAACCTGCTGGGGTCCCCTTCCCTAGCAGACCACACTCTAGTTCATGTCCCTTTAAAAAATGACCCCTGCTCCACATTCCTCCCAGGAGTTCCACATCAGGTCCCTGAAATTCACACTCCTTGATTCCACCAAGGGGCAGTGTAGTTGTTTCCCAACGGTGTCCAATTAATGACCCTGCTGCCTCAGGCTGCTTAGAAATCTCGGGTAAGGTGTTCCACTGTGGCCCCTGGCTGCAGGGATAGGTGTGAAGAACTCCTAGTAGTCCTGCTAAAGGCCTTCTCCAGCTCACTTGGGTTTAGAGGATAGGACACCACACCTCCACCTATGTATGTGGGAAGGTAGAGGGAATACCAGTGAAATCCTACCCAATGCTTCCAATTTCCATGACTGGTTACTTTTGTATATTTGATATGGATGACATGCTATTATGGGTTAGAATCCCAAGAAATAGAGTCTGAAATACGAATTCTTCCTAGGGTTGCCAGATAAAATACAAGATGATGCCCAGTTAAGTTTGAATTTCTGATAAACAATGGATAATTTTATGGTAAAAGTATGTTCCAAATATTGCATGGGACACACTTATGCTAAAATATTATTCCCCGCTTACCTGAAGTTCAAATTTAACTGAGTATCTTGAGTGTTTGTTTTCCCTAAATCTTGCAACCCTCATGCTTGTTTTAAGTGATTTATTGAAGAAGTATTTTCAGAAGAAAGGGAATGGGGGAAGCAAAATGGGGCAGTGGGGAGAATCTAATCGAGGTTGTGATCTCAGTTGGAAATAGGCTTTGACCAGATCCCACAGGTAGCTCTGGGACATGAGTTGTACCACAAGGTGGTATACAACATGAGTTGTACCTTAAGGTCTCCCTTGGACTTCCATGTCTCAAGCATGAGGTATGGCTTCTCCCCCAGGTGAGTTGGAGCGCACTGGTGGTTCAGCTGAGGACAATTCTCCAGATAAAGAGGCAACTGTGAGCCTTTATGACTCAATGTTCATAGCAGTTGGGGGAGGGGTGCACTAGCCCAGAAAAGGAGCCCTGGGTGGGGTACCAACAGTCCCCATATCAAACCTCTTAACAGGTTAGTGACTACTTTGACAGTTCCATCTGTTAGTCTGTGACATCATCTTATACTTGGGCCAAAACTTCCAATTTAATATTCAGTTATACCTATTTTATGCAGTGGGTATTATACCTCCTAATAAATAGGGTTTCATGGCTATGGAAAGATTAGAAAGCCTACTAGTCTGGCAGGAGGTAAGCTGGGTTCAGATTTTGCCTATGCTGTTTACTAGCTATCATCTTAAACAAATATTTTCACTTCTCAATGTGTGTTTCCTCCTGGAAAGGAGTAAATGAAATTTTAAAAAAAAACCTCTCCCGCAGATTATTGTGTTTTGGTTTTGACTCCTGTTTCCAGCATCAAAATCTGGTTTTCTCTTTTTCGAGTCATTGTCAGACTCCCTTCTTTCTATGGGTGTAGGCATTTCTCAATAGCTGGTACATGTTTTAGATTGGTGGAGAGGGCAGACGCTGGGCCTTGAATCTGCCTTGTAGAGCAGACCACTCGGTGTGGTGTGATTGAACTCACCTGTTGCTAGGGATGACAAAATTTGTTTTCTTATGAGTGGACATATTCAAGTCAAGTGGGACAGGACATTTGGTCATAGCTTCTTAAAAAAATTTCACTTTCCTTCCATGAGCTCTTGGAGATCTTAGAGTAGTTTTTAATCTGGAGAATGACCCCCTACAGTATATGTGTTAAAGGGCTCTGCAACAGTAGCTCAGAGACCTCCTACCTGAGGCTCTAATCCAAGCTTTCCCCACCTCCCCACCTCCCTGAACAACTCTACCCCCAGATCGCAGGTGAGTCATTTTGCTTCTCTGAGTCTTGGTTTCTCCATTAAATGATGGTAATTTAGACTAGATGAGTCCCTTCCACTCAAAATTCTATAATTTTCAATATGGAATGTCTGCAAAGGACTAAGGTTCATTTAATGTAGTTTTCAATAATCTTTCTTTGTATAACCTTTTCTGATCACAAAAGTAATATATGTTTATCGGATATAATTTAGATAACACAGATAAGCAGAAAGAAGCAAATATTCCTGTACGCACCACCCAAAGAGAGCAATGGCTATCAATGCATCTCCTTCCATCTTCTTCCCCAGTGTGTGTGTATTTGTGTTTATGTGCATGTTTTCCAAAATTGAAAACATATACCCTTTTTTCCTGGCATGTGAATTTTGCAGTGAGAATGTTTTCTTTGGCAAAGTTCTCCCAACCTGGAGGTATTATGATGAACTAAGTTAAGTCTTGGGAAATGCCATAAATGATTTGACAGCTTTGGTGGCAAAGTAGGGACCCAGCAGAGTAGGTAAGTGCTTCAGAAATCTTGACAACCCAGAGATAAGCAGTGCTTCCTGTTTCTTCTCTAACATCAAGATGGTGGTTTCCTGTAGGCTGTTGATGTGTAATGATTAGAATTTCTTTGAGAGCACATTGAGAAAGTATTTTAACTAAAGTGCCACATATTGGATGAATAAGGAGGCAAAGGAATCCTATACAACTCTAGGATTGAGTTGGAAAATATTTTGCCTGGAATAAGAAGTAATGGGGGAAAATAGAACAAATCATGAACTTAAAAAGAATTTTCTTATGCATCAGATAAGTCTATTTTGCATCTTTAGGTTCCTTTAACAGATGGAATGAACTACTTCTATTTGAATTTCCAAATTCTCTAACAAAGCATCAGACATTCCTTCTTAAGAACTGACTTATGAGCAAATTGGTATTCATCATGTATTTGCATGTTTTCAAAGAGATAAGTGTATCATCCAGCTATAATTTTTTTCTACTCTGGGCATGATTTCCTTGATACTGTTTCTTCAAAACATGTCCCTGTTATAGACAAGGAGAAAAAGACTCAGAGAAATTAAGCAAGTGATTAGTTTTTGGCAAAGCGGGTGCCAAAACTAAAGCCTTCAGACTTCCAATCCATTTTCCCTCACTGTTTATTACACTGTGTCCAGGGGGATGTGTTCTAGGCACTACCAGACATTCATAACATGGGTTCATAATATGGATATTCCCACCTCATCCCATGCCTTAACAAAGCAAGGATGGATTTGATTTTTTAATATACTTAAGAAAGAGTTATAAGAGTCAAAACTACTTCAATAAAAAGAGGAGGTATAAGTGTCAAAGTAAACAAGTCAGGAGTTAGCCCCTTCAAAGCTAGGCAAGGTGGCAGCTCCTATAGAGGAATTACCTTGTCGTGGGTCATTCATAGAGTAAACAAGGCCAGATCTTATCCTATCTGGGAATCACCAACCTGAAATATTATCTAGTCTCTAAAATCAACTTAGTCATATAATAAATAATTGTTGAATTTCACAAAGCACAACAGCTTGATTTTTAAGCTCCAGGAAGACATTCAAGTCTATAATTATTTATTGAGCACATACTAGTATTGGGTTCTATGCTATGGTCTGGAGGTACTATAGACAGACACAGTTATTTCCTTGCCTCATTCATTCATTCATTCATTCATGCACCAGTTATTTATATAGTTCTTGCTACGTCCCAGGCATGGAGAGGAACTGGGGATTCAATGGTAGACAAAGACACAATTCTCTTCACAGAGAAGTCCAGTGGGAAGAAATAGGTCTAAATGGTTAGGTTTAATGTGGATCCAATTCCTATTTTTCTTCATTTCTGATTCTAGGCACCAATACCCTCCACCACCTTATATAGAGTCTGGAAGTTGATAAAGTGGATACCCAACATCTGTATTACTAATACATAACCTTTAGTTATGTATAACTTTCAGTATTTACTGTAAAATGTCTCAAACAGGGGAAAGACAAAATTCTGAAGAGCTGTAAAAGGTGAAAAATCAAAATAGCTTATTTAAAAAAAAAATCTATGAAGCATCAGCCAATTGAAAGGGCCAAAGAGCTGGCTAAAGGAGGCAGAGCAATCAGATGAACTACAAGTATATACCTACTGCCAGCATTTCTCCTGTATAAAATACTGCCATTTGCATTATTACAATCATCTCTGTAAATTGGCTAGCCCTGGAAGAATCCCAAAAAGAATATTATAAAAATATTAAAAGAATGTTAAAAATTATACAAAACTCCTAAGAAATCTGCAAATTCTCTCAGGCAGAGAAATAATGAAGCGAAGCGGGCCGTGGTCACCAGCTTCCCTTTCTTCTTTGCTCAGTGACATAGCTGTGTAGAGCTCAACACCAAGACACAGTAGGACCTTTGCCCCCTTCTCTCCCCTGGCCCCCTCACACACACAATTGCATTTTTTCCTGAAGAAACTAAAGAGCAATTTTCAAACCAAAGAGGAATTAAATTATAAACGTGCTTGTACAACTATGGATGTCTTTTCTTACCCTGCAATTTTCTGAGGCTTGGATTTTTAAAAATCCGTGTTACAGCTTTTAGGACCTTGGAATTGCCCTGTTCCAACACTACCCAATAGATACCATAATGAAGCTGCCTTTCAGAAGGGGCTCCTGAAAACAAATTGTGTTCAAGCAGAGAACGTGACCCCTGGACAAGACTCAAAGGCTGGCTCGCCTGCCTAGAGTCATCGCTTCATATTCTTTTAATGTAAATCAAAGATGAGCTACAAGGTAATTCAGTTCTTTGGTGCAATTACAATTCTAATATATGCTGTGGCCTGGAGCCCTTGCAGAGGTTCTGAGTTTTCATCAGTGTTCATTTTCAAGTGGTTCAATTTTGCCCCTGATTGCCAGGTGCTAAAATATGAACCTTCACACTTGTGAGTCACCCGATTTAACCAAGCTGTGGCTTTACCATCAGAGAGTTTCCTAGGTGTGAACCTAACTGTGCCCTGGACCCACAAAAACATTTTAGTCAAGATTTCCAGGGTAAATTCTAGCCCACCCTTGTCAAAACCACACAGACTCCCACCCCCACCTCCCTGCAGAGAGTTACTCCTACAAACCTGGGCTGAGCAAGAAGACCCTTTCAACAAAAAGTGGGGAAGTTAAAAGGCATGATTTGCCCTTCAAGAGGCTCTCTGTTTTTGTTGTTGTTGTTGTTGTTGTTCTGTTTCTGGCAGCTCCAACATACCCAGGGCATCCCAAACAAGTTGAACCAAAATGAAAGAGAGGAAATAGAAATCAAAGTTGTTCACATGCCAATTTGGATTGCTCTAAAAATGGACATGAGATAGAAATCATTCACTCAATTGACAAGAATTTATTGAGCACCTACTCTGTGCGTAGAATGATAAGAAGCTTTATGGGGAACCCACAAGCAATACCAAGGCCTGATATATGACTTTGAGATAGCAATGCAGGATGGCACAGTTGAATGAGAAAGGACACAGGAGTCAGACATATTTGAGCTTAGATCCTGATTCCACTACTAAGCTGGCTAGAGGATCTTTGGCAAGTAAATTTACCTTCCTGGGCCTCAATTTCTTTGTGAAATTATAGTAATCTATCACACAGAGTTTTTGAAAGAATTCAGAATAAAATAGTGTGTATAAAGTGCTTGGCACCTACTAGGAATTCTCTTTGCCTCAAAGAACTTACAATTCTAACTAGAAAAACAAAATATGGACATGAGAGGCAATTGAAAACATGACTGAAGCATATATAAGATAATCAGCAAATGAGGTATGGCTGTAGTTATAGGGTGCTAGATCACCGTCTTTTGTAAGAGGGGCTACCATTTCAAAGATGTAAAATGTGGAGAAAATATGGATATGAGAAAAATGGAATTGTGTAAGTGGTAACTCGCAGAAACAACATTCTTGCAGATAAGTTCAAGAAAATGGAAGTTATTTGCAAGCTGCAGACTCATAAAGCTATCTTTTGATTTTTTCCTTCTCTTGCTTTTTTCCTTTCACCTACTTCTTTTTTTTAATCTTGGTACAATCCATATATTTTTGTAGAAGTCCTTAAAACTATCTTGGAACAACCAGTAAATAGATTTTTAGGTGAAGAGATGGCCTAACTTAACGAACCAACTTCAGCCTTGCTCTTGGCAATGGCAACCATCCAGCTGGTTTCTCCAAATGGATGATGATTTGTGGTTTTCCAAATTCTCAGGCAGAAGATAACATATGTAAATTTATTGGCAAAATCAATTTCCACATAATAAACTTGAAGCTGAAAGGAAGCATAAAGCTTATACATACCTTTAAGATTCATCTCTTTTTCCTTTAGTTCATATATATTATTAGCACAGTCATACTACCAGACCTTTAATTTCTCCATAAGGCAATGACACTTACATGCACTAGGTACAGCATCTATTATATTTTAAAATAATACCTCTATGTGCTCCATTTGATAATGGAGCATCTATGACTTAAATTTTTTTCCCCACCTGGGCCCCTATGACCTAAATCTTATTCAATAAACTAGAAATAATTCTCTTTTCATCCTAAAGACTACAGATGTCCTTGGTCATTTTTGAATAAATGTCTTTACTCGAAATAAGGGAACAGGGCCCACAGTTTTGAATGGGAGATTAGATTATACACTCCAAGAGAAAAAGGACCAAGGTCTAGGCCAGCACCTGACCCATGAAAAAGGCACCTTTGTTGAATGCATGAATGAGGCCAAGGACAGCTGGAGAAAAAGAAAAAGACTGTGAGTAGTGGTTTAGGAGAGATTTGGTTTTCAAGTAATCCTATCAGAGAAATAGAGTAAAAATTTATCCCTAGCAATAAGAGAAGACTAGGACAAGATTAACTATAGGTAAACTTGTGAACCATGTTTTCATAAATTTTTGTCTTCTGATGAATACTCTGAAACACTTTGTCAGGCACATTATCTGTCTTATAGGCCTTATCAACATCTACCTTCAGAGAAAATCTGAGGGGTTAGTGACGGAGGGGGCTTAAACTTGCTCTCAGGTATTTGCAACGTCAGATGATCTCATCACACTTTGGTCTTCTCAAAGGAATGGAATTTTGAATGTGGATCCCCCCAGAGATGGCTGAAGCAAGTAATAATGATGACAGGGCAATGGATGGCTGGATGATGGATGGATGAATGGAAGGAAGGAAGTCAGGTTTCCGCTTAGGGCTTTAGAGCTATACACTGTGTTACTCCAGAGGTTACCATTCACATAGTGATGTGAATCCTGCTGTCCAGACCTAGGCACTATACAACCTGAATGACAGTACATGGTGACCATAGCACAGAAGATAACTATGAAATCCTAGACAGTCCAGGTTACCAGACCCAAGCCTAGTAGTTGGAGCTAGGGGCCAGGTGAAGCATATTTGTGGATAGCCCAGGAAGAGAAGACTACACTGCATCAAGAATAAAAGCAGATTGGAACTTTAGAAGATAATAGACATCTCAAGAAGAAAGAGAGGACTTGGGCCAGAGATAATTGAGGTAGGTAAATGGCAGTAGAGCACACGCTAAGTCCTCAGTGCAGCTGTGGTTCTGCCCTTTGGCATATTTATAAATCAGATGAGGAGGTGTAATGCTAAAGGTGTGTGTCAGTTTGATTAGGCTACAACAGATAGTTATTAATCAAATGCTAACCTAGGTGTTGATGTGAAGGTAATTTTGGAGATGTGGTTTATATCTACAATCAGTTGACCTTAAACAAAGGATATTAACCATCAATAATGTAGGTGGACTTTATCTAATCAGTTGAAAGCCTTAGGGGCAAAATCTGAGATTTCCTGGAAAAGGAGATATTCTGCCTCAAGACTATAGCATCAGCTCCCGCCTGAGTTTTAAGCAAACTGACCTGTTATAGATTTGTGATTTGCCAGATACCACAGTCAGGCGAGCCAATTCCTCAAAATCAATCTAGATTGATTGATTATTTTGGTTTTTCTTTTTGATTTAGAATCTTGTTAGCAATATATTAGCATCATTTAAAAACCACCATTTGCATAGTAACTCAAAACCAACCATTTAAGAAAATAATGTAGAACTCAACCACTACCTCTCATTTGATTCTACTGGCAAGCCCAGGTGATACCATATGTGTGTATCCCAAATATATCTATATCTGTATCTTATATATCCTGGAGATCTGTCTCTCCCTTCAAGAGGGACCCAAGAATATCTATGATGCTGCCATGGCCCAGCTCCAGAGCCTGCAGAGGCACAGGGAGCCTCAGCTCTGAGCTCACACAAGTGGGGCCCACTGTGCCGGATCCCCCAGTCTTTGCTCCTGGCTTCCAGTTTGACCTGCCCTGGGGCCTTCTTCAACCTCATGGCAGAGGAGGTCAAGCGAGAGCATGGGCTCAGGTCCCAGGCAGTGGAGGGACTGAGTGGGCTGCAGACCAAGGCAGCCAGAGGAAAAGAAAAGCTGAGAAAAGGTGCTGCCATGCATCTACTTCCCCAGTGGCTGCCTCTGGCCGGGGACCACCTACTCTGGGCAGCAGATGTCACAACTGCATGCTTTACTTTGGGTGGTTCTGCAGAAAGACTGGCAGCCTTTTGAGTTGCTGGCCTCGGGAGAACAGAAGTCAGGACGAGAACCTGACCTTCACCAAGTTCGGGGTATTATATGTCTACCGTGACTGATACAGGAGACCCTGTAGAATTAAAAGGCAGAACGTAGTAGTCGACACATCTTCATTGAGTGCCTACTATGTGCCAGCCAGTGTGGACGCAGCTGAGTGCAAGTAATGGCATGTGGGGAGGGAAGTCAATATGAGATGGCATTATGGGCTATGAAGAGGTGGAGTGGGCCCTGTTCTTGCAGGAATAACAAGCTAGGCAGCAGAGGGAGAGCAGTCTTTGCTTCAGTCCAGAAGGCAGCCATACCAAGTTATCAGAAATTTAACTTGCGGGTGGAAAGAATCTACACCAAGGAATCTGCTGAATCATAATCAAGACTAACCATGGTGCCTCGTGCAAACTCATTTCCCTTTTGTCTGTTCACCTGTTATGTTAAACGCATGTGTGAAGAAAATAATTTCTTTCATGGTTGCTGAAATCTGGAGTTGGATTGGGTTTATTTCAACAAGTTACTAACCGCTTTCTCTTCTGATTCGAATTACTGAAGCAGCCGAGAATTGCTGGTTTCCTTTGATGCTTGCAAGAGAGAAGCTCTTTAAAACACTTAGGATCCCATAAAGGTTAATTCACCTTACTGTGGATACATCTGAACATCACAGTCAAAGATTGGTTTGGGAAGATCCTATAGGACATTATGAAGCCTGTAGGTGCAATGTTGGGTTGCTTGCCCCTGTCTTCCTCCTCACTTTCACATATGGAGAAAATGCTAAATTGACAATGGTCAGGGTTTATAGCCTGCAGAATCTCTCATGGTTTGAGCTCTCAACAGCTATCACCAATTCCAAATATTTCCTGTAGTGTGGAGAAGGCCATAGGAGATGCGGAAGATGAGAAAGAGCACAAGGAAATTCACCATCTTGCTTTTACATCCTAGTAGGAGATTTTGCTTTGGGGGTCATTTGGATCTTTGAGCTTTTAATGAAAGCAGAACTGGTTATTGAGATTGGAAGTAAAGGGAGGAAAGCATTAAACTTTCCTCTTTTTTCCCCCCAGATTTACTGAGATATAATTGACATACAACTTTGTGTAAGTGTAAGGTATACAATGTGTTGGTTTGATACACTTATATATTGCAGAATGATTAGGGTTAGTTAACGTCCATCGAGAGAGTTATAATTCTTTTCAAAGGCTTTATGATATTCAGTGAATCTCCAGAAGAATGAGCGCTTTCATAGCAGTGGACCTGTGGTTGTAAAAGAGAAGGGCCACCTCTATGTATTGATCTGGGAAGATCTCTAGGGTACACCATTAACCAAAAAAAAAAAAAACAAAGGAGACATTAGTATATAGCATGTTAGATCTTACGAGACTAAAATAGCTATAAGAATATGTACTTGTATTTCTTTTTCTTTCTTTCTTTTTTTTTTTTTTGAGAGAGAGAGCACGCACGTACGAGTGGGGAAAAGGGCAGAAGGAGAGGGAGAGAGAGAATCTTAAACCTCTACAGAGGGCTTGATCTCACCACCCTGAGATCATGACCTGAGCCACCTGGGTGCCCTTTGTATTTCTTTATATTCATAAATATGTAACAAAAAATAAACCATAAACTCCTAAAGTGTTTACCTCTGCGAGTCACAGGATCACTCTAGAAGTAGAGGATCAGGTGGAGGTGATAGGCATGGGATAAAGGCACTTCTTTCAATGTGCCTTTTCATATTTGACTCGTTGTGTGTGTGGTAAAATACACATAGCATAAAATTTACCATTTTAACCATTTTGAAGTATACAGTTCAATGACACTAAGTACATTCATGAAATTATACAATCATCATAGCTATCTGGTTCCAGAATTTTGTATCACCCTAATAGGAAGCCCCATACCTACTATTAAGCAGTCTCTCTTCATTCTCTGCTCCACCTAGCCCCTGGAAATCCTAAATCTGTTTTCTATCTCTATGAATTTGCCTATTCTTGATATCTCCTATAAATAATATGTGGCGTTTTGTGTCTGGGTTCCATGTTTTCTAGGTTTATCCAGTTGTAGTATGCATTCATACTTCATTTCTTTTAAGGCTAAATAATACTCTACTGTATGGATAGAACACATTTCTTTATCCATTCATCCATTGATGGACATTTGTGTTGTTTCCATCTTTCCCCTATTGTGCACAGTGCTGCTATGAACATTGATATATAAGTTTTTGTTTGAACACCTATTCTTAATTCTTTTGGGTATATTCCAAGGAGTGGAATTTCTAGGTGATATAGAAATTCTGTTTAACTTATTGTGGAACCACCAAATTGCTTTATACAGAGGCAGCACCATTTGCATTCTTACCAGCGATGTGTGAGTGTTCCAATTCCTCCACAACCTTGCCACCCCTGCTAATTTCCCTTAAATTTTTTTTCTTATTATAGCCATCTTACTGAGTGTGAAGTGGTATCTCATTGTGGTTTCAATTTGCATTTCCCTAATGACTAATGACGTTGAGTATCTATTCATGTGCTTGTTGACCACTTGTATATCTGCTTTGGAGAAATGTCTGTCCAAGTCCCTTGCACATTTTTAATCTGCTTGTCTGTTTATTGCTGAATTGTAAGATTTCTTTATATGTTCTAGATACTAGACTCATTAGAAATATGATTTGCAAGTATTTTTTCCCATTTTGTGGATTGTCTTTTCACTCTTCTTGATAATACCTTTGCGCAAGAATGTTTAATTTTGATGAGTTCACTATATCTATTTTTCTTTTGTTACTTGTGCTTCTGATGTCACATCTAAAAATGCATTGCCAGATCCGGGGTAATAAAGAGTTACTCTTATGTTTTCATCTAAGAGTTTTATGTTTTGGCTCTTATGTTTAGTTCTTTGATTTTTGAGTTAATTTTTGTATATATAGTATTAGGTAAAGATCTAATTTCATTTTTTGCACATGGATATCCAGTTCTCAGCATTTTTTATTGAAGAGACTGTTCTTTCCCCATTGAATTGTCCCATCACCCTTGTGAAAAATCACACGTGACCATAAATGTATGGGTTGATTTATGGTCTCAATTCTATTCCATTGATCTCTATGTCCATCTTTATGCTAGGACCACAAAGACCACTATAGCTTTGTAGTAAATTTTGACATCAGGAAATGTTAATCCTTCACGTTTGTTCTTTTTCTCAAGATTGTTTTGGCTATTTTGGGCTCCTTGCAATTCCATGTATTTCAGGATCAGATTTTTCCCATTTCCTAAAAAAAAAAAAGAAGCCATTGAGATATTGATAGGGATCACATTAAATCTGTACATCATTTGGTGAGTACCGCCATCTTAACAATATTAAGTCTTCCAATCTGTGAACAGGAAATTTCTTTCCATTTATTGAGATCCTCTTAAATTTATTTCAACAATGTTTTATAGTTTTCAGTGTACAAGTATTTTGCCTCTTTGGTTAAATTTATCCTTAAGTATTTAATTAATTTTAATGCTCCGTAAATAGAATTGTTCTGATTTTAATTTCATTTTTGGACTACCCTTTGCTACCATATAAAAATACGACTGGATTTTTTTGTGTGTGTTGGTCTCATTTCCTGCAATTTTGCGAGTTCATTTATTGGCTTTAATAGTTTTTTGTGAATTCTTTAGGATTTTATATATATGAGATCATGTCATCTATGAGTAAAGGTAGTTATATTTCCTCCTTTCTTATTTAGATGTCTTTTATATCCTTTTCTTGACTAATTGTTCTGGCTAGAACTTCCATTACTATTTCCAATGTTAAATAGAAGTGGTAAGAGTGAGCATCCTTGTCTTGTTCCTGATCTAAGGGGGAAATTTTTCAGTCTTTTACCATTGAATATGCTGTTAGCTGCGGCTTTTTTATATATGTCCCTTATAATAACTTTTGCTTTAAGGCCCATTTTGTTTGATATTATTTGATATTATTATAGCCACCCTAGCTTTCTTTCAGTCTACATGCAATATTTTTCCATCCTTTTACTTGCAATCACTTTGTATCTTTGGCTCCAACGTGAATTTTTGTAGACAGCAAATAGATGTATCGTGTTATTATTTCTTAATTCATTCTGCACATCTCTGCTGTTAAATTGGAGAGTTTCTTATGTTTACATTTAAAGTGATTTCTGATAAGAAAGGCTTCTGCCATTTTGCTATTTGTCTTCAATAAGTCATATCTTTTTTTCTTCCTCAATTCCTCCATTTACTGCCTTCTTTTTTGTTTAATTGGATGTCAAGGGTTTTTTTCTGCACCATTTTGATTCTTTTCAACTTTTAAAATTTTTCAACTACTTTCAAATTATGTTCTGAGTGATTACCTTGGGGATTACAATTAACATCTTATAACAACCTAGTTTGAGTTAATACAAACTTCACTTCAATAGTATGCAAAATTCTACTCCTGGATGTCTCTAGCCTTCCCCTTTATGTTGTTATTGTCACAAATTACATCTTTATACTGTATGCCCATTACATACATTTATAATTATCATTTTATACTTCGAATTTAATATGTCATTTCACTGCCTCCATGGTTTCTGATGAGAATTAGCTGTTAGTCTTATTGAGGATCCCTTCTATCTAATGAATCACTTCTTTCTTGCTGCTTTCAAAGTTGTCTTCCAACAGTTTGATTATTATGTGTATCAATGTGGATCTCTGTTTATCCTGAATATTTTGAAATTTGTTGAGCTTCTTGGATGTGTTGATTCATATCTTTTGTCAAATTTGGGAAACTTTCTAGCATAATTTCTTCAAATATTCATTCTGCCTCTTTCTCTCCTCTCTCTCTGAGATTCTCATTTTACATATTTTAGTATACTTGTTGGTGTCCCACAGGTGTCGTGGGCTTTGTTAAACCCCTCCAATAAATTTGTTTATTTCAATTATTGTATTTTCAGCTCCAAAATTTCTATTTGGAGAGATTTCATTGTCCTGGTTTCCTTTCGTTCTTTGTTCTTGGTTTTCTTTAGCACTTGGAACATATTTAAGGAAGTTGATTTAAAATCTTTGTCTAGTAGGTCTGATATGTATGCTTCCTCTTGGGCAGTTTCTGTTAATTTAATTTTTTTCCTTTGGGTGGGCCATACTTTTTTGTTTCTGTGCATACCTTATAATTTTTTTTGTTGAAAACAGGCCATTTTGAGTATTATGATGTGGCAACTGAAAATTAAATTCTCTCCTCTCCCTAAGATTTTTTGTTATTGTTTTTTGTTATTATGGGTTGCAGTTACTTGTTTATTCAGTGACTTTTCTAAACTATTTTTGTAAAGACTGCAGTCCTGGTCATGGAAGACTCTAAAGTCTGTATTCCTTTAGCTTAGTGCTCAGCCAGCTGTTTGACAAAGATTTCCTTAAATGCCTGAAGTCAAGAAAAGGAAAGTCTGGAAAAGTAAACAAAATAATTATCCAGGTCTTTGCAGATTGGCTCTGTGTTGGGTCACTCCCTCCTTAGCCAGGCACATTTCAACTCTGCTTGAGCCTTCTCTTCCTGCTTGCACTGAGCCTAAAGATCAGCTAGAGATGAAAGCACATGGTTTTCTCAGGTCTATTCTGAGCGTGTGTTCTGCTCTAGGCATACACATGTTTTCTAGACACCCTAGTATACATGAAAAATTTCCAAAGGTGTTATTCTCCTCAAAAATCTCACTCCTTGGCTTTTCTTCATGTACTTTTGGTTTGTCTGTTGTTCACCCAAACTATTACTCTTTGCCCCAGACAGCAGTGGCATGTTCTTTATCTTTGGAGGAACATCCTCCATGTAGTCACTAAGCCCTGATAGTGTTCCAAGTGGGGTGAAAAAAAAAGGGAAGTCCCTTGTAGCATGCTGTTCTTTGGAGAAACCCCAGTCAGGTCAAAACAGATAAACACAATTCCTTGGGAACAAGATCTTGTCTGGTTCCTCTGAAACCTGGTGCCCACACAGGGAATGTGGGCTGCTATCTTAAGTCCATTGCCACATTAAGGGGAATGGTGGAACTAGAGTAAATGAAAATTTCTGGCCATGTTTCAGTAACTTTTTCTAGGTGAAGAGTTCACTTGGTTGCCATAAATATTTGATTCTTTCTCAGAATTCAGTAAGTTTAATACTGATAGTTTTTTGCCAGGTTTTTGTGTCTCTGGTGATAGATCCCAAAAGTTCCCTACTCCACCATTTATACTGATTTCCCATATTTGCCTCTTGAATCACGTGACTATATTACTTATATAGAAGAATAGTTAATTTAAAAAAATTTTAATGAGTGTTTTAGTAGTTACGGTCTTATCATCTAATGTTCTGGTATGCTGAAACTTTGACTCCACCAAATAAAGGTTGTCACCAAGCTCTCATTTACTTTCATTTGAGACAGATACAAGAAGAGTACACAAGAGAGACCCAGGATTAGTTTGTTAGTTAGGGCTTACACTAGTCAAAACTTTGAAGTATTAAGTCTGTCTTCCCATAGACCTCTTCCTTCCCATCCCTCTCTGTCTTTGTTCTCTTTTATTCTTAAACCCAAGCCTGATAAGTCACCTGCTCTCCCACCACTCTCCATGATGAAACAATACTGACTGACTAAAACCTGTTAACTCTTTAAGGGGATGAGCAAATTTCTATTTCATAATTTGTCTTAGAATCCTGATATCCCAAGATGAAGTAGTACACAGGTGTCAACTCACTCACAAATATGAAGTAAATAGGTTTGTGTGTTTGTGTGTTTGTGTGTTTTTGTGTTTGTTTGTTTTTGGAAAGTTGGTTCTGAGTATTGGAGAGGATAAAGGAAATTAAAGGAAGAGCTGAGATGCCTTGGGAGAAAGATAAGAGCAATGAAATATGATGCTGTTGGATAAGCATTACATGATAACTTTGTCTAAGTCAATGCTACATGAAGTGGTCTCCAGATATACTGACTCAAGATCTGTAACCAGGAATCGGCATGTTTACCAGCTCTCCAGAGGATTCTGAAACATGCTAAAGTTTGAGAGCCACTGGTCAAAGTTACATTACTGGGTTTTTCTTGTTTGTATAATAAAGACAATAATATTCCCTTGTATTTTTATAGTGCTTTGTTGCTTACAAAGTTTTTTTGTAGACAATATTCTTACCTGTTATCACTAAAGCCCAGGATTGTTTTCCTGTTTTAATAAATAATAAAACTGAGTTTTAGAAAGCTTATCTGACTTTTTCCATGGTGCACATTCAAATACAAGTCTCTTGACTTCAAATCCATGGATCTTCTAATTTTACCTCTATGCAAAAACATGTTTTAAAAATAAAAGCAAAAAGGATACACCTTTCCTGATGTAGTCACTCAGCTTTGCCTTTCTTTTATTTATTCATTGGTTCATCCACCATTCAGTCCTTTACATATCCAGCAAGTATTCATTACAAACTATAATAAGCCATGCAGTATGAATATCCAGGGCTATCTAAGGGCATATGCAAAGATGATGGCAATTTCTATTTATTGGTTTGGCTAGAGTGATACACTTTTAATTATGTATAATTCCATTACATACATTTTCTTTAGTAATTTAGTCACCAGTTTCTTTAAGAACAGTTAGCCTAGGGATTCTCTAACACTACTTCCTACTAGAATTGGCAGGATTTCTCGAAAATCCTCACATCCAGACCAATAACATCAGAATCTCTGGAGGTAAGACTCAGGCATCAATATTTTGGAAGCTGTCCAGGTGATCCTAATGTGTAGCCAAGGTTGAGAGCCAGTAAATTTGAGAATATAAGCCTAATTCTAGTGCCTCCTTAGAAAAGTTTTCCTATCCTGCGAGTCTCATTTCAAAACACCTCAGAGAGAGAGAGATAGACAGTCAGACAGACTGGGATAGAGGGGTGCTTGGGGGGATGGCAGAATCTGGGTACATCCCTTCTCAGAAGTCTTCCTCTGCATTGATCTGTCAATTATCACCATCCAAGTATGTACATGTTCAACTCAAGCTGATCATCAGTACTCCTCAGAAGTGTATGTCTAGGTAAAGTAAGCATAGCTTGCAAATTAAGTGTTCATTATAAAGTCTTGGTAAAAATCTAATATCTTCGAATTATTCTAGCTTAAATTAGTAGAATCAGTCCGACAAGGCTACCACTCTGATTTGAAATTTATCTGCCAAACACAGAAGTATGAGTCACTTCAACTTACAACTTTCTTCCCCTTCTACAATTTTACAGGCCTCCATCTATTCCTTTCCTATGATATGGCACTTTCCAAAGTCTGTCATATTTTATGTGTGCCTCTGAGTGACTGCTTGGGGAAGTGACTTCAGGACCAAGAAAATCTAGGTGTGAAACTGGCTTTCTCAGATACTGGTAGTGAGACCCTGAGCTCATTCCTGCATCTCTCTGAGCCTCAGTTTTCCTGTCTATACAATAAGGATAGTAACGCTCTACAAGGATGCTCTGACCATCAGAGGAAAAATATGTAAACTACCTAAAGCCTGGCACGTTGGTCCTCAACAAATGGAGTTATATTAATGATGCTTCCTCTGTCCCACTGGTCTTAAGCTCTTTATCTTTTTTCAAAGCACCTTTGCCTTCATTATCTCATGCAATCTTCCCCACAAGGAAGATAGGCTAGAAGTTATCTCTGGGTCACAGAAGAGCAAGATGAAGTGCCAGACAGTTAATGGGATGGATTCAAGAGACAATTATGCATTCTCTTCATAAAACATGCTTATAAGAGGAAAAATCCTAAGCAGCAATCTAACTGGGGAAAATAAAACAAAACCAAAAAACACAAGGCTAAATGCAGTCACCCACTTTGGTAGATCTGAAAATAAACACCAGTGTGAGCAAAGTCAACAGGGGAAAAAAATGCATTCAGAATTTGAAACTTACATGGCCAAATGAAGGGTGCTATTGTGTTCAGGTGGCAGGATGGTTAGTGATAGATCTTTTCTTTTTTGTATTTTTTAAAGGTAATCTTATCTTATGGCTTTCCTTATTAAATAAAACTCGTAACATCAGAGATGAGGTGGCATATGTGTTTATTCATATTTATGTATAAATATATATATAATTTTCCATAAGTCTAATCTATGTGGGTTTTTTTTTTTCTAAATGGCAATTGAAAACCATCCCTGATTTGGATATTCCCATGGACAAGCAGCAACTTCAAGCCCAGTTTGATGACTGTTTCATCCAACCCAGAGAACCTGAAGAGCAATTGATATCTAGAGTGATTGACATAAGGTTACTATATTTTACTGCACATGAAAATCACCTAAGGAGATTTAAAAATCCCAATTTCCACTTCTCACACCAGACCAAATGTATCAGCATCTCTAAGGATGGAATCCAAATATCAGTGGTTTTTTTTTTTTTTTTTTTTTTGAGCTTCCCAAGTAATTCTAGTGTGCAGCCGAGTCTGAGAACCAGTGGTCTAGATTACTGCTTCTGATGCTGTAGGTCTGGGATGGGGACTGGGATTCTGCATTTCTAACAAGCTTGCTTCCTGGTTGGTGCTGGTTCTGTTGGTCCTTAGACCATGTTGACTGAGTAACAAGGACACAAAGGATTTCTTTGCTTTCATTTTAGGAGTATTAACACATGGGTTGCATAATCACCTTAGGGACCTGCCTCATTAGTTATAAAAATGAGAATTTGGGCTGGATAATTTCTGAGCTTACTTTGGCACTCTAAACCTGTATACTTTATTACTAACCAAGCCACGAGTCTTTTGTTTCTCAGAGGCCAGGAGATGACTGCTTGTATCCAGCATCTTTTGAGCATTTGGCTATCAGGCTGCTCCTTTCCCCATGAGACAGACTAAGGCAGTGCTGCTCAAACATCTGTGTGCATCACAATCACATGGAATGCTTGTTTTAAATGATCTAGAGCCCTAACTGCAGAGATTGATTTCATAAGTCTGGGCTGGAACCTAGAAATTAGTGGTGCTAACAATAATAACTGTAACATTTATTGAGTGTTTGCTATATGCCATCTTTTATTCTGGTAATTTCATAACCTAAACTCATTAAACCTTCACAGTGATCCTAGGCAACAGGGACAAATATTTCCCCCAATTTACAGATGAGAAAACCAATAAAGAAGGTAAGGAATTGACCAAGGTCCGATAGTTAGTAAATTACAGACGTGGGATTCTACTTTAAGGAAATTCAACACAGCTAGATTTTGAAATCCTTTCCTTAAAGAATTTCTGATTATAAAAAAGAAAGGAAAAAAAAAAAAAAAGCAAGCCGGCATAGGGACAGTAGAGTCAGGATTCACAGCCTGGGAAGCTGGCTTCAGATCCCAGACTTTGATCCAGCTGGTTCTGATGCAGAAAGCTTCTAGATCATACCTTAAGCTCCCATTTATAGATCTGCTGAGCCAGTGGACTAGCTGCCTAGGACCTTCTGGGATTTTTTAAATACAGTCTCCTGAATCCCCCTCCTTGATATTTTGACTCCTGAGGTCCAGCATGAGGCCTGGGAGTCTGTGTTCTAACAAACATACTCCATTCCCCCAAGGATTCTGATACACAGCCAAGTTCGAGAAACACTGAAAGAATAGGACTTTGAGGCTGGCAACCTGCATTCGTATCCTAGTTCTGCCAGTTACCCTCTCTGTGTCCTCATTCATTCATTTAACAAGAACAAATATTTGTGCACCTGCTATATGCTAGTACTTGGTGCTGGAGATTTACTAGCAAACAAAACAGACAAAACTCCCTTCCTTCATGAAACTTACATTCTGGTTTATTAGAACATGATAAATGCAATGAGACCACATTAAACAGCAAAAGAGGTCAAGAGGGTTGCAACTTTAAATAAAGGTGGCCAGATAAGGCCTCATTGGGAAGATGACATTTCAGTAAAGATGTAAGGATGGAGTAGGTTAAATAGAGAGACCTATGGGAAGGGTGTTCCTGGCAGAGGGAGCAGCTAGTACAAAGGCTTGGAAGTTGGAGTGTGCTTGACATGTTCAAAGAACAGCAAGAAGGGCAGTGTAGAGGGAACAGAGTGAGTGAAGGGGAGAGTACATGAAAATGAAACCAGAGAATGAACAGAAGACACAAGATCTAGAATTTGTAGGCCAGTAAAAGGACTTGAGCTTTTGCTCTGTGTGAGATGGGAGCCGTTGGAAGATTTTGAGTGAAAGCATCTGAACGATCTGAAACGGTCCCCAGTTGCTGGTTGGATAACAGACCATAGTAGGATGAGGGCAGAAGCATGAAAACCAGTTAGGAGACTATTGCAATTATCCAGGTGAGAGATCATGCTGGCCTGGGTCAGGCGGGTAGTAGTAAAGGTAGTGAGAAATGAATACACTTTGAATATATTTGGAAAGTAGAGGAAACAGGATATGCTGCAAGTTTAGGTTTGGGTTATGAAAGGGAGAAGTCAAAGATCTTCAGTAAAATTTATTCAATCATTGATTCATTTTAAAGAATATTTACTGGGCACTACTATACACAATCATAGGTGCTGGCCACTGTGCAAAGTCCTGGGGGCACAGTGGTAAAATAAACATATGGTACCTGCCCTCATGGAGTTACATCCTAGTGACATGAGGACAATAGCTACCTAATTCTTTAGGTTATGACAATACAAGTACATAAAACAGAACTTGGAACATAGTAGGGCTCAATACATGGTAGGTATTACTATTATACAGATTATTTAGCAAAATGATAATACATTTAGGTATAGACAACATAAGTTGTTGCTAATAAAATACAGATGAAAGGAGTAATTAAGATGGAGTAGGAGAGGGGTGCCTGGGTGGCATAGTCAGTTAAGCGTCAGACTCTTGGTTTTGGCTCATGTCCTGATCTCAGGGCCATGAGATTGAGCCCTGCATTGGGCTCTGCATTCAGTGCGGAGTCTGCTTGAGATTCTCCTGTCCCTCCCACTTGTGCTCCCTCTCTCTCTCTCTAAAATAAATAAATAAAAATCTTAAAAAAAAAAAAAAAGATGGAGTGGGATAAAGAATTAAGCTAATTCATATCCCTGTGATTTCCCAAATAACACAACATTCATGGTTTCTGATTTTTATTTCAATATGGTGGATGGTCCAGTACCAAGAAGGTCAGGAAGCCATAGCCATGGGACTTGAGCCCAACTCTGGGAAAGGTGTTGGGTGCCTTTTGAGATTAGAATAGCACAGCTTTTTTGTTGACTTGCATGCTGGGACTAGATCTCAACCAGGGACAGTGGCAATGTCTGGAGACGTTTTCAGTTGTCACGAATGGGGAACATGAGGAAGAAGTGTGTTACTGGCATCTAGTGGGTAGAAACCAGGGATGCTGCTTAATGTCCTATAATACACAGGACACCCTCCCCTTTGCACTCACCAAAAGAGTATCCAGAACAAAATGTCAGTAGTGCCTAAGATTGAGAAACCATGAGATGAAGAAAAGAAATGTAGAGTTATCCAAAACCATAACCATGTGATCATAAACAAAATCAGCGGTTTGAGAGAAAAAGTGTTCACACTCTAACAAATGTGATGAACTCTGGGAAGGACATCATCGTGTCATTAATAAGAGGATACTCAGAAGAACAAATGTGTGCTGTGTTAGCTTTATTTCCAGAAATGTCCCTCTTCGGAGGCAATTATACATTCTTCCTGCTGTCTTCACCAAAGTGTGTCCAAGTGCCTTTTCTTCTCGTATAAAGGTCCTGTTTGCCTAGACTGGGATGTGGGGCATTCCAGGAGCAGGGAAAGTCTGTTTAAAGACATTTTATTCTGGGAAAATTAATGGGGCAGACAATGTAAAAGAAAAGAGACAAATTGTTCTTTTGGTTCCAAATAAATGCTTGTTTTCTGACACTGCCTGAATTTAAATGGTCCTCAGTTTGACTGTGAAATTAACACCTCTTTGAGGTTAATTGTGGGGGTGGGGTGCCATTCACACCACTTCCAGAGCTATTGTCTGTCTGGAATGCAGAAGGAGCAGCACCAGCACGTGGTACACTTGCTTAACCAACACTTGCTCTGTAGCTCTTCAGCCTTCATCCAAATATTGCAACCTGAAGAAGCCGGCATTCACACTGCTGACCCATTTCCCACACTTGTTTCTCTTGTCCAAGAAACAGTTACGGGAAGTCCATTGACCTTGAGCCAAATCAGTTCACCTTCATGGGCCTCATTTTCTTTCTCTTTAAGATGAGAGAATTGACCGAGCTCCCTAAGGTCCTCTCAGCATGACTCTGCCTTGACCAACAACTTGCTTATGGCCCTGGGAGTCTTTTTTTTTGGGGGGGGGTGCTATCTCATTACCGAGAACATGGGTATTGCGTGAAAGATGCATAACTCATAATTACAGAGTCACCAACCACAAACCCAGCTTCTTCAGTTATTAGTTGGGGGACCTTAGGAAAATCTTTTCAACTCTTTTGGGCCATCTGGCTACATTTTTAAGTTTCCTTCCACCTCAAAAATTATATGATTTTAGGAATCGTAAAATCAGTGACTCAAAGTTGGAAAGAATTTTGAACGTTGTGATGCTTCTGCACTCAAGGTACATCATAAAAAGATAGTCAGCAAATGGTCTTGTGTACATTTTTGTACCAATCACTTTTTCTTTGGGAAGTGAAAACTTTTTGATCATTCTTACATATTATTAGGATTCTTTCCATTAATACCGAACCAGTTTTAAGTGTTACTGTCAATGAGTACATATGCTAGGTTTTCCATAGCCCGTAAATGGGACAGCATTCAATGTTACCATTTTTAATATTTTTGATTAGTTTACTATAGTGACAACTTTAAATTATTTGAATTTATGTACCCAAAGCCATTAAAGAGCCCTTCCACATGCAACCATATTTTCTTTATGCACACTCTAACTTGGACTTTATGAAGCTGATAAGTAGCTCATAGTAAATAGAGCTTCTTGCCTTAACCAAGTGATTTCTTTTTCCACAGTGAAGATTCAAGGACAGGATATTGAAGCTACAAAGAAAATGTTATTGTAAAGGAGATTTTGTATCCCTCCAAACTAAAACAAACAAACAAAAAAAACCTAAAGGAAACATTAGGTACCTTTCTTAAATTTACTATCAAGAAAGGCAATCAAATCCACTTCTCCGCAGGTCTTCACTGGGAGCGCAAATTCTCCACCTACAGTGAAGGAAGAAATGCAGAAGTCTTTTAAGAACAAAAGGAAAACTGGATTATTCACTGCAAGACAGCAGTCATCTGTGGATATTTGTGCAAAGAGTCCTTTAAAAAGTTTGGAGAGCAAGGGCCAAGAAAATGCACAAGAAAAATTCAAAATTATTCCCAGATAATGTGTTCTATTAAATTTATCCCCCCATCTTATCTTGCTCCTAAATTCTCTTATCAAACTTCCCACCTCCCAGTGTTCATTCTAATACAAAACTGTGACCCAAGCGAACAAAATCCTGGCATGTTTCTTTTTAATTATTTGAGTCACAAAAATAATATATGATCACTGTATAAAAGTTAGAAAGATAGATGAAAAAAGGAAGAAAATACAACCCATCCATAATTCCACATCCCAGAAAGAACCACTGTTAGCCTGGGTTATATCTTTCCAGAGATTTTTCCATGAATATCTTTTTAAAAAGAAGTCATGCTCTTCAAACTATTTCTACCCCATTTTCTCACTTAACAACATGCTATGTGCACTTTCTGGGGCTTTTTTTTTTTTTTCCATAGAAACCCACCCTGATTTATTTATAAATCAGAAGGTTACTTCTAATATGGAATCCTAACAGTATTTCTTACTTTCTACTGTTATGAATCCGAGTTAATACCTTGTCACGTCACTTTTGTGCACATTTTAAATTACTTCCTTACAATAAATTCCTAGATGTGGCACTGTTAGATCCAACGGGGATGCCCGCTCCTAGGCCCTTGCCACATAGTGCTGTATCTCGAAAATCTGCTGATGCTACTGCATCCCTCCAACTCTAGATGATTGCCATATGCGCCTGAGGGGGCCTTGCGTAGCCTTTCAAGCACAGAAAGTCTTTGGAAATACAGCGATGATTTAGGAAGTGTAGGTGGTTCAGTTGACTGAGGGACCACAAACCATCACAAAAGTTTCAAAGCTAACATTTACAGAGAGTCACTGTACTATTATGATTTCTGGTAAATAAGTGGGTGAAAGGCAAAACAGAAAGGGCTTTCCTTTGAGGAGAGAAAAAAACCAAACCTTACACAATAACAAATCCAGATTTCAACCATAAAGCTAAAAGCACCCCTAAATGCAGGCTTAATTCAATTAAGGATACACTGAAAATTTAAAGTGTACATACCTACAACCTGGAAATTCCATTCCTAAATGTGGATTACTAAATTAAATTCTAAATAGAGGATTCTTATTTATAAGAATGTAAACCTGGAAAAATGTATTGGAAACCACTTAAATGGCCATCAATAGGGGAATGGATAAATTAATTACAGTATATTCATACAATGCAATATTATAAAGGAGAGAAATAAATTCTACATACATCATGGACAGATTTTTAAATCTAATTGTATGAAAAAAAAGACAAGATAGATGCAAAATTATGTATACAAAACAATGACACAGAGAATAATATTATCTATTAAGAAAAATATATATGTGTGTATACAACCATGGCCTGAAAGCCACCACATTTATGAGTCTTTGCCTCTGGGGAATTTAAAAAAAAAAAAAAAATGAAAGCAGTTGGGGGAGGGTGAGTGGTAGGAGAAAAGAAAAGTCTTTCAGTTTTATCTGTAATATTATTTTAATAGTAAAAATCGGGCTGTTTTATCAAATTTAAGATGCCATTGATGAAAAAACCACTATTATTTTATGTATCACTGAGGAAGAAAGTTGCCACAATATGCAACTAATTTTAAAATGCACCCAATTTGAGTGATGCTAAGATGTGAAAAAAAAGATGTGTGAAATTCTCTCTCTATAAGGCAACACACGAAAGGTTAATAATTCTGCTAATTCACAAACCATGGTTACTGGTTATGTAAATCTGTGAACTTTCGAAAAGTTTTCCAAAGGAAAAGAACACATTAAATAGTGTAGGGAATGGATTTCCCCCATCCTATGTAGCATCTTCAATGCATGCTGCTCATATAACAACAATACTACTCTAAAGCCCCGTTGCCTTCTTCTGTGTGGTCCCCAAATGAATTAGAATGTGGTGAAGGTGGGAGACACATCTTTGAAGCCTTGTACCTCGAGAAGCATCTGGCTCATGACTTAACATTTACTCGAGAAATACTCGTTCCGCTGAATTGAAGTTCTCCCAGTTGAAAAGAACAATCTTAAAAAACAAATCCTGTCCGTTCAAGAACCCACGTGTGAGGAATTCGATGCAGCAGACTCAGGTGTCTAGATTCACAGCTCACCAGGTCTGTGTGGAAAGCTATGGATGTTCATTATAAGGCTACTCCCTGGGAGAAGCAGCAAACTTAAAACCAGGCTATTCATCCCACCCTTAGCTAGTAAACTGAAGCCATCCTAGCTCCCTGATTCAATGTGAATTCATGGTAGTCGGTCCTAGCATGGGAACGAACTGCCTGGAGTCCTTCATTTCTCCCCTTGCCTTAAAGAAAGGCTTTCTCTAGAAAGTATTCCGAAGAAGGGAGCGAAAAAGGTCTAGAGCTAGCATTGGCACATAAGAGACAGATCCTCAGATAAATGAATTTCAGATCCACAATGAATGATTTTTCGGAAGTCTGTTCCATTGAATTCAGATAAGCAACAAAGAACTTTTGGCTATAATATGTGTGAATATCACATGGGGCATACTTACATGTGCGAATATCACATGGGACATACTTACACTGAAATTCTTTTCACTGCTCACCTGAAATTCAAATTTAACTGTGTTTTATTTTCTAAATATGGCTAACCTATTAGCAGATTAATCTGATGAGAAGAAAAGGGAAACACTGAGGAAGAAAAACAGAGAATGGATTTGGAAGTGGCTAGGAAAGAAAGCAAGCAAGCAAGCAAGCAAGGAAGCCCAGAACCAGAAGCTACCCTGAAGGAACTATACTTGATTTGAAGACCATGTCCATTTTTCCTACTTTCTGTTTGCACGGTGTGTTTCATTCTGAATATATTTTTTTTTTAGATTTTTTTACGTATTTATTTGTCAGAGAGAGAGAGAGAGCATAAGCAGGGAGAGTGGCAGGCAGAGGAAGAAGCAGGCTCCTCTCCGAGCAGGAACCCAATGCAGGACTCGATCCCAGGACCCCGGGATCATGACCTGAGCCAAAGGCAGATGCCTAACCAACTGAGCCACCCAGGCGTCCCTGGAGGGTTTCATTCTAAACTGTGTGCATACTCGGACCACTGAGCAATGACTGTGGTCTCAGCAGCCTCAGTCATCTGTTTGTCACTGCCTACTCCGTGTGTCCCCATGGGTGGGCCAGCAGCAGAGGTCTCTCCCAGGAGACACGAACTGATCTGGCAGGCTGGCTCGGGGCCACCTCCTCAAACCCGAGCTCCGCTGCTAACTTCCCTTTCACTGATGAGTCAAGAATCTTGGAGTCATTTTTTCACTTTGGATTTGACTCCCATGTGTAGTGTGAACTGGAGCTCCCTGCGCCAGCTTGAGAGGAGATGGCAAACGTCCCCCAACCTGGTTCTCAGCTCCCCTGACAAACTGGAGAGCCTGAAGCCCTTGCCCCAGGTCAGAATCATTTTATGTGGCAAGCTCGCCACCTCATCACCTTCTAGAACACAGGCAGACCTGCCTGCTGAAAAACATTTAAAAAAAATATATACCCCTTCCTGTTCTTCTTGAAGTTGTAAAAATAGAAGGAAGGGGGGTAAGGGGAGGCAGCAAGAGAGGTGTCAAGCATTCCCTGGGTCTGAAGGAAGCAGCAGACTGCACTGTGTCTCACACCTTCCCTGGGCTTGTGTAGAGAGCTGTTGCTGCTGCTTACCCTGTTGCCTGCACATCGGTCTAGAGAGGTTGATAACTTCTTTTCCTCTTTGGTCTTACTTGCAATGGTTGTTGAGGTGAGAATTTAGTTAATGAGTTTTTTTCACCTTATGTTTTGATCTCAAGGGGTTTAAAGTTACTTTCACTTTTGCGAACACTGGTGGCCCTGCTGGGAAAAAGTGCAAGCCCTCACCATGGGCCCCCCGTACAGGAGGTTTCAGGAGAAGGTGTCTCCATCGTGCTTCTGGTTTTCAGAGCTGTCAGAGGGAGAGCCGCTCCTGATGTGCAGGCTCTGACCGTTGGCCTCATTTAACTTCCTGTTCACAGTGGTGCAGTGGGGGAGGCAGGGTTATCCCCATTTTACAGAAGAGGAGACCGAGGCGCAAAAAAGACACTGACTCAGCTGCCAACTATATTGAAGAAAAATCTCTGAAAATGTGATGAGATGGAGAAAAGACTTTTCTAACACCGCATTTAGGGAAAGATTTGCAAACGGATACGCGGGTTATTTTGATCAGCTGCTCAGGAGGCAAGGAGAAGGGGAAGGAGTGATCCCCCTGGAGCTTGCGACAGATGGGGCTCAGCCCGCCTCCTAGGAGAGGTGGGGAATTGGAGCATAGGGCTTTCTTTGTGCTGAGTGGATTCAGCAAGTTTGGGAACAGAACAGAAATGTTCTAGACCACTGAGCGGGAACAGTCCTCCTTCCTGGTCCTCCTACCATACTGCTTCTGGGCCTCTGCTCTAAATAGCACATTATCAGCAGAGACGAAGAATGGAAAAGCATCTCTGCTCATTGACAGAATCCTCTTGTTGAAGATTTCTCCTTTTTTGGTAGTGGTAACATTTAGAAGCTGGAAAGCAGAAAGACAAGTATTGACTAACTTAATAAACCCAAGAAAGCTGGACTCTTAGGTATGAGCACCATATATGGAGAGCGAAGGATTATCAAACATCTGAGGAAGATCACAACAGGCAAGTCAGAAGTCTAAGCAAGGCGATGACAACTTAAAAAACAGAAACAACACATTAGGAGCCTGGGTGACTCAGATGGTTAAGTGTCTGCCTTCGGCTCAGGTCATGATCCCAGGGTTGTGGGATGGAGCCCTGCTGTGGGCTCCCTGCTCAGCAGGGAGTCTGCTTGTCTCTCTCCCTCCCTGCCACCCCCTTACCACTCATGCTCGCTCTCTCTCAAATCAATAAATAAAATTTAAAAAAAAAAAAAGCCTCGACTGACACTGATATTCTCTGAGAGAAAAGATATTGCAAACATGAAGTACAAATAAGATTCTGTTAAAAAAACAAAAACAAACAAAAACAAAAACAAAAAACAAAAAAAAACATGCAAATATCCAGAGTGAGTTTTGGAAAATAAAAATCTGAAAGCAGAAATGTACCTATTAGTAAAAGTGCTGGAAGATAGTTTTGAGGAAATTTCTCAGAAAGAGAGGGAGAGGCGTCTGTCTGGCTCAGTCAGTGGAGCTTGCAGCTCTTGATCTTGGGGTGGTGAGTTTGAGCCCCACACTGGGTGTAGAGATTACTTAAAAATAAATTTTTTTTAAAAAAAGGGTAAGTAGAGCAAAAAGACTAAGAGATGGAAAATAAGAGAGAAAACATTTGCAAATTAGATATTAGAAAGTGTCCAGAAGGTTAAATATCTGAGCAAAAGGAATTCTAGAAAGATAGAAGAGAGAAAATATAATCGATGAAAAAGCTAAAATGAGAGTTCCAGAATTAAAACGGTCTCATCAAGTTTCACTACAATAAATTGAAATGGATTCTTACCACAGTTGGGAGTATTACAGTCAAGCAGAAAATCCCAAAATCTTCCAGAAAAGAAAAAAAATATTTTTTTTACTTACAAAGGACCAAGATTCAGAATGGCTTCAGATTTCTCAATAAAACAGTAGAAACTAAAAGACAACAGAGAAATTCTGAGGGAAAATGGGTACCAATTTATAATTCTGTGCCCAAGTCAATTAAATTTCAGTGTCAATGAGAGACATTTATACACATATAATTTCTTAGAATTTTTATCTAGTATGTGCTTTTCTCTCAGGAAGTAAGTCCAGGAGATGCCCTCAAAAGTAGGGATTAAACCAAGAGAAGGACAGACACAGGGAACTCAACGCACAAGAGACATAAACAGAAAACCTGAGCCATGCAGGTAAGCCAGGCCAGAATCCAACACCACTGGGGTTGTGATTTCATTTCATTTTTGTTTTATCAAATTAGCATGCATATAATTTAACAGTACAATAAGATTTTAATGAAAGTAATCAGCCCCTGGGCCATCTTCGTTTTCCAACTGCAACTTATTCCCCAGAAGCAACCACCTTCATCTCATATATATATATATGTATATATATATATATTTTTTTTTTTAGAGAGAGAGAGATCACATGCGTGAGTGGGGGGTGAAGGGCAGAAAGAGAGGGAGAGAGAGACTCTCAAGCAGGCTCCACCCTGAGCACAGAGCCCAAAGCAGGGCTACATCTCACAACCCTGAGACCATGACCTGTGCTGAAATCAAGAGTCTGACACTTAACCAAATGAGCTACCCAGGCGCTCGCCTTCATCTCTTTTTGCTGTCCCTTTTGGCATCTGCCTCCAAGTCATTAAATAACATAGTCCTACTCCTTGAGGTTTCCAGTTTAGTCATTCCTATGTATTCTCTACTCTGGAAGTTTAAAGATGATTTCCCTTCTGTCACCACCACCACCAGCAACACTTCTTGGATGGGTCTGCTTATTCTGGAAGTTGTCTCTTACCCTGATTTCCACAGAGCACTAAAGCTTTGGCTTGTGTTTTCTATCACTCAAGATAGTGTTTTGTATTGTGTGTGTGTGTATGTGTGTGTAACTTGATAATTGAATCAATAGGTTTGAAGTAAAGCAAAGACAAGGAATCCATAAAAATAAAAATTCCTATAATCAAGACAAGCACACAAATGTGTGAATAAGATTTTCAACAGAAACATAACAGAGACCGTGCAGGATATAGGGCAAAATAGAGAAAGTGTTAATAAGTAGATTTATCAGGGCAGCACATGTGAGAAATAAAAGTGAGTTCAAGATCAAAGAAAATACCCGGCCTTCTTACTTTAGATACAAATTGGCAATTAGCCTAGATCACCTTATACAGTGACCACAGAAGGGCTATGAGATCCAAACAGGAAGTATCAGCCTCAAAAATCTTAAAAGCCCCTGATGCGAACTTCTCCTCTTTGATCTGCCCAGGGCCAATCTCTCCTTATGAAGACAGACTCTCTTTTTTTGGAGACCTGCTCCTCTCTCCAGGCTAAGTGTATATGGTTCTAGCAAAATCTTCTTGTCCCAAGCATCTTATCCTGCAGCCACGTTGATCAAGCTAGAGGTGGGTATGTAAAGCAAAGCCAGGCAAATTGGAATCCTTCCCCGAGATGTTTAGGGAGTCCTACAGAGGGCGGAAGATCTTTCTTCACAGCACCACGAGCCACGTAAAAACCAGAACTTCTATAATATACAAGAAAAGGAAGATGGATTTTGAGGGACGACTAGTAGCCACTGCCACAATTGCCAACTAAGACAATGTAGCAGGATATTGTAACTGGAAATTCTCCTGTACACCTCAGCCTTAGTCAGGGCAGGTGTGCACCATTTTTCCCTTTAGAATTTCTCAGCATCAATGGGACAGATTTCAGATTATGCAGATTTACAAAGGAAATGAATCTGAAAATTCATTCCATGACATGTGAATCCCTCAGGTGGTTCAAGAGGATTAGAGAGGGGAGAAGGAGGGAGAATTTGGGGAGGTGGCTACCGCTGAAAACAGTCTGCTGTGAGCTCTGTGAGCCTTCCCACCGGGGGTGTGGGTGAGGGGGCCACACTGTAACTGCCTCTTCCCCTCAAGTCCAGTTAGGAGGCTTTGTAGAAGTTGCCACAGAACACTGGTTAAGAGAGATGTTTGCATAGAGCTGCTGTCATTCTGAGGGCCCTGCTCCACCATCCTGCTTTGGGGAGGTCGTGGGGCACGGTTGCTCCTGAATGACCAAAGGGTGATGATGGAGTCTTCAAAAGGACCCCCTGGAGAGTGTTGAGCTGGGAGATCGAGGGGACAGTGCTTGACTTACACTCACAGCGGACTGTGGACTGCGTCTGAGTCTTCTCTAACAAATCCAGAGTGAGAAGGGCTGACCTCAAGCTTTGGCGGTGGCACCCAGGAGCAGCTGCTGGGTTGAGACAGGTCTACATTTTGTCAGAGCAAGTGGTGTGGGCTGTGGGGGCCGAGCCTGCATGAAGTCAACCAGGGCTTTTTGAAAGGCCTCCATAAGAGGCAAGGAGAACTCTGTAGAAAAGGGCTACTCTTTTGTCACTGGTGCCCAGAGCCTGTTAACACAGAAGGCAGGTCACATCCCTGCTATGCTCAAAAATCCTGCCCGTAAAGGCCAAAATTATTACGATGTCCTAGGAGGGTCCTCCTGTCCTTGCTTTTCCTAGAAGCAACCCGTTTAAATCATCTCAGGTCCTCCACTTGGAATATTCTTCACCCAGGTATCTGCAAAGTATGCTCCTTTAGTTCCTTTGTGTATTGTCTTAGGTTGGATTCCTTAGAAACAGAACCTACAAGGAGTTCTGTGCAGTAACTTATTGAGGGAGTGTCTCAGGAGAAACCTGTAAGAAGCAAGGGAAGGAGATTAAAGCAGGGAAAGCTGCTAAGCAAATCTGTGATTTCTGGCTTCCTCTACCTGATCCCATGGAGAACTCTCGAAATATGAATGGCACTACAGAATTGTCCTAACGTAGATTTCCCAGCCCTGGGAAATCTAAACCCGCATGTCGGTTTCACCTGGGACCTTTAAAAAACACTGGATGCTCAGGTCTAAACCCAGCCCAATTAAACTCAGATCTGTGGAATTGGGGCCCAGGCATTGGTATGTTGAAAAGGTCCACAAGTGATTCTAATGTCCATTCTAGGTGGGAAACCCACTAGCAACAGAGCAAAAGAAAAGACATTGTTCAACTTGTTTAATCAACAGTGAACAAACACATCTACTGGTTGCTTATGGAAGCTACATGGTAGGAAGGCTGCTTTCCTGGTCTTTTCAAGAAACACTGGCTCCCAAGGAAAATTTAAACAGTTCTGTATTTGAGGTTCGTGTTATGTCGGGGAGGTTGCGGTCTCAATATGGGTATCCTCTCCCTTTCCTTCCCGACGGGAAACTGGGACGGACCCTGGGCCTCTGGACCTCCCTCATTCCCTAACATTCACCTTCCTCTCTTCACCTCCCACTACTGTCTTTAATGTTTAGCCAATCCCCTATGCCCCCCGCAATCATGCCCTGCCACCCACAACTTTACATCTGTGAAAATTTAAAAAGTGAAACCTCACTAAAATGGAGCCAGGAGGTTCGGCATGGGGAGTACTCACGCCCCGCCACTTGTGGTCAGTTGTAGACCCAACCGGAAGAGAGGGAGTCAGGATTTATGCAAAGACTACCTTAACTACCCCAGTAGGAGGAAGAAAGGCTTTCCTCCTCCCCCTCCCCCCAACAGCCCAGCCAATGAGAGACAGTCACAATCAGCCAATGAAAAGCCAGTATACTCTGAACACCCAGTTTACTCCAATGGACTTTTGTTTTATAACAGCCTCTCCAACGTCCCTTCTTTCCTCTATAAAAAAAAAAAAGGAGTCCACCCCTTGTTCCAGGGACTCGCCCATGACTTTGTGCCATAGCTTGCTTGTCCTGGATTATAATTCTCTTTATTCCAGAATAAACCCATATATTGCTGGTAAAAGAGCTGGCAGTTTTATCTTTAAGGTTAACACATCTTTGCGCCCTCATAATTAATCCTGAACCACTCAGGCTTGGTTGTTCATCAAAGAGGGTGACTTTCCTCCTACACCCAGTTTCTGTTGGCCTGCAGCACATGGGGTGACCTCTGATCCTAGTGTCTGAAGATACTAGAGAGGTGGGATGGGGAACAGGGATGGGGAAAGAAGAAAGGAGGGTCTTTCCCTATGGCTTATTAAGAAAAATTACACCTGCAGCTAAACCTTGCAATGAGAATTGTCCTTCCCATGGCATTTATACAGGTACATTTGCTTTTGGAAGCCTAGCATCTATGTTCTCTCTCTGACAGCAACCCTACTTTCCTTTATTGTAACTACCTCTTCCCAGCTGGATATTCCTTGGAGGTACTCTATTCAGGGACCATACCCTCTTTTAGCCAAAGGGCAGGCACATGGCTTAAGCCAGGCCAATCAGATGTTCCCTCCTGAAATGTACATCTTGAGCAGGGAGACGAGGCAACTGAGCACAGTGTTGCAGTGAGTCAGCCTGGCAGAAAAGTCCTACTCAGATTGTTCCCAGTGAGAGACCATCCCAGTGGTTCCTGCTCCCAGCTTCCAATCCCTGTGCTGTCTCAGACCCAATTCTCCAGCCTCTTTCTGGATGCTTCTCTGAACTCCCAGTTGCTAACAATTTCCTCTTTTGTTATTGTTTTGTTTTGTTTGTGGATTGGTTGGTTAAGGGGTTTTCATTTGTTTGTTGTTGCTTGTTGGTTTTTTGTTTTGTTTTGTTTTATACTGTTTTTACCTAAATTAGCCAGAGTCTGTTTCTCCAGTTTGTAAGCAAAGAACCCTGTCTTAATCCATCTTCCCTTTAATGTGCATGAGGAATCCAAATTCCTTCTGTGCCCTCTATTTCTTAGGAACCAACAGGTCTTATTGGGCTTAAAAGAAAATCTATCCCTGCACATCACCCACCCAATTCCTGTCCTAGGTATATATCAAAGTTCTCTTATGTTAGTTGATGACAAGGATAGTTGTGACCAAATTCTTCTTCTTACTAGGGGTAGGTTAGGGGTAAGTAAAGACACTTAATTTAGTCTTACACTCAATATATGGCCTACCGTGTACCAGAAATGGGGTTTAGGGTGATATCTCTTCCCACCTCCCATGTCATTTTATTTATTTCTTTTTAAGATTTTATTTATTTATTTGAGAGAAAGAGAGAGAGAGAGTACACACAAGCAAGGGAGAGAGGCAGAGGAGAGGGAGAAGCAGGCTCCCCACTGAACAGGGAGCCTGATATGGGGCTCAATCCCAGGACCCTGGGATCATGACCTGAGTCGAAGGCAGATGCTTAACCAACGGAGCCACCTAAGCACCCCTCCCATGGCATTTTATAATACATTTCCATGTCTATAAAGAATCTGTGCATGTTGACCCTGTACCCTGAGCAGTCACCATCTGGCTGGTTCTGGGGTTCTATTCCCAGTGAGGCCACTCTCATGTGACCTTGAGCAATTCACTTCACCTTTCAGACTTCTTTATCCATCTCTCTCTCTCTTTTTTAAGTAGGCTCCACATGTGGAACCCAACACGGGGCTTGAACTCACAACCCTGATATCAAGACCTGGGCTGAAGAGTCAGGCTCTTAAGTGACTGAGCCACCCAAATGCCCCATCAGACTTCTCTTATCTATAAAATGAAAGACCTGGAGAACATGATGCCCAAGTATGACATTTAATGATCACAAGAAATGTATGTCATATAATTTGGTACCATAATCACCTCAGAACCTGGAGCTCCAGATGGGCCAAGACCTGGAGATTGGCTCATCCTCTTCAGTATCTCATCAATCTATCTGTTTCTGTCCACCTCTGCAACCACCGTGACTCTCTAATATTGTCAGGACTATTGCAGCAGCTTCATCAAGTGTCAACTCTGGCTTCATCCAAACTCTTCTCTGCACAGCAATCAGAGATCTTTTTAGAAAGTGAATCTGAATATATCAATTACATTTCTTTTAGGATAATCTGATCCGACCCCCTTGCATTTCTTCAATCTCATGTCCCACCACTTTTCTTCTTGCCCTGTGTATTCCAACCTCAATAATCAGTTTTCAATCCCTCCAAATACCATAGGTTTTCCTTGTTCCAGGATCTCTGCACAAGCTCTATCCTCTACCTCTACCACTAACCCCTCCCCACCCCACTTTGCCTAGCTACTTCACTCACCCCGCAGATCTTGCCTCAAAGAGTCCATCCTCAGAGAAGTCTTTCCTAACCTCCCGGACAAGCCAGGTAGCCCTGTCAAATGATCCCCGTACTTCCCTGCAGGGTTCTTATCACAGTGATTTAATTATAAATTTAATTATTTGTTTTTTTGAGAAGTGTTATTTCCTCCACTGTTCTGCTTATCACTATAACCCCAACACCTAGCACAGCACCTAGCACACCATGGAGAGGCAATAAATGCATTGCATACATGAGCAAAGGAGTGAAATTGGAATATGTCCAAGCATCTCATCCCTCTTTCCTGTTCTGTGCACTCTAGGTAGATCAGTATCCTTGCCCAAGCCAATGTCCACTTACCTTGATCAACTTCTTCCTTATTCTTATAAAACATGCTCTTGGGAAAAGCTGTAGTAAATTAAGGTGAAACTCACCATCAATATGCCTGGAGTATTACACATCTATTGGAATTTTATTTAATAATGAATGATGCCTAGGTTTAGCTTGAGTCCAAGGAATCTTAACTGTCTTAGCAGAATGTCAGCGGTTCAAAGGCAAGCCCTTCCTTGTAACACTTTTTGTCTGGATCCTTAGACTCCCACGCCTTCCCGATTAAAGGGTTTCTTTATCTGCTGGGCCCCATCATAAGAAAGTTACACTTAATATCCCCTTATCCTATCCTATCCTCCTTCACTAATATGGACTTCCTTCCAGAAACATTGAAATCACTATTCTGTACAGCTTGAGTGCTTCCTTTCCAGCAGTTCCTGCTAGCTCAGTATAATGACATGGCTTTCTTCCTTTCTCTGAATGGCTTTGAGTAGAATCACAGAATCATACAATATTTGAGCCAGAGGCTTCTGTGAGCCCAGCCGTGTGGCAATAATCTCTTTGAATGTGCTACATGATCAGCTACAATCAGCGCATCAGAAGAAAACCAGCCCTGGGTTCAATAGAAGGTAAGATAACAAATGTGATGATTACTTTGTGAAGCCCCGCAGAACCCAATGTCTTCTCCTAGCTGTGGGATATAGACACCATAGTGATTGAAGAACCCAGGCTTCGGAGCCAAGCAGACCTGAGGGTAATTCCTGCCTCTATCCCTGTGAAGCTGGGCAAGTGACACCTCTACGTGTCTCGCTCATTACCCATAAAAAGAGAACAATAATGCTTATCTCATGTATTAAGGTACAAAACAGAGTCCCTGAAGCAAGAGGGGAGATCACTATGTAGTAGCTTAAAAACAGCAGAGTTCTCAATTTTTTTGGCTCTGAGCACATGGAACCCGTGGAGGAAGAAAAATAATTTTCCCTCTACCCTTCTAGATTCTTGGCTGAGACACCCGTGTAATAAAAAGACAGATTAACAGGAGAAACCCAAACAAAAGTTTAATAACCTATATACCTCCTGTATACATAGAATATACCCAGGAAAACTGAGTAACCTCCTAATATGGCCCAAATCATCACCTTACGTAACATCTGCTAAAGATAAATGATGTTTCAGGGGTGAGGAGCCAGTTATGGGAGGTTTTCAGGTAAAGCACAGTAACTAACAGTATGATTGTTATGCAGATTTAAGTCTCTGCCCTTCTCCACTGATAAGAGTTTCTAGAGACTGAGTCATCTCCCTCTTCCTGGTACAGCCTGGGAGACACCCTTACAAATGGAGATTTCCCTTATAAATGTAAATGTCTCTTACAAAAGGGTTAACTTCTCAGTTTTCAGAGCTTCACCTGTTTCTTAAAAATAACCAGTTTAGAACAATCAATATGCCAGTGAGGCATACTTTGGGGTTGTATATTTTGCTCCCCTTCAGGTTTTACTGTTAATTTACTCTCTACACAGTTTGCTTTATTAGCCTATGCTTTGACTGGCTCCTTCATCTGACTTTTTCTTTCCTGAGATATATATATAATACAAAGTAAGACATTTTTTTAAAGTGAAATTTAATCTCTCCCCCATTATTTCACCTAATTGTTATTAGGATAATTTCTCTAGATAAGTTTATCTGTCATCCCTTTATTTTTCCTTTCTGAGTTTAAAAGGTTATCATGATCTCAGTCTTATTCATTTAGGGCAGCAGTTCTCAATTGGGGTGAGTTTACCCCCAGGGGACATTTGGCAATATCTGTAGACATTTTTTATAGTCACATCTGGAGAACAGGTGCTACTGGCATCTGATGGGCAGAGACCAGGATGCTGCTAAATATCCTATAATGCACAAGACTGCCGCTCACAACAAAGAATCATCCAACCCCTCAAGTCAATGGCACCGAGATTGAGAAATCCTGCTTTAGAGTGAGGCTGTTCAGCTTGTCCAAGTCAAAAACTTTGCTGGAATCTGATAGCTCAGCAACCTCAATTCTAAGACAAGCACCTCCCCTTAAACTGCTTTGATTCCCTCCCTCCTCCCCAGCTCTGACAAACAGCTGCTTCAAAATAGTAACATGCAAAGTCTATCTTAAACACCCTGAGTCAAGAAATTCAGAGTTAAGGTTTAAAAATTCGAGGCTGGCACTCTGCTGTTAAAAAAAGACAAAGCCCAAAGGTGCCAGGGCGTGAGTTGGAGACAAAGTGTCAAGCCAAGCTTTCAACTCCAACCTTGCTACTTTTGGCTTTTGTGGGCTTAGGTCAGACTCTCTGTGCTATCCTGGGGTGGCTGTTCTGTGGTTTCCTTCTGACTTCTATAGAACTTAAAGAAATAAACATTGGCAATATTCAGAGCAGGCCTCAAGAGATGGCATGAGCTGTTTAAGGTTTGGAATCCCGGGGTGCCTGGCTGGCTCAGTCAGTAGAAAATGCAGCTCTTGGTCTTGGGGTCATGAGTTTGAGCCTCATGTTGGGGGTAGAGTTTACTTAATAAAATTAAAAAAAAAAACGTTTGGAATTTAAATTTGTAAATACTATTTCTTTAATAAAATCACTAAGTTGTAGCACTTTATTCACTGAATATTCATATATTCATCATACTTAAACACTATTGTTAATGTCACTTACATGGTCAATAAGTCAATTACCTAATAATTTTGTGTCATGCAAAAGATAAGATGGCGTAGCCAAAAAACATGGTATTGAGAGTCAGAACAAAAGTGAATTTCAGCCCCAACTCTACTGTTTACATTTTGAACAAGTTACATAACTTCTCTAAGCCTTACCTTCCCCATTCTAGAAAATGGGGAAAATAATCTCTACCTCATGGATGAACATTGTATATAAAATCCAGTCAGAGTTCTGGAACATATAGGCCCTTTAATAACATTAAACCTTTACCAAAGGGCTAGGTCTGTCCCACCAGTTCTGAGGTCAAACTACACATATATGAGAAGGTAAACTAAAAAATTCAAGGCCATGAATGACATGGCAGCCTGACTTGAGATTCAAGAGGATTACAAACAGATCACCCATGATTATTTAGCCCAGTGCCAATGAATACTAGCTAGTTATACATATATGTATATTCGTATGAAGACAGGAAGAAGGACCAGGATATCATCAAGCTGTCATAATCAGCTGGACTATAGCCTATTCATAAGACTATAGTCAGATGTGAAGCTGGAAAAGTAGTCGGTCTGTACTAGTCAGATACCAGCACAATAATGAAGTATAGTAAACCACCCCAAAATGCAATGGTACACATCAACAAGCATTTATTCTCATGCTCATAAGTCTATAGCTCAGCTGAGTTTTGGCTGATCTAGATTGGGCTTGGCCGGTTAGCTTAAGTCCACTGTGCATCAGATGCCTTGGATCCAGACTATGGTTTGAGCTCGGGTCTTCATGTATGCTCATACTGGGGCCATAGCTAACAGGGCAGCAGGAATTCAGGACATGCTCTTCTCATGGCAGATCCAGAATATAAGAGCCAAGTCAAACCTTGAAAAATGTATGTAAGGCCTTTGCTCCTATGACATTTACTCATTTTTCATTGCCAGAGCAAGTCACATGGTATAGGGAAGATAATTCCACCTGCAGTGGGAAAGCATTGTAAAGTTATAAAGCAAATGTATGGATATATAATCCCATTACAGGGGAGTGAAGAATTGGGACCAATAATTGAATCTACCACAAGGTCTATGAGGGCAGATCTTAAATATGGAAGTAATCCATTGTTAAAAAAAAAAAAAATATGTCCCCATAGGAAATCTTTGGAAGGAAGGGATATGTTCAGAGCTGTAGCTGGCAGTAATGTAGGAAATAGACTGGAGAACGGAGAAAGGATGCCAAAGGCAATTAGAAAATACATCTGTAGCCTGAGAGGAAGGGTATGGTGAGCTGCGTTTCAGAGGAGGCACTGGAAAAGGAGATAAAGAGCCATGAGAAGGATTGAGAACATGGCACTTAAATAATTTAACTATTGATTGGCTGTAAGGTGGGTATATGGCAAAAGAAAAGGAGTCATCAGAAATCATTTGGAATTGGAGAGTCTGGACCTTGTAGTCTAGCAAAATGGTAAAACTACTCATAATAATTGCATGTAAATTTTGCCGAGCACACAGTGTTTACCAGACACTGTGCTAAGAACTTTATAGATGTTATTTTATTTAATCATCACAATAACCCAGTAAGATAGGTACAGTTCTTATCTCCATTTTTAAGGTGAGGTAACTGAAGTAACCTGCCTAAGACCATAGCCAGAAATGGTAGAATCAGGATTGAAAGTCTGGTGGTCACCTCCAGAATCTACACTATGTTATCATTCATTTCCTATTTCTTACCCAGCTATATTACTGAAATGTTCATGTTATATCATATTTAGTCACATACCAAACTATTTCTCAGTGACCAATCAAATAGTCTAAGTGGAAGTGGAATTGTTCGAAACACCATGGATTCTTAGCATTAAAAAATGTAAGGCGAGGGGAGGGGGGGAATGTAAGGTGGGGCACCTGGGTGGGTCAGTCAGAAGATGTCTGACTGGGGTGCCTGGGTGACTCAGTCGTTAAGCGTCTGCCTTCTGCTCAGGTCATGATCCCAGGGTCCTGGGATCGAACCCCGCATCAGGCTCCCTGCTCAGCGGGAAGCCTGCTTCTCCCTCTCCCTCTCCCACTCCCCCTGCTTGTGTTCCCTCTCTCACTGTGTCTCTGTCAAATAAGTGAATAAAATCTTTAAAAAAAAAAAAAAGAAGATGTCTGACTCTTGATTTTTGAAGGTCATGATCTTGGGGCCCTGGGATTGAGAGCCACGTCAGGCTCTGCACTGAGCAGGGAGGCTCTGCACTGAGCGGGGAGTTTGCTTGAGTATTTCTCTCCCTCTCCCGCTGTCCCTCCCCCTGCTTGTGCGCACTGCTCTCTCTCTCTCTCTCTCTCTCTCTCTCTCTCTGGCTAAAGTAAATAAATAAATCCTTAAAAAAAAATGTAAGGCAATGGGAAAGGCAGTAAAAACTGATGTCTGGTCAACCAAATGGTCAAGACTGATAGAAGAGTCACATCTATAATTATTTCACAGAAAGTTCTTTTAATTTGATCATTCTGGTTAAGTAGTCTTGTTTCTTACTCCCCACTAGCCTAACCACTTCCCAAGTACAAGTAAAAAGAAGAGATTGCCAGTAGAAATAAATACCGCCTAACATTAAGATGCCCCCTCCCAGTTATTCTACACACCCAACAGCTGTTCCTTGATTGGGCAGCTGCTACATACACTGAGGCTCTTCGCCTTAGAAGTGGAAGGATGATATTAGTTCAAGGCGAGTACAAAGAGCTATCACATCTTAATTATTATCTCCATGTTACCACTATCCTCTCCATATTCTCATTTCACGATTTTGGGGATTAAGCCTCCACACACTGGAAATCTCTCGCAACCATGGCCAAGTCATCAGCACTGTAATGATGTGATTCAAATGGGGGGGACTTATGCTGTCATTTCTTCCCAAATTTTTAGCTAATCTTTGAATCACATTGACTTTCGGCATGAAGCAGTAAAACAGAAAAGTAGAATAGATTTTTAAAAATACCCTTTAATTACTCTACCAAATACTTATCTTCAACCAAGAATTTGATAAGTCTCTTTCTGTAAGTGAGATCCAAGCATTCTGGTTTTTGATCCTGAAGGGGAAGGAACATAGAGTTCGGGGTGGGGGGGGGTGCTGCTGCAGACAGCGCTAGAGGTGGTTTCTACCAGTTGACTTGAAAAAAATTTTATTTTTTTAATTAAAAAAATTTTTTTAAGATTTTATTTATCTATTTGACAGAGAGAGAGAGAGAAAGAGAGCACAAGCAGGGGGAGCGGGAAAGGGAGAGGGAGAAGCAGGCTCCCTGGTGAGCAAGGAGCCTGATGTGGGGCTTAGTCCCAGGACCCTGGGATCATGACCCGAGCTGAAGGCAGACGCTTAACCAACTGAGCCACCCAGGCACCTCAACTTGAGAAAAAATATAAATTTTTTTTTTTTAAGATTTTATTTATTTATTTAAGAGAGAGAATGAGAGACAGAGAGCATGAGAGGGTCAGAGGGAGAAGCAGACCCCTGGCTGAGCAGGGAGCCCGATGTGGGACTCGATCCCGGGACTCCAGGATCATGACCCGAGCCGAAGGCAGTCGCTCAACCAACTGAGCCACCCAGGCGATGGCAGATCTTCCTGACTGCTATAGGAAGGAACAAAAGAAGGTCATTTTTTTCTTCCCCAGAATCTGTAAACTCCTCATTTGTGTCTTCTTTGATGACGGTGCAAGCCCAGCAGCTGTACTGAGGAGGCTGGCAGGTACCAAAAGTCAGTCTCTGCCAGATGCTTAGCACCTGTCAGGTAGCACAGCAGGGCAACACCTCCGATATCCATCAGCCTCAATTATTTTCAAAAAAAAGTTTTGTTTTTGTTTGTCTAATATACTGCCAATTTAAAAGGTGCCATTTTTGACAACAGTCTTGCTCTTTTTTAAAAGAAGGCTAGGATTGAGAGGGAGGTAAAGAGGGAGACACACCTGTGCCTTGTGAATATGATCTCATTTTGGTTCCACAGAAGTCATTGCACTATACAATTCAGATGGAAGCAACTTTGGCTCAGGGTTTACCAAAAATGCCTTAGAAAGAGAACCCAGGACAATGTGTGAAGCATGTGAAGGAAGAGAAAGAATGAATTAAATTAAAAAACATGACAGTAAGTGTGCGATTGTGGCCTTAAGTATATTTATAAAGATTGCTTATGTAATGGTGCAAAGAGTTTTAAGAAGCACTCTACTCAAGTAATGAGTGTATAGGGAGTCAGAGGATTTTAGGCAAGTCATTTAATTTCCTTGTCCCTTAGTTTTCTTCTAAGTCAAGTACAGATAGTAATAACTTTCCTGTTAATTTCTTCAGGCTATTTAAAACTTGAAAGCACTTTGAAAATTGTGTGCTGCATTACTACAAAGTATCATTATCAAATGAAAATTGGAGAAATTGGACTAGCCTATTATTATATTTCATATGAATTTATAAAAATTAATGCAAGCTGTTTTGCTATGGAAAACCATTATAATGAGCCTGATTTGGTAGAAAGATTAGTGATCTTGGAGTTCAAAGACCTGGGTTTAAAGTATTAGTCCCTCCAATTTTTAGTTGTGTCACCCTTGGGAATACTTCCATGTCCTCTGAAGTCTGGTTTGCTCCTATCAAAATAGAAATAACCCATGGTCTGTCAACCTTGTTGGACTGTTGTGACTGAGAAGTATGTATGGGGAAGCCTTTGAAAAGGATAGGCTTCCACAGGAGTGTAAGACTCTTTCATTATTATCTTTATGTTGAGAACATGAATTATTTGTTAGTTGGGTGACAAAATTTTTACTAAAAAGATAACCAGAAGCACCAAAGTCTCTGCACCCAATTCCATCAACCTTTTCCTTACACCATTACATTTTTACTAACAGCAGAGATGGATGTATTAATAATATCTTATCTTAAAAATGTTATTTTCAGAAGATATGGTAATGAATGTTTGCTGGTTCCTTTTCCTCATTCCCCTCCCTACCAGCTCCTGCTAATACATATCACAAGTCCCTATAAAATCCCTTCCCTATGTTAGTGCAAACCCAGGAGGATTCCCACATGGGCTCAGTTACCATATGGTATCTGAAGTCTGCCTTTTCCCCAACTACTCTCCTTCTGCTGAGCACCATCACACCCTCCAGAATTGGGTATCACAGCCCCCACTGGCCATAGTTTGGGGCAGCACTGCCCTATCTGAGCTACCATCTATATAGCAAGTATTAATTTTCTGCTGCCATTCATATGCTGGTCCTCAAGCACCCAAAGTTGCAGGATACTTTGTGCACTTTAGGGGTAGGAGTTGTGGGATTCAGTCTCCCATTTTAGATGTTACACAGTGTATAGCTTGAATTAAAAATTAAATTAATTTAATTTAATTTTTTAAACAATTTAATTAACTCTCTCTCCTAGAGAGTTTGGGGGTTCTGTGTGTGTGTGTGTCTGTGTTTTAAGTAGGCTCCACGCCCAATGTGGGGCTTGAACTCATGACCCTGAGATCAAGAGTTGCATGCTCTACCAACTGAGCTAGTCAGGCACCCCCTCAGTCCTAGAGAGTTTTAATGACATGGATCTTTAGTAGGTTCACCGTAAGACACGACTAAATTATACCACACTAGACTCTGGATGAACTGCCCTCAAAAGATCAAGAAAAGATGGATCCTTCTCTTGGACACAGCATTGGTTCCTGCAGAGATCCCTACCCTAAACAAAAAAACCTGACCTCATCAAAGAGGTCAAGACAGCCTAAGGGAAACTAGCTTCAAGCTACAAATTCCTTTATAGGTCTAAGACTTCATTCCATCTCCTTAGTTTCTTTGAAGCAAAGTCTTACATCTTACCCTCTCCATTTTACAGGCTTTGGAAAGATAGAACTAAATCTCCACGTGTTCTAATAAACAAAACATGACAGATGACCAAAAGTGTGAAAGACAAAACCATGTGAAAAACTGCCTCAAAAGATAAGAAGCCCATTTGGAGGGAAAATATGTGGGTTGCTAGTGGGAGTTTCTCACAATTCAGTATTTCACATAGGCTTTTGCAAAGGGGAAAAGGTTATGAGGCGGTGAAGTGTGGAGACCAAGCGAAACTTTTAAAACTTTTAAAAAGTCAGATTGCTATTAACCTATGGAAATATTACTTTCAAGTATTAAAAAATCCCCTCAAAAATAACCTCTAATTCAATCCTGTTGAAGAACATGATGTGCAAAAGAAAATCAGTCACATACAGTGAAAGATGGTGGACCCCTCTGGGCCTGCAGTGTGATGTGGAAAGAAAGGACAGTGGCGAGCAGGAGAAAGAAGTGGGAATACTGTTTGGAATCCTGTTTCTCATCACTAACACAATAATAACAACTGCGTTGGAGACTTTGAAGTACATAACTAAAGTTTGAAATCTTCATCCCTTGTGGTAGTCTTAACAGATCCTTTCTTATATGAAATACTGAAAGTCATTGTCATCATAAGTACAATTTTCTTACCTTTGATAATTGATGCTGCAAAACAAATAGAATTAGTTTAAGGTTTTTCATGGTCAGCAAATTCTAATTTTATTTTTTCCCATTTTTGTCAGATTTATCAATGAATACATTTGTTTGCCAGAGGTAATAACCAACTTACACATGGCAGAATTGCATACAAAAACCCACTGGATTTATTCAACCCATTCCCGCAAATTTTAAGGCATGATTTATAGCACTTCAAAATGCCCTTAGTTCATTCTTCAGGAATTATGGAAAAAAGTCCACTTTTGCTTTGTTGGTTTTCTGAAAGAGATCCATAATTCAAACTGATGTCCTTTGTACTATGCTGCTAAAGGCAGCTACATTTTTAGATAAGAACAAGACATCTCAGAGGATGCCAAAAATGTTTCTTTAATCAAGAATAAAAGTCAACAACTTCTAAGTTATAATGGTAGAGTAAAGCCAGATCATACACCAAAAATCTAGTCTAATAAATTGAACAAAGTCAAAGAAAAAACAAAGTATGTATATATTCATACATATACATATGTGTAAATATATATAAATATATGAATATATATAAGTATATAAATATATATCCATTATATGCATACACACACCATTGACACTTAGACAAAGTACAACTTCATATCAGGCTTTGAAAACAGAGAGCCCTACTTTGTAGTAATTTACGCATGCCTCCTAAAATCTAAGAAAACCCACTAAGAACCAAAAAACATCATTTGAAACATCAAGGAAAAAAATGGAATTTAGTCAAAACAAAGTCCCAGTCATGGAGGAAAGCATTCAAATGATCAAAGATAATGCAGAGAAAAAAAAAAATGACAAAGAGGTTAAAAATTATTAAGGAGATGAAAGGTAACAGATGTGGAAGACAGATCACAATGATCACACATACATATAATTTGTTACATAAAAACAAGACTGTAACTAATAACATTGAAATAAATAATTATAAAAGAAGTTCTTCCCCAAACAATGGGAGACCTAACTCTATACATACTAAGAGACAAGAAATTTCAGGAAACTGAATACCAAAAACCAAGGAAACAAAAAAAAAAAAAAAAATGGGAGATAGGGAGGGAGAGACAAACATAGACTGTTGCAGTCATTCATATTTTTAAAAATTGCCGGGGCACCTGGGTGGCTCAGTGGGTTCAGCGACTGACTCTAAGTTTCGGCTCAGGTCATTATCTCAGGGTCATAAGATCAAGCCTCCAGGTGAGCTCCACCACAGGCTCTGCACCAGGTATGGAGCATGCTTAAGAGTCTCTCTCTCCCTCTCCCTCTGCCCCACCCCTACCCCCCACTTGCTCCTGTGCCTGTGTGCTTCCTCAAAAAAAAAAAAATTGCCATGAGAGCATGTATAAAAATAAGTGAAGGGCTATAAGAGAGAAAAATCAAACTTCCTCCAGAATTCCCAAAATGTTGTCATTTAAATTAAAGTGGGCTCCTGGGTGGTTCAGTCGTTCAGCATCTGCCTTCGGCTCAGGTCATGATCCCAGGGTCCTGGGATCGAGCCCCACATCAGGCCCGCAGCTCCGCACGAAGCCTGCTTCTCCCTCTCCCACTCCCCCTGCTTGTGCTCCCTTTCTCGTTGTCTCTCTCTCTGTCAAATAAAAAAAATAAATAAATAAAATCTTTAAAATAAATAAATAAATAAAAATAAAATTAAAACGAGAATTTCTCAAGTGTGCAAAAATTATTTGATGACAAAATCCAGCTAACAAATGACTCAAAGTAATAAAACTAGGAAGGGAAAGAGTTGCTTTAAAGAGTTTGTCATAATTTTGGGGGCACCTGGGTGGCTCAGTCAGTTAAGCATCTGCTTTCGACTCAGGTCATGATCCCGGGGTCCTGGGATCGAGCCCCACATCAGGCTCCCTGCCAAGCAGGGAGCCTGTTTCTCCCTCTCCCTTGCTGCCACTCCCTCTGCTTGTGCCTCCTCTCTCTCTCTGTCAAATAAATAAATGAAATCTTTAAAAAAAATCTGTCATAATTTTGAACCTAGTGAAGCAAGGATAAACCTCACTATGGAAATAAATATTATAGAACAGAATAAAAATAATTATGGTGCAGCCATCAAACAAAATGAGGAGGAATTTTCATGAACTAGAATGGGAAAATGTGCACGAGATATTAAGTTGAAAAAGAAATGTGAGGGGCACCTGGGCGGTTCAGTCTTGCTTTTGGCACAGGTCATCATCTCAGGGTCCTGGGATCCAGCCCTGCTTTGGGCTCTGCACACACAGCAGGGAGTTGCTTGGGGATTCTCTGTCTCCCTCTCCCTCTGCCACTCCACTCCCTCTAAAATGAATAAATAAGTCTTTAAAAAAAAAAAAGATACAGGAAAATAATTTTATAGCACAACTAGCTTAGAGAAAGGAGTAAATAGTGCCTGACATATAGCAAATAATAAAACAATAAATTTCATGAATTATTAAATCTTAAATATTGCTAAAAATTTTAGGAAGAATACAGAAAGACAATTTTCATTTGTCTTATTAAACTCTTCTGTTTAATTTCTTACCAAGTACATGTGACACCTTTTCTTTTTTAAGTTGAAAGTTTAAAAGTAATCAAACACCATCTTAGTTATCTTAAATGATGTCCACTGACTATCCAGGGACGTTATTTCTAGGATCTGCTATATAATTTCTGAGAAATTAAAAGCTTTATGTTCTTTAGGAACTGTATTTAAAAATACAAAAGCCATTGTTCATTGCATTGACGGGAAGATGCCACCAAGAGCTCAGAGTTTACTTAATTTTACTTAATACCTGAAAGCCCTTCTGATGGGAAGTTGTAAAGGATGCCATATTGACAGCTTTCTCAATTCAGTGGGTGACTGGTGGAAGATGGTTCTTCTCAACTGGTGGAGTGATCTGCCTGGATGGTGAAAAGACTGCCTTAGACTGAGTTTCCCAAAAGCAGACCCTGAGATGAGTATTTTGTGTGCAAGTGATTTATTGATGAAGGGCTCCCTACTCCAAGGCAAGAAAAATGGGTTTCCATATACTCACACTTGTCAGTCATTGGTTACTGGGGTTGGGGGCACACCTGTAGATCTCCTTTGGTGAAGACAAAGGGAGCTGAAGGCAGCCCCCCAGAAAGAGCTGAACATGCAAGCTGAAGAAAGCTCAAACTCACAAAGCCCTCTCTCCAAAGTACTCTGAAACAAATACCAAAAAGGGACCCAAGGGGATCTGGGAGGAGCACTGACATTATCTGCTAACAACTTCACAGAGGCAAGAATAGGTAAACGGATCAATGGAACAGAGGAGAGAATTCATTAAGAAGATCATGTTTTTATGAGAATTTAGTATAAAATAAAAATGGCATTTCAAATCAGTAAAGAATCCAACAGCCAAGAAATAACAGGTCAGTCTGGCCAGGGGGTACATTTCCTGACTCACACCATTTGCAAAAATAAATTTTAGATGTATTAAAGATTTCGATCTTTAAAAATCAGAAAACTAGGGCCTGGGTGGCTCAGTGGATTAAGCGGCTGCCTTCGGTTCAGGTCATGATCCCAGAGTACCAAGATCAAGCCCCATGTCGGGCTCCCTGCTCAGTGAGGAGTCTGCTCCTCCCTCTGCCCCTCACTCAGCTCATGCTCTCTCTCAAATAAAAAAAAAAAAAAGCTGCTTTAAAAAATTAAAAATAAATAAAATCAGACAACTAATAGAAAATTCCGCAGGAGAATATTTGTATATCTTTCCATGGGAAATGTCTTTCTTTAACAGGATTCTATGAACAGAAATGTAAAAAGGGAATTAAAATGACTGTGGCTAAAGGATCATAAACAAAGTTTATTGACGAATTATTTAACAGCTCACTTACTGCAAGTGCTAAAATTTGAAATCATTCAGGAAGAGACAATGTGAAGCTTTTCAAAGCCAGGTAACACAGCAAAAGCCTTAACTGTATTATCTCCCCCAGCATCTTACACCTAATTAGCGTCTCAGCTATGTATTCTGAATCGGAGGATAGCAGACTGAGATGAAATGACAAAGATCCTACAACCTGATCACCCAGTCTCACGGAAGCTATGACTGTCCCAGCCACACATCTTGTTAATGGACAAATGTGAGTTGGACATCAATGGTTTTAGTTTCTGTTTTGTGCCCATGAACTTTTGTAGGAATCAAGAGAGTCCTGGGAACGACTCTCTTGCCCCTGGCACCCGTTCAGATGGGACACCAATCAGGAGATAATAGGCTTTTGGTTAAATTTCATAAAGAAATTTAGTCATGTCAAGAATCAAAGTAGGGGCGCCTGGGTGGCTCAGGGGGTTAATTGCCTGACTCTTGGTTTGGCTCAGTCGTGATCGCGAGGTCGTGGGATAGAGCCCCACATCAGGCTCCGTACTCAGTGCGGAATCTGCTTCAGATTCTTTCTTCCTTCCCCTCTGCCCCTCCCTGTTGATGTGTGCTCTCTCTCTCTCTTTCTCGCAAATAAATAAGTAAATAAGCAGAGAATAACTAATAACCTGTTATAGCTTTGTTAACACCTTAGGTGTCTGCACTTTCACTAACAGCAGCTCACTGAGGAAACAGGGGACTAGCTTTATAACTTCAATTACCCCTAGGACACACTTGGAATCCTAGGGACCAAGGTGAGTGGTAGGCTAGCTTCTCCTGGGAGTCAGACGGGCTCCAAACTCTTAGATCGCTTTCTTTCCCAGCTGTCCCCACCTGCCTGTGCTCCATCACTCAGTGCTTTATGATTTGATCAGTGCGGCCATTGGCTTCCCTCCATACTGATAAGAACATCAGCATTTTTCTTTTCCATCCTACCTTATATGCACCCTACAAATGGGCAATCACATCTTTCGTAAAAAGCAAATGAGACAGGGAAATGCAAATCAAAACTATAATGAGGTATCACCTCACACCTGTCAGAGTAGCTAAAATAAAAACCACAAGAAACAAGTGTTGGCAGGGATGTGGAGAAAGGAGAACCCTCCTACACTGTTGGTAGGAATGCAAACTGGTGCAGCCACTCTGGAAAACAGTATGGAGTTCCCTCAAAAAGCTAAAAATAGAACTACCCTAGGATCTGATAATTACACTATTGGATATTTACTCAAAGATACAAAAATACTAATTCAAAGGGATACATGCACCCCCAGTGTTCATAGCAGCATTGTCTACAATAGCCAAATTGTGGAAACAGCCCACATGTCTATCAACTGATGAATGGATAAAGAAGATGTGGCATATATGATGGAATACTGACATTTACAATGACACAGATGGAGCTAGAGAGTATAAATGCTAAGTGAAAGAAGTCAGTCAGAGAAAGACAAATACCATATGATTTCACTCATCTGTAGAATTTAAGAAACAAAACAAATGAGCAAATGGGAAAGAAAGAAGAGAGAGAGAGAGAGGCAAACCAAGGAAAAGACTCTTAACTGTAGAGCACAACTGATGGTTACCAGAACGGATGCGGATGGGGGGACGGGTGAAATAAGGGATGCGGATTAAATCATGCACTTGTGATGAGCACAGGGCGATGTGTGGAAGTGCTGAGTTGCTGCATTGCACATCTGAAACTGATATTCCACTGTATGTTTAACTGCAATTGAAATTAAAACTTTAAAAAAATAAAAATAGATAAAATTGCAGATAATCGGGCAGCATGCCCCATGTCGGGGTGAGCTGTACATCAGCATGGTGGTTTAGCATGAAACCACATCAGTGAGGACCTCTGGTCTGTCTTGGTCCCAGCCAGCAGGGCTGAGGGGACAGTGCCAAGCTGGTACTACTCAGCCAAACCAGAGAGCAGCATTTACTGAGGACTCACTAATTTCTTCTTCTCCTCCCTTCCTACCCTGATGCCACAGTTTTCTCTTTTCCCTCCCTCTCCATGGGTTTATTGACCATCTCCTCTTGGGCCAGATACAACAAGAGGCACTGGGACTCCAAAAGTGAGCGGGACCCTGTGCCTGGAGGGGGCTTCTGGTCTTTTTTTTTTTTAATTTTTTTTTTAATTTTTTTTTTTAAAGATTTTGTTTATTTATTTGACAGAGAGAGATACACAGCGAGAGAGAGAACACAAGCAGGGGGAGTGGGAGAGGGAGAAGCAGGCTTCCCGCAGAGCAGGGAGCCCGATGTGGGGCTCGATCCCAGGACTCCGGGATCATGACCTGAGCCGAAGGCAGACGCTCAACGACTGAGCCACCCAGGCGCCACCTGGGCTTCTGGTCTTGACCCTTCTACGGCATCAAAGGTTGTCAGACACAAGCCCTAGTCTGGAAAGGCCGCTCACCCCGCTTCCCTTTGTGGATAATATGGTGCGGTTCCAATGGCCTGCCACTGCTTACAGTTAATGACCAAATCCCCCTGTGGGGTCGAAACTCTTCCGGAGATAGTTAACAAAAGTGCCCCTCACATAGCTGTTAACAGACAGTATCAAACAAGGTGAAGATTGAAACACTTCTCCTCTGGGTGCAGAGCTCTCTCGACTTTAACTCTGGCTGATACTCTGATCCTTGGGAGTCCAGCTCCGCCTACTCCGTTAGCTTCCCATTTCCCTCCCCATACTCTCCAGAAAGTAGACCACTTGGTTTCTCCCTACCTTGACCTACTGAATCTGCCTGTCCTTCCAAAGGAAGCCAGATTTCTGGCCCTTCCTCTCAGGTTTGTCTTCATAGCGCCCTTGCCATCCCATTGGAAATATCCTTACTCTGGCTAGCTGTGAGGCCCACTTCAACTCTCTTGAACATCAGTCCTGGGGTGAAGCCGTAACTCTTCCAGTGCACTTGGTACCACACAGGCTAACACCTTGGATATTGCACCATTTTCCCTGGCTTTGTCATTGACCTTTGCTTCTATCCCTCCTCATCTATTGCCACTGTTAGTGATGTTAATACTGCTGTGGATGCCCTTTGGTCTCTGCCTTGATTCCTCCTAAAAATTCCACCTCCAAGATTAATGCACAAGTATTTTATGGGCCCCCTCAACAGGAGAAACAACAGCAGCTAAGGGAGTGTGGAACATTTATGGGAGGCAAACACTGTGCTGAATGCCTGGCTTGCCTCAGCTTGCCCCGTTTTCACAGGAACCCTGTGATTGACTTAGTTTGGGTTCCCCCAAAGCAGCCTCTGTTGTGAGGATTTGGGTGTGAGCAGTTCTTTTGGGATGTAAGAGGTGGTCCCAGGAAATGGAGTAAGGAGGGGCCTGAGATAGGGAACAGAGGAAAACCACAGAGGATTAATGGGTGGAGAGCCAGTGTGGGCAACGGGGCTCAGTTCCCCAGAAGCTTCTGGAGACGGTAGGATGCCCCCCGGACTGATTTCTCCAGGAAGCAAGGAATGGGATAGTTGTCTACCAGTTTCCACCCTTCACAGATAGAGGATCACACTTGGGTGATTTAACTCTTTGGAGAACTTCCAGAGCATGGGGACCAAGCACTCTCCTGTGATGGAAAGCCAACAGAAGCACCACCGTGGACAGGAACTGTCTGTCACTGACTTCGGAGCGGGCCAAGTTCATATGGGCAAGCCACAGTTGAGGTCTGCTACAGTGAGACAGGAAGAGAAGTAAGGAAGAGGACAAAGATGACAAGAAGTCAGATCTGATCTCATCCTCACTAAGCTTACGAGAATATTATATGGACCCCTAAAAAATGTAAAATTAATCCATTTAATAAATATTGAGTGTCTACTGGGTCCCACACAGTTTCCCACACTGGGGGTATAGGAGTGAGCAAGGCAGTCATTGGCCTCATGAAGTTTGCATTCTAGAACAGTTAAGCACTAAATAAATAGTGCTATCCAGATATCCACAAAGACCCAAGAAGGGAGATGAATGTGAGCTGAGATGGTCAGGAGGGTTTCTTGGAAATATGCCTGGACAGTGAAGGGAGCTTCTGCACTGAACGTCACCCCTAACTGAGAGGCTGAGACAATGGCCACTACGTCACCCCATAAGAATATCTAGCCTCTCGTGTGTCCGCTGTGTTCTCTCTATGAGGTTCTTCTGTGATGCCCTCCAAGTGGGGGCACTGGGTCAGGCTCTGAAGGCAATTGGTGCTGCCCCATGGTCCTGGTCCCTCCTAGCCCTTCCACTTGGCAGCCCACCAATCTGGTCTCTGAACAGAGGACCAAACTTGAGAATTTGAAAGTACTCTGCTTAAGTTTTTGTATTCAAAACTGGCATTTCAGATACGAGAAAAACTTCCAACTAGTTGGGAATCTGAAAGTACTCTGCTTAAGTTTTTGTATTCAAAAGTGGCATTTCAGATATGAGAAAAACTTCCAACTAGTGTGTAACGAGCAAGTGAAACACAATGCAGCTTGTCAAGCTGCTTCTTGCTGTCATTTATAGATTTCCAGGTACCTCATGCAGAGATTAAATATGGAGTGATTTGGTACACTCAACGCATTCGTGTCTGCCACTTCTTTTTTAGTCATTTTATTGAAGTCTCTGGTGCCTCTACTTTGCTTTTTCTCTAGAGTTACCAGCATGTTCTTCTCAACCCTGTAAGTGCTAGACCAAGGCTTGTCAAATTGACTTCTGAGGGTGACACCCACTGATCCTGCCTTGTCACTCTTAGTATTTTGATTGCCTGTCACACAGACTTTTTAGCACCCAACAGACCTCATAAGACACCCACTTCACCTGCACTGGCCACAGAAGGAGAGAAATTGGGTAGTACAGGAGATGGGCAATGGCTGAGCTTGGCAGAGCAGGGCAGGCCTGTCTGGGAGAAATGGCTTGTATCCGCATGTACTACTGAGCGCTCGGCGGGCGTCACTGCAACAACCTCCTGCTGATCTCTCGGCCTCCTCTCTGAGCTCTTTCTGAATAAATCCGTAATTCTTCCTGGCCAGGGCCTCCAACCTCCACGTGAACTGGCCCCTCCACCTCTCCAATCTCACCTTGTAGCACTGTCCCCATCCCTCTTTCTGCTCCAGCCATTCCTCATCAAGAAAGGCACACTCCTGCCTCAGGAACTTTGCACTCTCTGCTCCCTCTCCGGAATGCTCTTCCCCAAACACCTGCACGGCTCACTTACTCCTTGCTCCAGCTAGGTCCCAACTCAAATATCATCTCATCAAAGAGGCCGTCTTTGATCCTCTCTACTATAAAGCCCCTCCCCTTCCACTCCACCACTCTCAGCCCCATCCTCTGTTCTATACTCTGCCATCACATAATCACACATTGCTTTGTGTGGTTCTCCCTTCCAGAATGTGTGTACCGCGGACTTTGCCAATTTCACTCACTGTTATATCACTGGCATCTAGAACGGGGCTTGTCATATAGCAGACCATCAGTAAATATTTGTCAGTGGATAAGGAGAGGGATTTAGTGAGTACACATGAGATAGAGTGACTTGAACATTAAATCTTTACATATGCAAACTTTCCCACATGTAGATGTCACTCCCGTTGCTTTACTGCTGTCCAACTTTCAAACGATCCTGGCAAAGGCAATTGTCCAAAGACTCTTCCGTGGGGGGAGGCGGGGGGGACATGATCAACCTTATTAGCAATTAGAGAACTGCCAGTTAAAGCAGCAATGATCCCACTACTGACCAAGATTTTCCAGCGGCTGTACTCACCAGCAGTGCTGGGGGAGGGGCCGGGACCCTGCTGGCCAGGCTGCAGGTGCAGCCAACTTTTCTGGCTCATTAATATGCATGAAAAGCCTCAGAATATGCAGTTGTTGAAATGGTATGTCCGAAGAACATTTATTCATAAGGGATTCTTTTCACAAGCAAAAGAACTGGGTGATTAAGACATACAGAGTATGATCCCATTTTTAGTTAAGGAATTCTATGTACTGGAAGGTTGGATCCCAAAATATCAACAGCGCTTACCTCTGCGTAGTAGAATTACAAGTCACTTTAGTCTTCTTCCTTTTACTTGCCTGTACTTTCTAAATGTTTTCTAGGTAACTTGCCTGAAGCTTTTGCTTTTCTATTACGAAGTATTACATGGGAAATTGAAAAATACTGATCAGCAAAAGAATAAAATAATCTCTAATAGAGAGAAATACTAGTAATAATATAATAACCATAAGTAATATTTAATTTTAATAAAAATAAGTATTTTAATAACAAAAGATAATATATATTTATGATGCTGGAATACCCTCAGCTTCCACTCTTTTATTAATATAAGGCCATACAGTATGGACAAGCTACCAAATTCCCCTGGAGCTCCATGATCTCAATAACTTGGGGTGGCAGCACTCTCTACTGAACTCCAGCTAGTGTCATTCCAGAAGAAGTAAACTTATCCTGGTTCTCTTTTTTTTTTCTTTAAAGATTTATTTATTTATTTATTTGAGAAAGAGAGAGAGAGCACAAGCAGGGGGCAGATGCAGAGGGAGAGGGAGAAACAGACTTCCCGCTGAGCAGGGAGCCCAATGCGGGGCTCGATACCAGGACCCTGGGACCATGACCTGAGTCGAAGGCAGATACTTAACCAACTGAGCCACCCAGGGGCCTCTTATTCTGGTTCTCTCAACTGGGGATTGTCCCATGTTAGTGGCCTTGTAAGGAAATGCCTCCCTCAAACCCATGTTGGAGAAGACCCCCAGAAAAGCTTTCTATCACGTTTTACCCCCTTGGCACAGACTCGTATATTATAGGGCTGGAAACTCGACTGTTTAAACTGAGCCCTATAGAATGATGCCTCACAACACAGGGACGAGACTCAAAAGGTATTCCTTATTACATTTAACTTAAGTAAGTAAAGGTCCCACCCTGCTCCCTCCAAGTTGAAAATGGCCACCTACAGGTGGGCCAGGTCCTGGAAGATGTTCTTTCAACCAACATATACGGGGCTTTGTAATTTAGAGAGTGCCTTTTCGTGTATTATCTGATTTGGTTTTACAATCCTATGACACAGGTATTAGAGACCAATGTGGGGTCGCAGAGAATGAGAGAGACGCAGACACCTTAAAGATCTTATAATCAAAGCTCTTTCAATAATTGGACTTGTGGTCAGAAATCTGTATGTGGAAGGGATACCATGAATTGTTTATTAATAGAATAGAGAAGATCAGTATGTCATTTATTCAATATATATATTTTCAGTATTTTTACCAAAATCAGGGGAAAATATAATTTACTTGATTTCATTTGTGCCAAAGTATGCCATCATAGATCTTGTACTTCTAACTCATATCTTCTGATATAATTAGCAGGATACTGGTTTTTAACAAATTTCACAGCACAATAGTTTTCTACCATTTTTAGTTTTTTTTCTTTCTACAAGTAATTCATCTTTATTATCAAAATTTTGTAAACTATACAAAAGTAAAAAGAAATAATATCACCATCCAGAGATACACTCTCAATTTTGATATATTTCTTGCCAGTCTTTTTTTTTCAACTAAGATGCATCAATTCTAAATCAAAGTTTATATGACTAATGATGACTCAGCCTCAATTCATTTTGTGAAAGAAATATTCTTCCATAGAATTTAGTAAAATTAAAATTTAAGAGTCACATACTCAAATCCAAAAAACCACAGATAATGTATATTCTTGTGTATACTTGACTGGCAGTTCAAATACCTTCTCTTGGGGTGCCTGGGTGGCTCGGTCGGTTAAGCGTCCAACTCTTGGTTTTGGCTCAGGTCATGACCTCAGGTGGTGAGATCGAGCCCCGGGAAGGCCCTGCACTGGATATGGAGCCTGCTTGAGATTTCTCCTCCTCCTTCTGCCACACACACCTGTGCCTTTGCACGTGTGTGCTCTCTCTAAAACAAAAACAAAAACACACACACAAATAGCTTCTCTTGACACTAAATTTCACATTTGTTTATTCAATCATTCTTTCAACGAATATATGGAATGCCTACTAGATACTAAGTATTTCCTAGGTACAGGGAATGTGGCATTTTAAAAAATCAGATAAAAATTGCCATGATCTTTGAACTAACATGTTTAAATGGAGGACAATAAATAAGTAATAAACAAGACAAATAAGTAGTACATACAGCAAGTCAGTCATAAGTGTTAACCACTGAACCAAAGCACGTCAGAAACATCCTGAAGCTTGCACCTCAAAGGCAGCCGTGATTATATTTGCTGATATATTTTAAAAATGGAGGAGTCTCTTTTGAATTGTGATTATATTTCCATGAGTATCTCTCTGTAGTCCTTCAATATGTGTAATTCCATTGAGCTAAGAGTTAATTAATAGTGAAAAATAGGACTCGACATTGGTTTTGTTTGTTCATTTGGAATCTGAACACCCTTACTTCTTTGTAGATTGCATTTTCCAACTGACCACTGTCTAGGCATGTGTGCATCTGTAGACGGGCTTGAAGTCTACCATTGGCTGTTCCAAAGGCACGTGCAACACTGATCCTGATATTTCCCTAAACTTGCTCTACCCATCTCACCTGTTGCACTAAATGGTATGAACATCCCATCCGGCTGTTCGGATGGAGTCATACTTAGATTCTTTTCTCTTTTGCCCTCACCTATGCTACAGCCATTTCCCATCGGGTCCCGTCAGCTCTGTTTCTCTCCATCACCTCCGCTGACAACACCCTCATATGCAAACCACAGTCTCCTCACTACACCTATTGCACTAGCCCCAATCCTACTCCTGCCATCTATAACGGTTTTCTGCACACCAGCTAGAGTAGCCTTCATAAATATAAAGCTGATTGATTTCTTCCTCTGTTTAAAGGGTCCGATGGCTTCCATCACAGAATGAAATCCTCAGTGTTTAATGGGATCAAGAAAGCCCTACATGAGCCGGCCTTTACTAGCTCCCCAACCTTGTACCACTCCTTCCTAACTCATTCTGTTCCCCCACACTGCCGTCTGGCTCCTCAAGCTCAGCAAGAGCCTTCCTAGCACAAGGTCTTCCCTCTTATTCTTTCTGTGTGGGGCTCATCTCACTCCTTGACTGCTTTCCACCTGCTCATTTTCTTTTCTTTTAAAGATTTTATTTATTTATTTGGGGGAGAGAGAGAGAGCCCACAAGCAGGGGGGAGCAGCAGGCAGAGGGAGAAGCAGGCTCCCCGCTGAGCAGGGAGCCCGACATGGGACTGGATCCCAGGACCCTGGGATCATGACCTCAGCCAAAGGCAGATGCCTAACCAACTGAGCCACCCAGGTGCTCCTCCTCCTGCTCATTTTTAATCTCAGCTGAAATGTTGCTTCTTCAAAGAAACCTTTCCTAGTCCCCAAACTATATCAGTATTTTATGCTGGATACTCCAGATTGACTGGCTCAGTGTTCACTCCACCCTCCTCCTACTTGGAGAGGATAAAATGTTGCTAACTACGGTGCAGACTCCCTTGCAGCCTAGGTTCTGGATGCTGATTAGATTCGCCTGGCAGTTTCTACTGGCGAGCACCAAGCTAAAAACATGAGGTTTCTCTGTAGCGCCCCAGTTTTCAGATTCCTGACAGTGAGGAAGTAGAGAATAAAATGGCATGAGTGGTCATCTGGAGCTGGCTTCCTAAATCATGAGCCATGGTCTTGGGTGTCCATTCGGTAGCTTCCTCGGTGTTCAGGGGCAGTTTCAATAGGGGATCTACATGGGTGGCAGGGAGTTCTTGGTTCCGGCAGAGTTCCATTGCAGTGGCTCCCCTGATGGGACAATTCTGCAGTATTCTGGAAGATAGTCCTGAAGACTCAGGATTAAACTGCTTCTTCAGCCCTTGCAATGATTTTTATAAACACTGAATTCCTTGTATTAATCTATATCCTTCTTAAAATACCCAGAGTTACTTCTGTTTCACACACTGGAGCCTGATTCATAGAGTCTGCCTGTTTAACTCTCTCAAGATTCTTATCATAATTTACTATTATGTATTTATTTGTGGGGTATTTTGTTTCTGTCTGGGTCACTGCTGTGTCCCCAGCACCTAGCATAGAGCTTTGCATACAGTAGGAGATTAATACATATTTGCCAAACCAGTGAGAACATTTAGCACTTTCAACTATATGGGTAATTCATTTGTGAACTGATGATGGAGATAATTAGATTTATACCCCAATTACCTCTTACATCTTGAAATAATAACAAGATTGCAAAATGTCTAAAAGGAATACAAATACAGTTCTATTTTATTTTATTTTTACCAAATACAAAATATTTAGAGCTGCAGCCTATAGCCCTATAAGAGAGGTGGTCCTGGAGAACTAATGAAGAAATTCCATAAGCTAATTCTGTTCTTATCAGTCTGATCTGTCTAATGCCTACTCAGTCAAAGGACTTCATTAGGTCAACTGGAAAAGGACAATCAATATAGCAACCTGGTCTGATTATGCTATTGTTAAATAAAAAGATATCTGTAGGGGTGCCTACAAATATCAGTAAAGTTTCCAACTCCTGATTTCAGCTCAGATCAATATCTCAGGGTCCTGGAATTGAGCCCGGCATCCGGCTCCATGCTCATCAGGGAGTCCACTTGTCTCTCTCTCTCTCTGCTCCCCCCCTGCTCTCTCTCTCTCTTTCTCTCTTTCTCTCTCTCTCCCTCAAATAAATAAATCTTTAGAATAAAAGATTCTCTCTCCCTCTTTCTGTGTCCCCTCCTCCCAGCTCGCATGCTCTCTCTCTCAAAAAAGAAAGAAAGAAAGAAAGAAAGAAAAACAAAAGAAAAGAAAAAAGAAAAAGAAAGATTTTTGTAGGCCAAATAGTTCTGGGTGTAAGGTTCTTACAAGTTCTTGGATCAAAAGGAAACTGGACCAAAAAGTCTCCAACCTTAAGTGTAACATTTGAAAGAAGTTAATCTGTCCCTGGAATTCAATCAGGGTGTGTGTGTGTGTGTTTTAACTGTGTCTAAATGCTGCAAAGGATTGTAAGAGCAAAGCATTAGTATAGGTCCAACCAAAGCAGTGTTTCCAAAGCATCAGGCACAGTCTGAACCACACCAGCCTGGATGTAATTGTTGTCTCTGCCGCTTATGAGCTCAAGACCTTAAGCAAGTCATTTACCTTCCTGAGCTTTAATTTTTTCATTTGTAAAATGAAAATCCGACTCATACTTGTGCCTAGTCACAGAGTTTGCCTCTGGGATTTAGGTAGAATCATGTGTATAAAATATTTAGCATGGAATTTAGAACCTATGTGCTTTTGACAAATAACTATTTTTTTTTACTGCCTAATGAATATATTCTTTTCTTTTTCCTTCATTATAGAAGGTGACATCTGAGCCATCGGTTCTGAACCTGCAACAGGAGTCACTGGTCCTACTCTTATACTATATTATTTCCAAGTGCTTCTGTTGGGGTAAAAAAGTCCAAAAAGGTACTGTATCATCAAGAAAATACATGGAAACACCCGAATTGTGAAATGCTTGTTGCTGCCCACATCCTTTTGAAGTCATATCCACCCCTCCTTGTTCTGTATAGTCCTGCTAGAGCTGTCCCCTTCTTAGAGTGATCACCTAGGATGCTTCAACTTCCTGGACATAGTGATTGTTCTAGAATGCAGCATGTGCCCCAATTCTATCAGCATGAGACCTTTTCTGGAACTGATACAAATGTGGAAGACAAGTTTTACTTTCCCAGGTACTGCGTGGTGTAGAGGCAGTGTTAGCTGTGAGTGGCCTCATGGGCACCATTTTTCTGTCTGAAAATAAGCTACTACATCAAGGGAAACAGTGGTGAGGAAGAGACAGAGAAAATGAGAGAGGACAGGTCATCAAGTTCTGTGGATCCAGCCATCCTTAAAGAGGATTCATGACCTTTGGACATTGCATCATATGAGTCAATGAACTGACATTTTTTCCTTTATTTTGTTCTAAGCTAGGTTGAGTGAAATTGAATGTATGTCACTTCCATCTGAAACAATTGTGATTTATACAAACACTGGCTTAGTTTGGGGTACCCTCAGAAGCAGACCCTAAGACAAGAATTCAAATACAAGTAGTTTATTTGGGTGGTAATCCCAGTAAATACCAGCTAGAGAGTGGAGAAGTGAGTCAGACAAGGTAAGGAAGCCAATAAATGATTCAAGGAGCCAGAAAGTGCTGTGTAATTGAGCTAGTTATCACTGTGGCCCGCTGGAGCTTAATATCACTGGGGAAATTCTGAGCTCCAGTGTAGACGCTAAGACCCTGGGATCCTCTGAGTGATCCCACCCAAGAGGCAGGGAAACCAGGATATAGATCAATTCCTGTCAGTCATTGGTTGTAGCCTAATCTGGGGGTGACGATTCTCTGGTATTAACTCATCTTATGGGATATACCAGGGACTGGCTGCCAGATTAAGCCCTTGGACAAAAAAAGATGCAAAACACTGGCAGTTGGAGAAAGGCCTCTGGGTACCACAATGGTAAGTAAGGCCGGGATATATAGGTGGGACCAACAGTATCTGCTGCAAACATAGGGTTCAGAAAAAGTCCAGAAAAAGACCAGTAGTAATATTAACTTATGTTTATCTAAGAGTTAGAGGTTAAAAGAGGCTTTGCTCTATCTTGCTTGATCCCCCAATACATCCCTCCCTCCATTTCTACTAGGTCACTAACAGGAATCACCACCTCTATTTTCCTAAGGAGAAAACTGGACTCAGAGAGGTTAAGTAAGCTGCAGAAGTACACACAATGATTAAGCAACAGAACCTCAAGCCTGTGTTTTCTAATTCCAAGTTCATAAATGTGCAATATTGGGATAAGTTTGGATTCAGAGCAACTCTGGAAGAAAAAGCCTTTAAAGGATAGAAATTTCACCTCAAATGCAAACATGTAAGATGGCTGAATATGTGACATTTTGCCTTGTTTTTTCCCTCCTCAAAATTCTCTATGTCGTCAATATATTAACTTCATATTGAAGAATACAGTTTTGCTTAATAAAAGGTCAGGCTGATCTGATAAGATAAAAGCTAAAGAGTTTGCATAATTGGAATCTACAAAAAATCACCATTTCTATACAGTGAAGTGGGAACAACCTCTCTGAGAAGTGACCCATGTTAGAAATGCCTGAGTCTCAGCATCGGGGAAATACAAATCAAAACCACAATGAGAGCCTGGTGATGGGTATGGGTCATGATCTTGGAGTCCTTGGATCGAGTCCCGCATCAGGCTCCCTGCTTGTCAGGGAGTCTGCTTCTCCCTCTGACCCTCCCCCCTCTCATGTGCTTTCTCTCTCCCTCATATTCTCTCTCTCTCAAATAAATAAATAAAATCTTTAAAAAAAAAAAAAAAAGAAATCCACCTAAAAATGCTTTTTCCTCCATGAATTCTTTCCAGATCCTGAACACTACCTTAAGGGATCTTAATTTTTTACCAGACAAATATTTGATGGGCCTGTGGTCTTCTAGGGCTGGGAATATAATAGTGAAACAATCCCAGTTTACCTTCAAGCTTACCTTCTCTCCCCTGCCATTCCCATCCACACTGGCCAGAAGTACTGTGGCACCCAACGTATGCTATCTTGAACCTGGGATTCAAGCTCCCCTATCTCTGCTCCCACGTGATTCTGTGTTCCTGGAAAGCAGAGACAACAGGTGCTTTCCCATTATTACTGCTCTGAACCCAGAAAGCTGCAAATATAGATAAATGGATCCTTTCTCCACTCACCAGCAATAGACTTCATTTGGAAGATGAGCTAAGAGAGATCTGTAGAGTTTTTGTTTCAAATATTCTACTAGATTTGATTATAGAAGTATATACATTTCCTAAAATATAAGTAGCCATCTCTCACATTTACTACTCCATAAGTTCTGACATTTCAATGTTATCTTAAAGAAAGAAACAATAGCATTCTTTCAACTCTTCCCAAGAAAAGCTTAAAAGCCCAGAACTTTTTAAACTATGACTCATTACTTTTGTAAAATATACTATGAAGCATTGTCATAATTAATTTAAATTAACTTTACTAATTTGTCAAAATAACAAACAACCACACATTCCTCAAATGGCATCCGGGATTTTGAACTGGTCATGCGCGTGCGTGCACGTGTGTGTGTGTGTGTGTGTGTGTGTGTTTTTCAGTAAATCATAGATCTTGACCATCTCTAAATTTACCAGTGTCCAGTGAACTTAGGTGATTGAGGACTTCACTTTTGTGTATTTAGCAAACATTTTGTATTTGGCTATCTGGAAATCCCTTTTTCTGAGTCATTTCTTTAATAGACTGAACAGTATATTGCCATATGTGTGCAGATCTACGTTGTGGCATGAGAAGGAGGCCTGGTCTCTCATCTAAACTCGCTGCTAGGCAAGGCTTGTTGCCAGGAGGCAGTCACACCTGAATCATGATCCTACAAGAGATTAGTAGGTTTCTGTCTTTGGATCCAGTGGGTATCCCAGAACAGGGAATTACAAGTGAGTTGCTCAGGGGTAAGAAGCACAGGTGTATTGCAGTTATAAATCAGGTAGACTTCCAGGAGATAAAGTTGTTTAAATTGAAACTGGAATAGAGTCAAAGGTAGAGGAAGAGCACACAGAATTGAGGCAGGGGCAGTGGGGGTTTGTGGGTGAAGACCTAGAAGGACTTTGTATAAATTGGGGCTTCATTCCAAGGACCTACAAGAACCAATTGAAAGTTTCTAAACAAGAGAGACACAGCCAAATTTGCATTGGTTTGCTTCCATCAGAAGTATAATAAGCAGGAGGTGGGTGGGGGATGGGCATTAAGTAGGGCACGTGATATGATGAGCACTGGGTGTTATACACAACTAATAAATTATTGAATACTACATCTGAAACTAATGATGTACTACTGGCTAACTGAATTTAAATAAAAAGTTTTTAAAAAAGAAGTATAATAAGCAAAAAACAAAAAGTGTAACAAGCTTCTTTATCTAAATTCCTGGATGAGCCCAAGTATATTATTATGGTTATTTACTTGTTTGGAATGATTATATCCTTCTTTCCTCTGAAGGAAAAATATATTTTAATTCTTCTTATGTTATGATTTGTTTATGGCACTGCCTATGTCATAAGGAGGCATTATAAACGGCATAATTTCTGACACTTAAACAAGAACTTTCTATGCTTTTCTGCCTTTAAGAATGGATTCAAAGTATTTTAATCTCCACCACAACTCAAGATGGAAAAAACACAAAGGGCATGGCAACTTAAAAATGCTGTAACTAGGTTATGTATATATAAATATTACTTCCCAAATCTCTGTAGTTACACAGGAATGTAGAGATTGTCCTGTTCAGCAGCTCTCAAACTTTTTGGTCTCAAGAGTTCTTACACTCTTAAAAATCATTAATGACCCCAAAGAGCTTTTGTTTATGTACATTACTTTTATTGATATTTATTAGAAATTAAACTAACGCCATTCTTAAAACTTAAGAATGCACAAGCATGGGCACCTGGGTGGCTCAGTTGGGTAAGCAGCTGCCTTCAGCTCAGGTCACGATCCCAGGGTCCTGGGATCGAGTCTCACATCAGGCTCTCTGCTCAGTGGGGAGTCTGCTTCTCCCTCTCACTCTCCCTCTATGCTCTCCCTCTCTCTCTCAAATAAATAAAATCTTAAAAACAACAACAAAAAAGAATGCATAAGCACGTGTTTCATCAGCCATCAGGGCTGTGATGTCATCCCATGTTGTGTGGCCTCCAGAAAACTCCTGTACACACTCTTGAGAGAATGAGAGTGAAAAAAGCAATAATATCTGGTATTATCATAAAAATAGCTTTACCCTCAAGGACACCCTGAAAGGATCCTAGGAAAGCCCATGGACCCCCTAACCACACTTTGAGAACTGCCAATCTACTTTAACTAGAGGATTAAGCCAAGAACATGCTTCAGATCACAGAGCTGTGAGGATGAGATCCCAGGATCCTACTCTTTGACACTCATGGACATGTCTATCATCACAAGGTCACTTAGCAGTCATTCTAATGTGTACTAGTTAGGGTAATGCTAGTGGAAGGCAACAAATCAACTTAAAATTTTAGTGGCTTATTTCTCACTCATATAATAGTCCAGTGAAGAGGTTCCTGGACAACGTACACTCTTAGGGTGACCAATACACCCCATCTTGCCCAAGACAGTCCCAGTTTTATGAAAGTCCCATATTTCAAGAATCCCCTCAGTCCCAGGCAAACCAGAACAGTTGATCACCTTAACCCTTCTCCTCCCAACATCGATTCAGTTTCCAAAGTTCCCTCCATCTTCAGTTTCTATCATCTTCTAGGGCTTCAGGACCTCTGTTTCTGGCCAATAGAAGAAGGCATACCCACTTCTTAAAACCTTTAGTGCACAAGTAACACCCCTGCCTTCCATTCACATTTCATGGTGGGAAGTAGTTGCATGAATGTAGGGGACCCATATAGCTGGGCAGCTGAGGCCTTTAGAAAAGAGAATACACATATCGGGCAGACTGTTAAACCTTTACCAAAAATGGTATTATCCTACTTTATCTCCATAACACTGCTCAGAGGAAGGTAGGGGAAAAGGCTACCCATTGTTCCCAGGGTTATAAGCAGAGATGAGAAAACTGAGCCCTCAAAAAGTGTAAATGCCCTAACCAAGTGTTGATCTCATTTCCAACTTAAATCCTTCATAGAGGATTTGGTTTAAAACAACCAATACTAATTGACGAAAAAAACATTAATTATTACAATTACTCTTTAAGAATATTGACCAAGCAAATCATATTTTAAATGCATCACAAAAAAGGGAGGGGGGCGGGGGGATGGGTTGGCCTGGTGATGGGTATTAAAGAGGGCACGTTCTGCATGGAGCACTGGGTGTTATACGCAAACAATGAATCATGGAACACTACTACATCAAAAACTAATGATGTAATGTATGGTGATTAACATAACATAATAATAAAAAAACAAAAAACAAAAAAAATCTCCATACTTACAGGAAATTCTTCTAATGCAAAATAATCTACATGAAAAACAAAACCAGAAATCTTTCCCCCATTTGTTCCGTGCATGTGGTGTGCGTGCACATGTGTGTGGACTTTCCTTGAAGCGCTAGGACTCTCTTGTATTTCCCACTTCTTTCCAGGCTGATCTCCAACCTCCACCATCACTGCTTTGAATGCTAAGTGTCTGGTACTCCAGGTTCTCCCACAAAGAGGTGGCAGAGTTGTCTACCACCCTTGCCAGAGGTTTTCCCACTGATTTGGATCTGAATACAAATTCTTAAAAGCGATCCATGAATTCAGAAATAAAAGAACATCATTTCACTGGCAGGAAAGGAAGTTTTCCTGAAGAAATCCTAGAAGCCTGAGCTCACCTTTTAACAACCAAAGAAAGGTTGAGTTGTGTAATTTTAAGTTAATAAGGAGGAAAATAAATAAATGAGGTGAGACAGAGAGGGAAGAAATATTCTCTGTCCTTCAAAGCTCACATTGAACAAATTGAAAATGTTCTTATTAATACAAAAAAAAAAAAAAAACAGAGGGAAAAAGCTGCATGAAAATTGCAAATCACTATATACGCAGAAGACGCTGTTATTGGGGGATATAATGACATTAAAAAGGCAAGTTAGAAATTGCTTGGAATTAAGAGAGGAAAGTTTTAGTAAAATTAACATAAAGTTAAATTATATTTTTACACAGTTTCTAAATTATAAATAACTGCATGAATATGTCCTAAACCATATAATCCAAGCTATTTGCATTTATTGCTCACGTCTTCTGTTAACCTTCAGAATTTAGCAAGGAAAGTTTTCTTTATTTTTATAATGATTGCTCTTCCTTGACTGCATATTTTCCCTCCTTGAATAAATTATAATTTGCCTCCTAAACAAAAGCAAACTCTATAAGAATTTGGATATTGTAAAAAGTATATTCATCTAATACTGAGTGAATTTCCTCAGTATAAGATCGCACACTTTCTTTTAACTTACTGCTAGCTGCCAAATGTAGTACTTTGCTGAAAGTGTAAACTTGAAGATTTGGAGGCTTATCTGGTCAGCTATGATTTCATTTTTACTAAAAGCTGATATTCTGGTTCATGTAAAAACTAACATACTAAGAAAGATATAAAGTGTACTTTGTATTTACATGGTATTTTCTCTAAGGATCAATAGTTAGAAGTGTAATATTTAGCATTACATGTACTCAGCATGTACATTCTTCTTATATTACGGTGTAAAATTCTAGGTTGTGTTTTGCTTTTCAGAGTATATCTTGTCTGAAGGAATCAAAGGACTTTTTAAAAAATTCTTCTTTGGTTCTGAGATGAAGCTCTTTACTTGAAATATAACTTGCCTAAAGCAGTAAATAGAAACAGTGGCAGCTCTTTCCATGTGATTTGCCAAAGGGGTGTTAAGAAATTTCTGTTTTTTTTCTATATGTGTGATTTGAAAAGAAGTGCTAAATTGCTAAAGGAAATTAAAATGGAGGGAAAAAATGGAACTCTACACTTTGCAGTCTTTGAGCAATTTCTGAGCCCTACATACTCAGTTAAGCTGAAAATCTAAATGTTGGTAAGGGAAAGACTTGTTGGAAATAGGGAAAGAAGGAGAAAAGAACAATTAAATTAAAGCTATTGAGTTTGGTGTCTTCTGCTGAAATAGAAATGCTCACTGTGTACTGAAGAGAGCAACTTGTAAGCAGACAAATTAATGGGCAAAATAAGTAGCTGTTTGAGGGGCTTTCTTTCAGGGAAATGGCTTTGAATTTTCTTTCCTTTTATTCTTATATTATAAAAGTCATGATAGAATAATATTCAGAAAGTATGTAAAAGCAGGAAAAATAAATAAATAAATAAACCTCGTCCACCAGCCCAGGTGCCAAACAACAAGCACTATTATCATTTCGGTGTATTTCCTTCCAGTTACAAAACACTTCTAATGAGATGGCTTCTTTCAAAAACAAAAACTGTTTCCTAAAGCTGTTTGACGGTTCTGAGAAGTGGATAGAGCTTTTTGGTCTTGAAGAGCAATTGGTATTCATTTATTTTGTTTTTCAAAATCTGGCGGAGAAACATCCCTTTGATATGCAAGCAGAGCAACAGGTAAAAGAAGGAAACATTAGACTGCCCCAACTGGAGCCCGATAGACCTTTGTCAGCATTTAAAAGCCCCGCAGGCAGCCCCAGCCTTCTAAAGTGGAGATTGCCAAACTCCAGTATTGAATCTAGCTTCCTTCTTCCTAATCCTCACCAAACACCATCACCCAAGATCACCTCATCATTTCACTTAGCCTTCCACATTGGTTTTCCAATCTAGCCTCTTATCCCCAAGAGAAAAGAAAACACAGGCCCACCCTGAATTCATCACTTGGATCCCCATGGTAGGATCTGCAAGCAAGTGCCAAGCGTCCTCCCCAAATCCAGATGACCCCAATACTCTGGGTCTTGCAATTTGAGGAGTTATTGTCCTTATGTCCTTGAGGAGTCCAATCAGCCCAGCTTACCTCTGTGATGCAGAGACAGACGAAGAGGATGCAGCTAAGAGTGTTGTGAGTTTGAATCACAACCCCATAGGGATGACGGGGGAGTGTTAGAAAATAAAATTAACCTCTTAAAATCTTTTTTTAAGGAATTCAGACCATCATTACATCTATCATCAAAACAGCTTTATGAAGTTGTTGAAAATGAGAATTGACATCTCTCACAAATGAGGAAATTGAGGTTTGTTGAGGTCTAAACATTAGACTAGAATTGAGACATCTGATTCCTAAACCAACTAGGCAATGAATATTCCTTGATTACTTACCTTCAATAAATAGACTTTCAACAAGGCAATGCCTGTGTGAGATACAAATTCCCTCTCTTCAAATAATGTATGGCTTGAAAGGAAACAAAAGATATTTTAACACATAAAATTCTACTAAAATATGGTGTATATCTAATTGCCTAAATGGTATTGCTAAGGATTTACAGAGCTGGGTGAACACTGATTGCCAGGTAGATTTTAGCACTAGTTAGGGTTTTGTGAAACTGGGCTCTGGATTTAGGATGTAAGAATTTGTGATCTCCATATGTTAATAGGAACAGAAAAAAAATCTCAAAGTAGCCCAATCTGGTGTTAGCTGAGAGACTGAAAAAAAAAAAAAGAGAGAGGAAAAAATGTCTTCAAGAGACAGTTTTTATAACATAGTACTTAAAGGGCTGTCATTTGAAAGAGGGATTAAATTTATGTTATAAGGCTTCCTACCAAAAGGAGAATATTTCAGTGAAAGAAATTTTAGTTCTTCTGTAAACATTGCACAAGAGATGGGTCATCCTTAGAGATATTTCAGAAAACATTCCCACAATGAGGGGTAGCTTAGAGGAGATGACCCATCCTTTGCAAAGTTCAACACATAGTACTTTGTGAAGTGTTCAGAATAACTACAGAAGTATAATTATAATGCATGATGCTGACTCTCCACCAGAAAGAAAAGGAAATGCCACATGTTTGTGCCATTGGCAACCCAAACCTGGACTTGGCTGCCTTTGTCCCAGGATACCCAGAGTGATTTGCCATTTGGCTGTTGAAATCTTTCTCCTGTGACGGAAAAGTCAATGACCTTACTTGGCCAACAGAAGGGGAGTATGTGCGAAGGCAGCTGTTGGCCTATCTACCTTATGATGTAACATGTAGTGACTGTATCTAAAGAATTCAAGAGATTTGTCACACAGTAGAATAGGAGATACTATCTCATGAAGTTATCTGCTCTAGAGACCACTTTTCCAAGATAGTGAAATTCTGAAGCTGTCACTAAATTGTCCTTCTGTCTGTCCAAGTCCTTAACAGAGAGTTTTGCATAATGTCCGGTCCCCATGGTTCCTTATTAATCCATACAATTAGCAAAATTTATAGGACAGTTACTTCATTCCAAGCTCTGTGCTATCACTGGAGATAGAAGGGGCCTCGTGAAAATTATGATCAAATCCGAGAGAGACAAGCATTAATCAAATAATTATAGGATTGAATAGCTGAGTAAGAATGTTATAATTTTATTAGGGAAAAAATCACAGGATACCAGGAACATGTATTTGACAAGCCTGACCAAACCTAAGATGATCAAGGAAGACATCCCAGAGGCGGTGATATACTGGCTGAAAGCTGAAGGAACGTACTGGGATAACTGGAGGTGGGTGGGGAAGAAAGGTCAGCATGTGGAAAGAGCTAGAACATAAAGGAACATGATACATAATGCATTGTCGAGACTGAGAGGAGGGCCAGGTGACCACAGAAAGGGTATAAAGGTCAGCTTAGGAGAGGCAAGGTTCTGGAGATTGGCAAGAGGCCATCAGTAGCCTTTTCACTTGAGCAAGAGAAGGAACTGCTAAAGAGATGATGGGCTGGGGAGGACATGGTAGTGATGACAAGGGGCTGGACTGGAGAATTATTTAGATTATAAAATCAGCAGTCTTTAGTGATGATTGAAACTTGAGAGTACCGGAAAACAGAGTACTAAGAATGACTCCTCGGGGTACCTGGCTGGCTCAGTCAGGAGAGCATGCAACTCTTGATCTCGGGGTTGTGAGTTCAAGCCCCACAAGTGGCGTGGAGTTTACTTAAAATAAAAAATTAAAAAAAAAAATGATTCCCCATCCTGTGGTTATCCAATTGGGTGAATGGTGTTAGAGTTCCCTAGGATAGGAAATTCTAAATACCAAGTTTGGGAGAAGATCATGGATTTGTTTGGGGCATGTTGGTTTGGTGTTGCTTTGAGACATCTAAATGGAGATATGAGTTCATTGTTGGATTCTTATGGAGTAGAATATTTGGCCCATACATGAATTAAATATTGCTATCTTAAACCCTTCAAAATAGCTCAAATGATGAGGAAAAGAGGACCTCAATCCAATCTCTTCCTCTGAAAGAGCAACCAAATAACATGTAATAATAGTTTGAAAGGCATTGGAAAATCAGGCCTCTTTCTGCAATTACATTCATTCATTTATTCATATATATGCATTCAAATATCATGTATTAAATAAACAGACATTGTAATTTCAGTCTAATAAATATTACACAATTGACCTGTAAAATCTATCTGGACCTTTGGGTAACTTATATGAGTGTGTGTGTTGGGGGGTGTGTGTGTGTAATTCTACTCACTAAACTATGCACTCACAAAGCACCCTGAAGTAAAGTATATTTAACACATTAATATTTGAACAAATACCTGTGAAAGTCATAAGCCCTTGAAATCACTTAATAGGAGGAATCAATTCCAGAGCTTCAGATACATCCGCTTGAATCACATCCTTTAACTTAGAAGTGAATATACAATGTAGTTAATGCTGGCTTGCCCAAAGCTGTCCTCCTTAGGATTCGATATCAAGCAGCCCCACTCAATGAAGCACTTTTGCACCCATTCCTATCAGGCCCCTATTTGCTAACAAACCCTGAATGGTTTTCATGGGTAACGGGTTGACATATCATCCATGACATATGGCACATAGGCCACATGCTTGACTCAGTCTTGCAGCCCTTCAGGCAATCCAGGATTGCAGACATCCACAGCCATGCCCTCAAAGCTGCACAGGTGCCCTCTGGAACCAGTGGTGAGACTATTTGTAGATTTGGATTCCAAGGGCTCATAAAGTGAAGTAAATATCAACACTGTACCAAAGTTTATAAACTTGTTAATGCACATACTGCTCATTAGTACATGCAGATGAGGTAGCTGTGGTCTTTAACGGAGCATTTATGGAGGCCGGTGGGGAAAGCATGCAGGAAAGATGAACTATGTGTGTTGAGGCTCAGAGGTATGTCAACATTTGACTAGGACATTTTCATCTTAACACTAAAATACAGTGAAAGGTGGTTTTTTTTTTAAAGATTTTATTTGAGAGAGATTGATCAAGAGGGAGAGGGACAGAGAATCTGAAGCCGACTCCGCACTGAGCACAGAGCCCAGTGCAGGGCTTGATCCCACAACTGTGAGATCATGACCTGAACCAAAACCAAGAGTCTGATGCTTAACTGACTGAGCCTCAGGCAACCCTGAAAGGTGTTTTAGATAAACCAGCTACATTTTGCCAGGATGGCTCCAAATATTAGGCTGTTTGTTTTTCGGTAATTTTTTAAAAATTGGATGATCTAAATATACATCGTTTGCAAACTTAACTCCAGGATGTGTATGACACAATCATCACAATCCTTTGGAGAAATGCAGATTTGGAGGGAAAAAAAATATACTCATTATGCAAATGTTTTTAAGCCTCTTCCCCTGCACAACCTTCTGAGAAGTCCAGGTTCACCCCAGAACCAGGGAGGACGGTGTGGAGCTACAGAACGGAGGATGTTGGGAAAAGCAGGAAGGCTGGTTTCCGTGAAAAAGACCATGGAGCCATTTCCCAGGAGAAAGGTCTGGAAGAGTCAGGCAGGATTTTGAGGGAGAGAAGGACAGGGATGGAAGGAGCTCCCCCAGAGACTGAGGCATCTTCAAAGAGAGAAACATCTCAAGAGACTTGTTATTTTGCGATGAGTTGCAGGGCAGATTTCTCACTTTGTTACCTCTTCTGGAGAATTCAGAAAACATGTTTTATTTAAGACTCTGGGGATTGCTATTTATGTTTCTTTTGATGAAACAGATTTTAGAGGGAATAAATGACCTCGGATCATTCTGGATGCATTTCCCATTCTTGGAAGGTCAGTGCAGCACTATGAGAATTTAAATTGCAACAACATTTAATAGTATATTAATAGCGCTTGCTAATTATGGACACACAGAAGAGGGACATCACTCCCACACTCCAAGGGTCTTTCCCCCTTTTGTCTCCCACCCAAGAAGGCAAATAAAAGTGAATGTGACTGAAAGAGATAAGAATCTAGGAAAAACCCTGACTCTGCTCTCATTTATGAAAGTTTTATTTACAAACTTCTGTATTTTAACCACTTTTTGTTTTTTAGATTTTATTTATTTGAGAGAGAGAGCAGGAGCACGTGGGGGGGGGCAGAGGCAGGGGAGAAGCAGGCTCCCCGCTGAGCAGGGAGCCCCACATGGGCTCGATCCCAGGACCCCAGGATCACAACCTGAGCCAAAGGCAGATGCTTAACCGACTGAGTCACCCAAGCGCCCCTATTTTAGCCACTTTGAGCAATATGTAAAGCAGTGTAGCATTGATTTTTAGAATTGGGTTTTGGAGCCAGATTGGCTGAGCCTGAATCCCCACTGCAGCCCTTTCCAGTCAGGTGACATTGGGCAGGTAACCTCTCAGCGTCTACATTTCCTCACCTCCAAATGGCTGCTGTGAAGTTTGAATATGTATATAATTCATGCTTAGCACTATGTATGTGCACAGTAAAAATTAGTAAATGTTTGCTATAGTTATTTTTTGCAATAAATGACATGGAAAATACCTTACAACTGATGATAATAAGCCAGTAAGTTATAATTGCTACTGTAGGCAGTCCTGGGGTTTTCCTGATTTTTTTAAATCAGGACTTAATTTTATCATTTTAGTCAGGATTTGATTTTAGTTTTATTATTTTATTACCAAGTGGAATTTATTATGCATCCATATCACTTTATCCTATGGTGAGCATTTTATAGTGTAAGCTGAACAAATCATGTCCTTAGTCTTAGGGAAACAGAATAGAAAATGCGCAACACTGACCAAGATTAACATTTTTTAGAATATATATAATTTATGTACCGCTGTAGGGGGAACTTTTTTAGCAAAAGCAAAAAATAATAACTTCGGCAGAAGAAGAAACTTGGCAGCAAGGTTTTCAATTTCAGAAATGATCAATTCTTTCTTGATCTTGGCCGCCGGGCATTCATTCCTTGAAGCACCACGCGTCTGTGAGAACCTGCTGTGTTCCAGGCACTGCTCTAGGCACCTGAGGTAAAGCAGCAGACAAAGCCGAGGAAGATTCCAGCTTCATGCAGCTTGCATCCAGCTAAAGACTGGATAGCATTGCTTTAACTGTAGTGTACCAAAAATGGCATCCTGAAGGAAGGTGGATCTGAGACTTGCCATCACTTAGGCCCCTTTCCAAAGCTGGTCCTCTAGAGGCTGTTTATTTCTTCCTAGAATCGTGTCTTTAAGTAGGTAGCTCCCACCAGGAGATGGAAAACACCAGCAATTCCCATTCCTTAAAACACCTGGGCTTCCCTTAAGCATGGGCAGCTGGATTAAAAATGCTTTATATGGGGGCGCCTGGGTGGTTCAGTCAGTTAGGTGGCTGACTCTTGATTTCAGCTCAGGTCCTGATCTCAGGGCCCTGGGATCAAGCCCCACGAAGGGCTCCACACTCAGTGGGGAGTCAGTTTGAGGATTCTCTCCCCCTCCGCCCCTCCCCCCACTCCCTCTTTCTCTCTCTCTAAAATAAATAATCGTTTTTTAAAATGCATTATGTCTTTCCTATTGAAAATCTAACTTCCTCATTAAACCATCTCTTAACCAATTGTTGATCCCTATTATAAAATTTAAAGCAAGTTCCATCAAAATGAAAACTCCTATATACTTTCCCAGGCTTTTCCACAAATCTTCAATAGTTATCATTCATCTCTTAATTTAACCTGGTTTTCTGCATAATTGGTGTAAACAAATATACTCACCTTGAATTCTTTAAAAAGGCTTATGTAACACATTTAAGATGGAGGCACCGATTCCCCTTGCCAGCAATTTGTCAGGGAATTATTCATCAGTGCTCTCCTTGGATAGGCTACCCAACTGTCAGATCATCATAGCTAGAAACTGTGCAATCAGGGGCTATTAACTAAAGACACTATGCTTCCTGAAAAAAAAAAAAAAGAAAGAAAGAAAAGAAAAAATATAATATCTATATTACAAATGTAAGCCAGAGAGAAAGAGAGAGAGAATGAAGATCCTAATAGCTACATCTCAAGAGTCTAACTCTGGAAACAAACTGCAGAAATGGCACTGTAGCATATGTAGTGTTAATGAAAATAAAATAAATAGGTCTTCCTCCATGAACCAATCTTTCACATGGCCCAAACAAGTTTAGAGGAAAGCAGACGTTTTACTGAGGTATTGTAGAACATTGAGGCAAAGGAAGGGTTACCAACAAGAAAAAATAAAAGCGCATACATAAATACCAAGCCTTCAGCATACCCCCAGAGGATGTTTAATTGTCAGACGAATAGCTCAGACCTTTTATGATAAATGTCAAATGTTGGATGCTTATAGAGGAATGAAGTAAATTCGAGACAGAAATTTGAGCCTTGAATCAGTGTGAGAGAGCTGGGGCCACGCAGCAAGGAGACAGGTGCTGCACGGGAAGCCTGGTGCGCTCAGAGCCAGGGTGTCTGGGTCGCTGCAATCCTGGGAGAAGTCATGGAATCCAGGTGGGCTTTCATCCCCACTACTGGGGGAGCAGGCCAGCTTCAGGGAGCTGTATGATTTTAAACCTCTTCCACCACTAGTTTCTGAGTCATCGTGAACTCTATTTAGAGAGTAGGCAAAACAGATTTCCTTTGCCTGATTTGTTCAGAAGTTGAGAATACCCAACCCAACACCAGTCTTTGTCAGTTGTATACATTCAGGCCCAACTCAACATTCACCTCCTCCATTTAGCTTTCCTTAACCAAACTTACCCTTACTCTGGTGCCTCCATGTGGCTCCAGCGACTCTGCATATTCTCTACATTATATTTTCTACACAGTGATTATCATTCTTTTTGCATGCATTATTGAATGCTGTGTTTGGGTTCCTTGATTATTGCATGGTCTAGTAGAGAAAGCATGGGAACATATAACAGTGTTAAATAATACCATTTCCATATGTTTCTATGTTTCATTATTGAACACTCACAATTTTCAATAAGAAAAAAAAAAGAATGAAAAGCACGGACACTGGAGTAAGACCCAGGTTTAACTCTCAGCTTTGTTTCTTTCTAGCTGTGTGACCCTGGGCAAGTTACTTAATCTCTCTAATCTGTAGTATCTCAGCTGGAAGAAGATCATGAACAATGCTGACCTCATAGCAGTTTTTGAAGATTCCTTGAAATGCTGAGTATAAAATGCCTGGCACAGAGGAAGCATTATTTTTTTTTTTTTTAAGATTTATTTATTTATTTTAGAGAGGGGGAGGGGAAAGCCAAAGGGAGAGGAAGAGAGAATCTCAAGCAAACTCTGGGCCGAGCATGGAGCCCCAACCAGGGCTTGATCTCATGACCCGGAGATCATGACCTGAGCTGAAACCAAGAGTCAGAAGCTTAACCGACTGAGCCATCCAGGCACCCTGAGGAGACACTATTAATCTTAAATCTCCTTTTTCAGAAGCAGTACCAAATCTTTTGGGGGAAGGGCGGTTGTTTGGTTTAACTCTCTGGTAGTTTCAAACATTTAGCACAGTTCTTTGCATAGGGAAAGTATCCAGTTACCGCCTGGTTGAAACAAATCTTTGAATTGGTAAAAATGAAGAGAATTAAGGGTAAAACAAAAAGGAAAGAATGTTTGACCCATGGTTTGGACACCAGATCTTGGTTCTTTTTCTTGGCTAGCTGAGTAACTGGTACCCTCTAGGAGAACCATCCTTAGAAGGATGGAATTGAACTAGAGCAGAAGGTTGCAAAATGGTGGGCCTCAGACAAGATCTGGCCTGTAGACATGTTTTGGTTGGTCCACAAAATATTTTTTTCTGAAACTTGACTTGTTTGCTAATATTAAAAAAATTATGACATTTACGATGAAAATCAGATCGCTGAAATTTTATGGAAAGATCTGGCAACGTGGGTCCATGTTTCCACACAACAGTCTAACAGAGTGGAGGTCGGCGCCCCCTATAGATGAGGCATGTGTCCTCCAGTTCACACAATCCCCTCCTGGATCAACACGCTTGGTTGTGTTGCCTGTCTCAATCTGGAAACACTAGACAAGACAAACTCTAGAATCCCAAGTTGTTCCTATTTTTGGAGCTGGAGAACCAAAATTGCTGAGGACATAACTGCTGGTAGAGCCAGCAGTGATTTACAGGGAACACTGGCTACTGTCTTGGAAGGGCCCGAAGGCCTCAAGTCAGATCCCTTGCATCTCTCCGTGGCCACACAACTGAGCAGACTGGAGAACATGGAGGTTTATAACGGGGAAACTAGAAGAAGAAACCAAGCTCATAACTGTTCCCAGCATATTTAGTAAAATAGCTGAAACTTCATTGCTTTCAGAGAATATTCAGGAGGAGACCCCTAGCTTCCCTTCCAGAAGTATCTCATAATGATCCCTTTGGAACAGAGACAAGTGATGTGTGAGAAACTGAAGGAGGATGTGGCTTTAATGTGGAGCCGTGGGCACTTTGTCCTACCTGTCACCATGAGGGAATAATTCTTCAGTCTCCCTAAGACCATGTGAGCCTCTTTAACCCCCAAACAATGTCCCATTGGTCAGAGAAAGTATGAGTGAGAACTTGGAGATTGTAAGTTGGCATTCATGACATGCACAAACAGCATCCAAAAGCCACCTCTGGTAAACAGTGTGAGTGGGGCAGCTCAAAGTCCTCTGAGGAAAGTAGCCTCCTGCGGGCGGACGTTGTAAATAGATACATGCGGGTAGATACACTCAAGATTGTACTGCTACTTAACCCTCCCACAGATGTCTCTGCCTCAGCTTTCCAACACACCCAATGGATTCCTCAAGAAATGGCACCTAAACAACTCTTCTAGGAGGACCATGCAAATAGCAAAGCAAAAGAACAGGTGCATCTGTGGCTTAAAAAAGGGGGTGGGGATGAAGGAGAGAGGCAATCTGTGTGTAATATGCTGTGGTAGTTAAATCGTTATCTTCTTTGAATTCTTTTAGAAATAAAATAAATATAAAAAGACAAGTAATTTTCTCACCTAATTTGCTTGTGGAGCTGATAATTAAGTGTTGTTGGTTGCATCACCAGAAAGAATTTGTGATACTTGCTGTAGTGTCTCTGCATATTTAAAGACGAAAATGTTCTTTCTGGTGCTCAGTAAAAATACCATTTTTATGAACCCTCTTCCCCCCACCCCGCCCTGGCAGTTCTTGTAGCCCCTATGCCCTGTTTATGGAGCAAGGCTCCCTGTCTGAGATGAGGCAACAGTCAAGCTTACACCCAAACGCTCCTGCTAGCCTGTGCCTTAACCCTGAGAAGCGAGCCTGGTCAGAGTTCTACAGAAATTGCAGATGATCTCAGAGACACCTCCTCCCCTTCATCTGTCTGTTTCCTTCCTGTCCCCCCTCACAGTTCAAAACAGGGTAAGGAGGGAAGCTTGCAAAATGGTTAAAAACTCCAGCTTCAGATGCAGTCCTGTTTTGGAATGCTCATCCAACCCCTTCAGCCTCAATTTCTCCCTCTCCAATGGAAGCCATAACTAAGTCATGGGGGTTGTAATGAGGATGACATGAGCTAATGCATGGACAGTATTTAGCTCATGCCTGGAGCATAGTAAGAGTCCCATACAGGGTAGATTTCATCCTGGTCATCATCACTATCTATTCCAGATGTCCAAAGTGGTTCCATGTCAGAATAGCCTGAGGAGATCCTGAAAAATACATATTCACTGATCCCACACCCAAAACCGTGTTAGAACTTGTGGGAGTGGTCCTAATGATTTCTTCTAAGCTCCCTAGGTGAATAAATGCTCAGCCGAGCCTGGGAACCACTGATCCAAGCCTGGCTCCACAGAACCTTTCAGATGGAGCATGGAAAGAGTGACAGCTCTAGGGGGAGTCAAGGTCAAAGACAAAGCAATGACCCAACTGCTCCTCTGAGAATCATTTTATTTAGTCTTTTTATTTTATTTAGTCTTCAGGAAAGGGCATCATCCCAAATATCATTTGGTATAAGTCCCCTTTCTTCTCTAAGCTTTCTTTCTAATCTTATTTATTGGTGCCAAAGACCGCCTTGCTAGCAGACTGGGATATTCCAACGAGATTGAATTTGTTCATGCTTTGGATGTATGTGACAGTGGAGAAAGCAGAATAAATACAAATGAAAATTAAAAAAAATTTTAAGAAATGGGGAGACACTCGATTCCAGTTTTTCTAATTAGCATCTCTAATCAAGTTTAGCTCCTATAAGGCCAGACACTAAATATTCTTTGTGTGATGTCCTCGGTTGAAATGATCGGCAAAACACATTTGTCCCATGAGATGTGGTGTTCTTTCTGCCCATTGGGACAAAAGTAGGTGAAGGAGCCAAAAAGTTTTCTGTTCTAGTTGACTCTGCCAAATCAAGAGTTGTTTGGGCTGTGGAACAGCAACTTTACCTCAGGCTTTCTTACTTCTGCTGCTACTCAGGTGATGGATTCATGAGAAACTACAGTGGGTGATGGGTGTGGCCAGACCTTGAGGAACCCTCAGAATGAGAGAGAGCAAGCAAAGCCCTGCATTTGCTTGGACGCATCACCACCATGGCTGGTCCATCTCCGGCAACCACCGCAGGGTAGATCAGAGATAGGGCATCTCAGCATGCACCTCATTCCCATAGCTATTACATCACCACTGTCGCCCCATTCAAGAAATACCTTGGTCTGCAACTACCAGCAACATTTTTAGAGGAATAAATATATATCTGGTTTGCAAGAACTTCATTAAAACTGAATTATTTGTGAATTTGATCCGGGCTTTACTGGGGCTTACAACATGGTTTGCAACTGATCTCGGGATTGGGAGACTTGCAATAGAACAGTGATCCTCAACTGAGGGTGAGTTTGCCCCCAGGAAATGTCTGGAGACATTTTTGTTGAAATAACTAGGTCAAGGGGCTGCTTCCAGACATCTAGTGAGTAGAGGTCAAGGATGCTGTTAAATGTTCTGCAATACACAGGGCAGGTCCCCAGTCAAAGAATGATCTCACTCAAAACAGCAATAGCGCCAATCTTGAGGAAGCTGGTTATAGAAGAATCTGCCAGACCCAGCTCCTGCTCACTTCAGTAAACCCCTCCACTCTTCCTCTGCTCTTTTGTGCCCCATTAGAACACAGGGATCACGGGTAATGGTTTTCATTGCTGGCTTGTCGATCAGCCTCTAGGGCAGGGACATCTGCTTGCAGAAATCTCTTTCCTCCCACCGGCAGTCGGGAGGAAGTGTGTATTTCAGGCTAACCTGAAGGATTACGATGGCACAGATAGCTTGGGGGTGGCGGAGACCCAGACCGGCATCCTGTAATCACTAGCTTGAGTGCTTAACAAAATCAAAAAGATGAATGTATATCATATGTGCTGCCCCTCTGTGTTTAGGAAGGTGAACTAATCAGAAATAAATGGAGAAAGTTGTTAAACAGATGGCATGTGGATTAACTACAAAAGGAAGTTAAAATCCAAATTGTATGGTAAGTCTGCCTCGTTGTAGCCATTCCTCCTGCTGCAGAGATTGTAATTACTTAACACCCACCCTAAGTTATGGTGCCCTTGGCAAATTCTTCATACTGGGTTTTTGATATCTAATTTTTTGAAAAAAGAATATCTGAAAATTGTGAGCTGTAGCAACATCAATAGTATGTGATATCCTAGGAAAAATGTGGACCCAGTTCTGAAAGCCAGATTGTTTAATTTTCATCCATGTTTTTGCCCTTAGACCTCATTTCCCCCCAAATGGTTTGTTTCTTTTTTAAAAAAAAGATTTTATTTATTTATTTTAGAGAGAGAAAGTACCAGCGGGGGGAGGAGCAGAGGAAGAGGGACAAGCAGATTCTGGGCTGAGTGCGGAGCCCCACGCAGGGCTGGATCCCAGGACCCTGAGATCATGACCTGAGCCAAAATCAATAGTCAGTTGCTTAACCAACTGAGCCACCTAGGTGCCCCAGTTTGTGTTTCTTTTTTGTTGCTATGAAAAAGGATGGTCATGACTCTGAGTTAGTCATTAGCCGATGGGCACTGGCTCTGAATCAGCAGCCAAAATGCAAACAAAAGAATTATTTGGAATTCCCGTTAAGGAAATCCTATGGGGTAGTTCTGAATTTTGTTCTATTGAAAAACTTAAAAGGAAGGTGAAATAATATTACATTATTTGGCTTTGATACATCAGATTTTGCCTCCTTTGAGCACCCATCCTGCTGGGTGGTAGAGAAATTGATTCTCACTAGTGCTCACCCCCACCACCACTACCCCAGGAATAAGGAAGTGTCAAGTGTCTGAGGTAGCCTGGAGCAGTAGCTCATGGGACTGGTTTCCACTGATTGCTCATTGTCCAGGTGGTCCCTAATAGGGCTGCTACGGTAAACAACTTCAGAGAGCACCATTCACCTACACACTAGGTGACTAGTCTAAAAACTATACTGTACATGGTTCCCCTAGAAAAAGTCAAAGAAGACATGTCACCTCAGCGCTGCTGGGCCAAGCTGTGGCATGGAAACTTTGCTAATTCTGGAAGCGACTGCAAACATGGTCAAGCTAGCTCTTCCCCTCTGAGATTCTTCCAACTCCCTGGAGCACAGTGCAGGAGTAGGGTGCCAGTTAATCTCATACCTCATCTCCTTCTAGGTTTAGGGGAACCTCACCAGAGCTTCCAAGATTCCTTCAACCTTCTTGCCTTTCCTCTCATAAGATGCATCCACTGGCCCACCCACCCATTGTCCTTCTAATCAACTTCAGTGGATCACCAGAAATAGGAATTTAGCCTTTTCTTGGTGGGGGAGGGACAAGATGGGGTGGAAAAATGAGATGTTAAAATCGGTGTGGTGTTTTCCTTCTGTTTTTCTAATTTATCCTGATCTACCGGGGGCTGAGTTAGTCCCAGAGCTTTTACCAGGAGGATTCTGAAGTAACTTGGCAAATGAGAAGAGGAGAGAGCATCCCAAGAGCGTTATAGCTCCTGGGGCGCCTGAGTGGCTCAGTCGTTAAGTGTCTGGCTTCGGCTCAGGTCACGATCCCAGGGTCCTGGGATCAAGCCCCGCATCGGAATCCATGCTCTGCGGGAAGACTGCTTCTCCCTTTCACACTCCCCCTGCTTGTGTTCCCTCTCTTGCCGTGTCTCTCTCTGTCAAATAAATAAAATCTTTAAAAAAAAAAAAAAAAAAAGAGTGTTATAGCTCCTGAAGAAGAGCCCAATTGTGACACCGTTAGCGGGAAAGAGAAGCCAGTAACTTGAGTGGAAGGCAGAATGGAAAAAGCAAAGCAAACTTTAAAGAAAGTGTCAGTTAATCTCTCCAGAGCATCTGTCAGGTGAGCAATTCTGCTTCTCTAAGTTTCCTTCTTCTGCAGGGCCTCACAGGTGGGTCTGCTTCCTCCCTCTGGTTCTAATCACTCCTCCTCGTTCTGGGCATCATCTAGTCCAATGGCACCCTGGCTCCAGAGAGTTCCCACCCTGTTGTATCAATCTATTGGTGTCAGAGTTAACTGGCTGAGAATGAAGTTTCCAGGCAATAAGTGTGGAGAAAAACCATTATAATTGGGAAGAGAATGGAGATACCAGCTCTACATACCAGCAGAGTTAAGGATTTCCCATGCAAAGACACATTCTGATTTACCCTGACATTTCCTCCTTGAAAAACAACTTTTATAATTCATTACTTTGCTTAGACATATTGCTCTACTGTTTCATAGATGCTTAACACCTTACAGGCTCTTTATTATCCCCCTTTGTGCCCTCATGGTAGTACTTAGCACATTGCCTTGCACACATTAGGTGTTCTATATTGGTTTGTGTAGTGGAAATAAAATCAAGAAGCTATGAAGATGGGGGAAAAAAAGACATAGGAACCAAAGCCACAGGTAACCATTTTTCATTAATCTTGTATAGCAGCAGCCCTACTCCTAAAAATTGTCATACCTTTGAAGTGAGACAGTGTCGTGTGTATGTGTGTGCATGTGAGTGTGTTTTAAAGGAGAAGTACAAAGCACTAAGTTGGCTGGTTGCTCAGCCACCCTCCCACCAGGGTGCTGGGAACCTGAGAGTCACTAATGAGTGTGGGTTTTATGCTTCCATTCGTCCCTGTTAGCTGGATCAGAAGAGAGCGTCTTTGAGCCTAAGCAGCCCACAAATCCTGGAGCACTTCCCTTTCATGTGCCCCACTGCTTATCTACTCTGACAACAATATGGTGAGACTTCCCTCCCTCTGGCTTAGGGCCATGGTCCCCATCAGAGCACACATAGTGCTTTAGGAGTGGGCAGAATAGCAGGAAAAGGTCAGAATGAATAGTTACTCCTCTTGAAAGAAATATACCTTAGTTCAATTGCTTGTCCACAAGAACATAGGACATCTCTGCAAGGCATTTGCCAAACCAGCAAGTGTTTCTGAGGATGGAGTGTTGAATTTCTAACCACAACTAGAGTCGGTCACCAAGGACACTCCTTTACAATGACTAGCAACCCTAATAAAAAGGGTTCTGACGGGGACGATCCATCTCACCCCTGAGGGGTGATAAAGGAGAAAGGGAAAGTGGTAGGTAAGGTACAGTATTTGGATCTCTTTTCTTGAGTGAGGAGAACAAAAATGATTTGACATCAGAGTGCTATGTAATGTCAAATGTCCCTAGTAGGTCTTACTGGGGAAGGGGGCAAGTGTCCAGCCCTTATTTAAAAGAGGCTGTAGATGCCATATCTCCTTTGCCTCTTTAAAATTTCTGTCTTTCATCCTAAGAGGTTTTCTCATTTGAAATGGGAAAAAAGGACACCAATTTGCAATGCCACTGATAAATGAGACAAAGCTTAAAACAGTCAGTTGATGTGACGTGTCCATTCACTTTTGATGTGCCATAAGCCATCCTAAAACTTGGTGGCTTAAGACATATTTATTTCACTCCCAGTTCTGTAGGCCAACAGTTGGTCCGAAGTTCTGGTCTAGGCTGGGCTATGGTATCCATGGTCAGCTCTGAATCTGTGAGAGGCAAGAACAACTCATCTCTGCTCCAGAACATCTTTCATCTTCCAAGAAGCCAGAGCCCCTTGACCTGATGGCTGGCAGACTTCCAAGACATGAAGCTAAGTTGCTCCCAGTTTCTGGAGGCTGAAGCTCACAACTGGTACAGCATGGTTTTCTGCCTCCTTCTATTGGCCAAAGCAAGCCACATGGTTAAAGCCAGGTTTAAGGGGTCAGGGAGAGACTCGACCTCTTGAAAGGAGAACTGCAAAATTATTTTTCAAAGCCGTGTGATTTCAGAGGAGTCTAGTAACTGGTAACTTTCTCAAACTATCTGCACAGTGTGACTTTTCGGCACTCGGTCCTAGCCTCTGTCACAGCTTTGAAGAAATCCAGAGGCAACCCTGTAGCTGATGTGAAAGAGCAGCAGACTAAGAATCGGGAAACCTGATTCCCTATCCTGATCCTGCCATCATCAAACTGTGATGCTGTAACTCTGATCATGTGTCTACAAAATGAAGGAGGTGGATTCAGTAAATTCTAAGACTCTTTCCATAATTCAAGTCCTATGATTCTTGGATAAAAACAGGTTTCCTTTCAGTAGCTCATAAGTAAGCATGGATATATTTTTTGTATTAAAAATGGGTATTATTATCTTTTTCATGATCTTCTGCTCTAATTAACAACCACGGCTAGCTTGTCTGGTATCTCCTTCAGATATTTGGATTCATTGGGAGGCAAATAAGTATAATAAATAGTCTCTATTTGGTTTTAATTACCCATTGCACAAATAACATTGTAAATACAGTGTCACAAACAAACATTCAAAAATCCTACCTCTCACATAATATATGCATAATTGCATATGTTCCATGAATACGTATGTATAACACGCATAGTATTTAAAATTCATGGTCATCATATTTAAAGCATATGTCGTTATTCTAAGAAACGTACATACAGAAAAGTGCACATATTTAAGTATACAGTTGAATTAATTTTCCAAATTTAAACATACATTCATAGTAAGCATCCAGATCAAATAAAATGTTACCAAAACCTCAAAAGCCCTCCTCATTTTCCCCTCCCAAGGACTGCCCAGCTCCTGAAAGTTAACCAGTATCTTGGCTTCTATTCCTATAGATCAGTTTCACCTGTTTTTGCCCTTCATGTAAATAGAATTATACAACATGTACTCTTTTCTACCTGGCTTCTTTATGTTTGTGATTCATTATGTTTGTGATTCATTATGATTCATTCATGCTATTGCACAGAGCAGCAGTTTGTTCATTTTCATTGCTATAAATTATTTCAGTGTACGAACATACCAATAATTTATTCCTCTATTCCACTGTTGGGCCTTGTGGTAGTTTCCAGTTTGGGGTCATTATGAATAGTACTTCTGTGAACACGCTCATAAATGTTTTTCGTGCACACATGTACAGATTTATTACATTTATACTTAGGAGTGGAATTGTTGAGCCATAAGTTTTATGTTCAGCTGTAGTAGATTCTGTTAAACAGTTTTCCAAATGGATTTTGCCAAATTACATCGTTATCAGCAACATATCAGAGTTCCAACCAGTCTACATCTTTAACAACATTTGGTGATGTCAGCCTTTTTAAATTGTAACAAATCTAGTAAGTGTGTACAGGTATGTCATTGTGGTTCTATCAGGGTCATTTTTCTGATGCTTTTTGCATGTGTATATTTATACTACATTAAAGATCATCCTCTGAAGTTCTATCTGGACCTTGAATTCTCTGATTCTTCCTTTTCTGGTATGGAATTTAAAAGAAAACACATATGCAAAAGCAAAATGTGATCTATATACATACAGCGGACAATTATTCCATCCTAAAAAGGAAGTTCTAGCATGTTATAACACGGATAAAAACTGGGAGCCTGGGTAGCTCGGTCAGTTAAGCATTTGTCTTCGGCTCAGGTCATGATCCCGGAGTCCCAAGATCGAGTTCCACATTGGGCTCCCCGCTCAGTGAGGAGTCTGCTTCTCCCTCTGACCCTGCCCCCTCTCATGCCATCTCTCTCACTCACTCTCTGTCTCAAAGAAATAAATAAAATGGATGAAAATTAAGGACATTATGCGAAGTGAAATAACATTGTGCTCTTTTAGTCACAAAAAGACAAATATTGTCTTATTTCACTTATATGAGGTATTAGAATAGTCAAAATCATATAGACAGAAAGTAGAATGATGGTTATCAGGAGCCAGGGTTGGGGGATGAGGAGGGAGGTTGGTTGGGTATAGAGTTTCAATTTTGCAAGATAAAAAGAATTCTGGAGATGGGTAGTGGTAATGGTGTACAATAACATGAATGTGCATAATACCACTGAACTTTATGCTTAAAAATGGTTAAATGGCAAACCTTGTTATGTGTATTTTATCAGTATTTTTTTTAAAAAGCAGAAAGAAAATAGACATCAATCCCAAACTTTGTATAAAGTATATGGTATCCCCTCTTGTCCTTGACCTTCAAAGTTCTTTCAGGAGATGCCAGGTGGGCTATGAAGAGAAAGAAGAATATGATGAAGAATGTTTCCAAGCATCACATGTTCTTTTACCAAGCACCAGAGAAGTCATTTACATCCTTCCACTCACCAAAAAAAAAAAAAAAAAAAAAAAAAAGAATCACTGGGTGTACAGAGTCACAAGGAAGCAGATTTCAAGTCAATATAGGAAAATACCCATCTTTTAATAAATTGAAGAACAACAAAATGGCCTTCTGGACACTGGCTATGTTTGAATTTTTCTTTTGAAGGATGCTACAGGGACAGGAAAACTGAAGTTCCTCCTGATTCTATAATTCTAGTAGTTTTTTCTTGACAGTTGATTCTTAAACTGAATATGAACACTGATTATTGCTGGCTTATTTGAAGTGCCTTTTTGAAAGTATTTCCTCCTTCCCAAGAGGTAGGTGGTCCTTTCAGATCATTCACAACCATGACCCAACGGGCCTATATGAGCCCAACAAAAATAGCTTTGAGATGACATATGTCATTGTTAAGAATAAACTCTGATAACAAGAAAAAAGAATAAAATCTGATTGAAACCATCCAACTTCATAGATACCCATTAGATTGCCTGCTTTCTTAGGGACTTGGTGTTATAGACTGGATGTTTGTATCACCCTCAAAATTCACATGTAAAATCCTAATCTCTAATGTGATAGTATTTGGAGGTGGGGCCATTGGGAGGTGATTGCGTGATTAGGATGAAATCCTCAATGAATGGTGTTAGTGCTCTTATAAAAGGGACCTCAGAGAGCTCCCTCACTTTTTCTGCTAAGTGATGACATAGTGAGTGAGAAGACAGCTGTCTTAGGAACCATGAAACAGACCTTCACCAGACACAGAATCTGCTGGTGCCTTGATGTTGGACTTCCCAGCTTCCAGCCTCCGTTTAGCATAAACGGACTAAGATACTTGGCTCCTTAACCTCAATAATATTCTATAACCAAGCCCTTAGTCTCTGGTACCTCCCATTTGAACTCCTACTGATTCTCCCCTAAACTCCTTAGGGTGGAGTAGATGCCATCCCGTTGCTCCTCTGGGACTCCCCCGGCACAGTCCCTGTCCAGCCTTGTAATGTCCTATGTGATGCCAAGTGAGAAGAGAGATGGATGAAATATTTCTTATTCAATCCATTCCCTGTCTGAAATGGAAACCAGCTTAATGACAGGCATAAACACTGTGATCATTTTTAACTAGGATATGAATCAGCTTAGTGTAAAAGACTCTTTTATAGCTATTTTTATTTTCATTGGAGCTTTGTCAGGAAACATTATTTTAATAGGTGCTAAATCCAAGCTTAATTTTTAACCTACTTAGGTCTCCAATATTCTTCAACCTGAACTATTTAAGGCGATTTATGTAGTCAGGTCTGTATGCACAGTGCACTTGGAAACATTTTACTCAGCTTGAAGAAAAATTTATGTCAAAAGATGCTCTCAATGGTGTATAAATAGATGATTTATAAGATCCATATTAGTTTTAGGTAGCTATGATTGCTATTAAGTAATAATAATGGAGATCATTTATTGACTGCTTTCATTTCATGAGGGAGAGAGGTGCAATCATTTTCACCCATTTTATACATGAGGAAACTAAATCTTAGTAAAGATGAATAAGCTGCCGAGGTCATTCCCAGTGCCTGGATTCTAATTCTGGCTACAGTGCACATGTGTTCTTAACCACTGCTCTCTGTAAAGGGCATTGAGTTGTCATCCTCATTTACTGAGCCAGACCAAAAGGAAACAGGCCTCAGGAATGAGAAGGGATATGAGTTGGATAGAAAAATTCACCATCAGTAAGAGTTAACAAGCAGTGAAAAATGTTACCATAAAGAAGCTATGACATATTTGCCACAATATTTTAAAAGACATTATATGACCCTATCCAACTAAATCAATCAGATGAAATTGACTAAATCAGAGACTGAAGGAACAGTGGAAGAATATTCCATTCTGAAATTCTACATCTAGTGAGGTCCCAGGGAGAGTCAAATCTGTTTATCCATTGAAAGTTTTACTTAAACATAATCTGTTAAGGATGATGCTAAGGCAGTTTATCACTGTTTTGCCTGGCATATAGAAGACATCCAAGAAATATTTATTGACTGCCTAATTGGTTGAATTTGAGCATGTCCTGGCCTACGTGGGTGGGCAGATGGGGTGGGCTAGCTATGGTTTTATTGAGATGTAGGCTTGATGAGCCTTCTTAGATATGAAATAACTAAATTAGTTTGGGGTGGTGGCAGAAGCTGTAGAGTACAAGACTTCCAAACAAATGGGAGGAAAACCATGGCTATAGTCCTTGTCCCAAAAAAGAGAAAGTCAGAGCCCTTAAGTTTGATATGATAGTCTTGGCTGAACTTTGGAGAAAGGGGTAGTTTACATGCAAAACAGTCCCTCCTGCATCTACATTGAGCTTTGGGTGAGTCTTGAGGGAAATTATCAGCTAGTGAAAAAGTGTAGTGTCTTCAAGAAGCTGGGAACATTTGTTTCTGATTTCAGTTCAGACCTTAGCCCTGAAGAGAGGAGCACCTATATCTCACAGCTCATGGGAGATGTTGATGCTGAACAACATGCTAACAACTATAAGTCCAGACAGATGACATGAAGTAGAAGCCACAGAAGATGTTTTGAGGACCATTAGAATGGGGAGGGGCAGGGGTCTCATGGAAACCAAGGCCTAAGCAGAATGTCAGAAACAACAGACAGATAGAAGGTAGGTTCCTTGAGTAGAAGAGGTCTGCAACAGCTTGCTGCCCAGGACAAATTAGGTCCCCTGCAGTACTGTAACCAACTATCTCTGTCCTTGGGGCCTGGCAGAAAGAGCACTGGTCAGAATTGTCTCCTACAGCCAGAGCTCCTGGGACTAGGCTAGATGTTGGGAAGTTCTCTATTTATCTTCTGGTGCTCCCAAGAAGCCACATCCCTCATCTTTACAGGAAAGTAGACAGAAAAGTAACTCTACAGGGAAGTTCCCATATAGCAGACTTACTTACTTTGTTATATGGGAACACTTGGCATTATCAGAGATCAAGGGAAAACAAGGGTATTTGTAAATGTCCTCTTTACAAAGCTCTTGTATTCAAGTTAATACAGGTGTTAACTCTGATAATGAAATGGATATTTATTTATCTTAACACTAATTTTATTATTTCCTCAAAAGACTCATAGAAGAAATTTCCGCTGTCTCAGTACCAAGAATAGTTTTGCTTCTTTCAAGCAGCAATTTTTGCTTTTATGGTACTTGTGCTGTGAATTGTAGGACAAATATTGATCCCTGCAAACTAATCAGAACAGATCTAAATTTGTGACCATACATCTTTATAGAATATAGTTCTTATGGTATGCTTTTGCTACTCTAACTTTCTAAATCTTACTTTACCCCAACGTTACTCAAATATTTCAATTTACTTACACTGATTTTCTCTTAATTCAATTGGGAAATCACTTTTTATTTAGTTTTGTTATTGTCATTGTTGTTGTGTATTTGGGATTTGTGTGTGTGTGTGTGTGTGTGTGTGTGTGTGTGTGTGTTTGTTTTGGTGTACATTCTGCATTCCATAAGTCACCACAAATCCTTTTGGGAATGAGTCAGTATAAGAAAGTAATGAGATATAATGAAATAATTAGGAATTTCTTTGACAATTTTAAAGCTTCAGACATTGATAAAAGAAATTGAAGAAGCCACAAGTAAATGGGAAGATATACCATGTTCATGGATTAGAAATATTAATATTTTTTAAATATTCATACTACCCAAAGCAATTTACAGATTTAATGCAAAATTCCACTGGCATTTTTCACAGAAATAAAAAAAGATCTAAAACATATGGAACCACAAAAGATTCTGAATAGCCAAAGCAAACTTGAAACAAGTGGGACTACATCAAACTAAAAAGATTCAGCACAGCAAGGGAAACCATTAACAAATGAAAAGGCAACCTATGGAATGAGAGAAAATATTTGTAAACTACTTGTTCGGTAAGAGGTTAATATCCAAAATATACAAAGAAGTCATACAACTCAATAACAAAAAGCAAAACAAAACAAACAACCCATGTAAAAGTGGGCAAAGGACCTGACTATGTAGACATTTTTCTAAAGAAGACATACAAATGGCCATAGGTACATAAAAAGGTGCTCAACATCACTAATCATCAGGAAAATGGAAATCAAAACCACGATGAGATATCACCTCACACCTGTTAGGACATCCATCATCAAAAAGATAAAAGATAACAACTGCTGGTGAGGATGTGGAAAAAAGGGAACCCTTGGACACTGTTGGAGGGGGGATATAAATTGCAACAGCCACTATGGAAAACAGTATAGAGTTCCTCAAGAAATTAAAAATAGAACTACCATATGATCCAGTAATCCCACTTCTGGGTATATATCAAAAAAATAAAATAATTATCTCAAAGAGATATCTGTACTCTCAATGTTCATTGGCAGCATTATTCACAATAGCCAAGATATGGAAGCAACCTTGATAGATGAATGCATAAAGAAAGTGTAGTGTATATATACAATGAAAAATTATTTAGCTTTAAAAAAGGAGGAAACTCTTTCATTTGCAACAACATAGATCTAAAAAAGAAATTAAAACTCATAGAAACAGAAAATAGAAAATTGGTTGCCAAGGATTGGAGGAATGGGGGAAATAGGAAGAGTTTGGTAAAAGGTACAGACCTTTAGTTATAAAATGAGTAAGTTCTGAGGTTCTAATGTGAAACATGGTGATTATAGTTGCTAACCCTGTATTATATCATTGAAACTTGTTACGACAGTAGGACTTAAATGTTCTCATGCACACAGAAAGGTAAAATATGTGAGATGATGAGTATGTTAATTACCTTGACGGGGTATCCTTTCATAAAGTGTATGTAGAGTTGACTTTTGAACAACATGGGTTTGAACTGCACGGGTCCATTTAAACATGGATTTTCTACAGTACAGTCCTGTAAGTATATTCTCTCATCCTTATGATTCTCTTAATAATATTTTCTGTTTGATCTCATGTTATGATACTATTATACTGTATAAGAATACAGTACATAATAAATATAACATACAAACTATGTTGTGTTAACTGACTATGTTATCAGTAAGGTTTCTGATCAATAGTAGGCTACTAGTAGTTACGTTTTTGGGGGGTCAAAAGTTATACACAGGGGGCGCCTGACTGGCTTAGTCCATACAGCATGCAACTCTTGATCTCAGGGTCATAAGTTCAATCCCCACATGGGGTGTGGAGTCTCCTTAAAAAAAAAAAAAATTTAAATTTAAAAAAATTTTTTAAAAAGAAGCTGACAATATAAAAAAAAGTTATACACAATTTTCAACTGCATAGGGGGTGCCAGTGTTTCTAATGCCCATGTTGCTCAAGGGTCAACTGTATATCAAACCATCACGGTGTACACTTTAAATATCTTACAATGTTGTATCAATTATATCTCAGTAAAGCTGAAAATAAAATAAAATGTAGACTGCAAAAATAATAAAACAACAATATTAAAGCTTTGAAATCTCTGGAGTCATCTTTTTTTCATTTTTCAAAGCAAACACCACCTCCATATTTTCCTCATCCTATCAAATTGAGAGCTATATTGTGGAAGATGCTTATGTGGCACACTGATGTCATGGTACCTTTAGGGCATTGGGAAGTTATCATGAATTTATAAGATATTCTCAAAATCTCACCAGCTTGTAAATTCCATGAGGACAAGAGCTGGTGGTTTTGCTTGCTGCTGAATTCTCTGTATCTAGCACAGTGTCTATGAGGCACTCAGAATTATTTGTTAAATCAACAGTCCTACCACTGGGCTACTGCACTGTCATCAGAATAAATATGGGGAAACAACTAGCAGTTTCTGTAACAGTTAAGCATGAAGATACCACTAGAGACTTAGAAATAATAATGCATTTGAAGTTTGGAATTGTCGTTTGGAGGAATCATTGCAGTAAATCAGTAAAAAAGCTTAATAGCTATAATTCCCCCAAATTCTGCTATATTTATTCCATTTTAATCTTCTCTGACCTTCCCTTCCTATTTCCCACCTCAACTCTAGGGAATGGAAAGACAGATCCATATGTCTCTTTTTCCCTACCTCCTTGTTTAAGACTTAACATTAACAGTAAGTGCTAGGAAGCCAAGATTTAGAATCTCTAAGAGTTAAAATGAGAAGAAGCATGAAAAAGACCATGATCCATTTTCCGTAAGCCCGTTGATCTTCCTGAGTTCCTACTGTCAACGGATTCTCCTCAGCAGGTTTCATTTCAATCCATTGCCAACTAGTATGTATGGAGTCAGCATGAAAGTATAAATCACATTATGGCTAAATGCAGAGGATATAAGTGGCTCAAAACGGTATCCAAAGACACTGAATTCAAAATGAGATGCTGCAGATTTCTGTGACCAAGTCACTAAAAAAAGCATTCCTGTAAAACGAACAAGTAACTCAGAAAAAATAAATCAAAATAGTGAGTTTTTTTCTTTTTTTTTCTTGTTTTTTAATTGTGCAAAAAATAAAAGGGAGATATCAAAGTCTTGCTTGTCACAGAATACTATTTTAAATTGGTTGAAACTGATACTCCAGTGTTCTGTTGTTTTCGGTTGGTTTAGTTTGGTTTGGGTTTTTGCTAGCACTTCAGTGAAGTGCTAGCTAGAATCTCTGAGTCTAAGAGGGACTCTTGAGATCTCACCCTTAATTAGTTCATCTATCACCATCAGCATGATGCAAGAGAGGGGGAAAATGTATATTTTTAAAAGTAATTAAAACCCTATTGGAGATGAATCTCAAATGCATTCATTAAGTGAAAGAAGCCAGACTCAAAATACTACCTGCTGTATGATTTCATTTATGTAACATTCTGGAAAAGGCAAAATAATAGGGACAGAAAACAAACCAGTGGCTGCCAAAGCCTAGGGTTGGGGTAGGAATACCATAAAGGAGTGGTGAGGATTGGGGGGCGGTAACAGAAACGTTATATGTCTTGTCATTGTGGTTACACAACTGCACGCATCTATCAAAACTCACAAAAATGTACACAAAAATAGTGCATTTACTGTATTTAAGTAATTCCATAATAAAAATAAAATGAGGGGGAAACCTCTATTGACACAAGCACGCCAGTTTCTCCCCAAAGGATGGGAGGATGGGGAATGCAACGAGATAGAGCAGATGGAGTAGAAGTACCATTAGCCTCTCATAACTACGACTCTTTATGCCACAAGCATTATCTCATTTGGTTCTCACATTTGTTTGTCTGAAGTTATATACTGAGTAGGCCTGGGACATGGGTTTCAAACCCCACTCTGTCTGACTCCAAACCCCAAGGTTTTCATAACGCTACTCAACTGCTTCTCCCACTATGTGCGGGTGCTGAATGTACAGAAATGCATTTACTTCCCAGGACCTGGTGGTAAACGCATCAGTTGCCCGTCTCTCACAGATGAGGAAACTAAGCAGAGCTTCGCAACTTGCTCAAGAGCCAGAGCCTGCATTCAGACCCAGGCCTGTCGGACCCTACGCCATGTTTTTGTGGCTGTTGTTGTTTGTTTCTTCTCGTTTTCACTCTTCCCATCGCTTTTCTCTATAAAAGCTGAAAATTATGAAGCGAGTATATGTGTATCATTTTTCATACTCAGGCACACAGGAATGCAGGCCCTGTTACTAAAGAATTTTCAAATGTGGCTACCTTGAGCAGGTAATAATAAGTCACAGACTAACACCTAGCGAACTATACATGTGGAATCAATTAATTGTAATAAGTATTAATTAATTAATTAAAAGTAAATACACCTTATTAAAATTTGCAGATGTTGAGTGGAAACTGAAAACACAACTTTTATTTATCTATTTTTAAAGATTTTGTTTATTCATGGGAGAGAGCACACGAGGGAGCACAAGCAGGGGGAGGGAGAAGCAGACTCCCCACTGAACAGGGAGCCCGATGCGGAACTCAATCCCAGGACCCTGGGATCATGACCTCAGCCGAAGGCAGACGCTTAACCAACTAAGCCACCCAGGTGCCTGGAAAACATGGCTTTTAGAATCAGATGACCCAGGTCTGAAACCCCGTTTAACACTTACTAGCCAACTACTGGACAAATTTCTTAAATTTTCTGTGCCTCAGTTTCTTTATCTGTAAACTAAAGATGACCATAGTACCAAACTTATAGTGTTGTTGTTGGAATTAAATGAGTTAATCTGTATAAAGCACTTAGAACAAGGGGCACCTGGGTGGCTCAGTTGGTTGAGCATCCAACTCTTGGTTTCAGCCCAGGTCATGATCTCAGGGTCCTGAGATTGAGCCCTGCCTTAGGCTCCGTTCTATCAAGACTCAAGTGGGGAGTCTGCTTGAGATTCTCTTTCTCCCTCTCCCTCTGCCCCTCTGCCTGCTCCCCTGCTCTCTCTCTCAAACAAACAAATCTTTAAAATAATAAATAAATAACACTTGGAACAGTGCCTGGGATATGTGGTAAAGAATTGATACATGATTTTATTTGTTTTATTTTCTTTTGGAGGAAGCAAATACAGAAATACAGAAGGAGAAGACATAAAAGATGGTCAACTCCAGGGGCACCTGGGTGGTTCAGTTGGTTAAACATCCGGCTCTTGATTTCGGCTCAGGTCATGATCTCAGGGTCGTGAGATCGAGCCCTGCGTCAGGCTCTGCAATGAGCGCTGGAGGCTCCTCAAAGAATCTCTCACTCCCTCTCCCTCTCCCTCTGCCCTTTCCCTCCCTAAAAAAAAGATGGTCAACTCCAACAACCAAATGCTTGCTGCTTTCCTTCCTTCTTTTTTCTATCTTCCTTTCCTTCTTTTGAACACACACACACACACACACAAATGTTATAACCTGAGGGTAATCAAAACAGAGTAAAAACTAAAAATCTAAAAGAAAAAGAAGAAAGAAAGAAAGAAAGAAAGAAGAAAGAAGAAAGAAAGAAGAAACGAAAAGAAAAAAGAAAAGAAAAGAAAAGAAAAAAAACTCCCCCAGGTCTTACATATGGCTCTATAATCCTAAAGGGGTGAAAGAAGTATTGAAACTGGGAAACAGGCACCTGGGTGGCTCAGATGGTTAAGCGTCTGCCTTCGGCTCAGGTCATGATCCCAGGGTCCTGGGATCGAGTCCCGCGTCTGGCTGCCTGCTCAGTGGGGAGTCTGCTTCTCCCTCTGCCTGTAGCTCTCCCTGCTTGTGCTCTCTCTCTCTGTCAAATCAATAAATAAAATCTCAAAAAAAAAAAAAAAAAAAGAAACTGGGAAACAAATCATAAAATTCCTTTAAGATAAAATCTTTGTTTGAGCCTTAAATCTGTCTTATTTATCATTAAATACCCAGTTGTAAAGCTCAATATATACTATACTTATCAAAGTGTTACTGATTTCTGACTGTGCCAGATTGTACAAGGACCATGTAGGTTAAATTTCAGAGGCTGACATCACCTATTGGTCAAACCTTGGGAATTAGCTAGATAGGTTGCTTTTTTAGGGAAAATTCCAATTATCTATTGTTGTTTAAGAAGCCACCCCAAAACTTAGTGGCTTAAAACAACGATTTAATATTTTTTCTTGCAATTGTGTGGGTTGACTGAGCCCACTTGGACTCTTCTGGCTTAAGATCTCTCATATAGTTCGAATCAGATGGTGGCTGGCACTGGAATCATCTGATGGTTTAACTGGGCTGGACATGAGAAATGGCTCACTCACATGGCTGGCAGTCAATGCTGGCTGTGTGGGGGCTAGACGTTCATCTGGGACTGTGGACCACAGTACCTGTAGGGGGCCTCTCTATGCAACTATTCTCCTCATAGGATGGTGGTTGATTTCCAAGGAGAGTCCTGAGAGGGAATATCCCATGGGCAAGCATCCTGAGAGGCCCAGGAAGAAGCCATTAAGCTTCTTATAACCCAGCCACAGAGGTTCTAAAATGTCAGTTCCTCCTCATCTCTCAATGAAGCAGGTCACTCAGCCCAACCCAAATCCAAGGGGAGAGGAGTTAGATTCCACCTCTTGATGGGAAGAGCAGCATGTACCTAAGGGGAGGAAAGGAATTAATGGTGACCAACCTTAGAGACCATCACAAAAAGAGACAAATGCAGGAAATAAACATAGGCATAAAAAGCAATAGGCACTATCAGTTGGCCATTTTTCCCCAACAAGGATCCCATTAAAAGGATGTGAACTTTACAAGTTTGGGCTCTTCTTTCCCAGTTCCCTCCCACAGACACAACTGTTCCCATGTAGACTAAGAATCAGAGAGTTCTTGGCCATGAGGTGCCCACTGGTTAGAGTACTGGGTAATTTAGAGCCAGGTCTCATCTGATACTCACTATGTACTTGTCACCAGCAGGTCCTCAATTGTCCTTGATGGTTTTGTCCTCTTCCCTCTCCTTTACCCACTTCAAGGACATGGTTGCTTCTCCTGACAGCATTAGGATAAGACTATACGCAAACAATGCGTAAAAGATAAGAGCCAAACCAGATCTTCTGCCCTCCACCCCCACCCCCCACCAAGTAAGTTTCTGATCTATTTTTTATTTATTTTTTCTGATTTATTTTCTAAATGAATTAAACATGTTTAGAACAAGTTCAAACTTACAGAATTATTACAAAGATTTTACAAGCTGTTCTTGTATACCCCACATTCTGTCTTCCCTGTTCTGAACATTCTATGTTAGCAGGGGACATTATTACAATTCACAAATCGACACTGATATCTTATTATTATTAACTAAAATTCATATCTTACTGAAATTGCCTCAATTTCTCCCTGATGTCCTTTTGCTGTTCCAGGATCTAAGTCCTGTGACCACACACACATTTAGTTGTTTTGTCTCCGTGTTGTTTGTTCGTTTGTTCTGTGTCCTTATCTTACTCTTGGTTGTGGCCATTTCTCAGACTTCTTTGTTTTTCCTGACATTTGAGGCATAGTGAGCAGGTATTTGTAGAATGCCCCTCAATTAGGAGCCGTCTCCTGTATTTCTCAAGGTTAGACTAGTTAGGATGTGTTTGGGGGTTGTTTTATTTTTCATCTTTCTGACCTGATCTCTTCATTAGTCTCAATAATAATAATAGTCTCAAAGTCTCATATTTGGAAAGAAAAAGAAGGCTATTGGGAGGGGACACCTGGGTGACTCAGCTGGTTAAGCATCTGCCTTTGGCTCAGGTCATGATCCCAGCATCCTGGGATCGAGTCCCGCATTGGGCTCCTTGCTCAGTGGGGAGCCTGCTTTTCCCTCTCCCCCTGCTCATGCTCTCTCTCGTTCTCTCATAAATAAAATTTTTAAAAATAAATAAATAAATAAATAAATAAATAAATAAATAAGAAGGCTATTGGGAGGATAATATTGTGATTTTTCTTAATCTGGAATCTGACTTGGAAGATCTAAAACTGTGGACTGAATTTCCTGCTGGAAGCACTGACTTCAAAACATGTTGGACTCTCAGGAACAAGGATTATGATACCATAAATACATGAATATGCACAATTTTTTCAAAATGAAATCACTTAGCCTTTTCTCTGGGAATTATGAAGCCCTGCCAATTCAGTCAAAATACCTGCTCAGAGCCTAACCATATTGTGTGTGTTTTCAACCTTACCAAATAGCAGTCCTTAAAATCTGTCATTTTTCCTTGAATGGAAGAATTTTGGCTTCCCACTTATGTAAGTGAATTTCATGACAACCTCTCTAGGAAAATTCACAGAATGAAGAGGAGTGGTTTGCTCTGGCAGATAAACAGCCTCTCCACTCAACATTTCTTCAATGTGTTGTTTGTATTTCTCTCCTTACAGTTTCCTTTCCCCATACGGAGGGAACATATTTTCAGGCAAACAGAAATATGTTCATATCAATATTTGGTTGAGATTTTGTCACAATGTTCCCCCTTGGCATCTACTTAACTGCTGTTAAGTAACAGACTTTCCATATTTACAGTGTCAACAAATGCTCAGGGAATTTTTATTTATTTTCTTCAGCCTGTAACAAAATGGTTTTATTAAATTGAACTGCCAGTGGGGAATACTGTGGAAGGCTCTCCCCCGCCCTTCTCTCTCTCTCTCCTTCCTTCTCCCCTCCTTCTCCCCTCCTCAACACACACACTACTTTGTAAATAAAATCTGAAAATGGAAAAGGATGCCAGGCCTAGTAATAGTCATAATGGTTTTAAAATCCCAGCCCAGGTATGAGATTTGTGAGCAATCTTATTTACTGAGGGAGTTGTGTTAGTCTATGTGTTGCCACCAACTCTCATTCTGGGGAACTGTCTCCCTGGCCCTCTCTGGACTTCATTTCCTACATTTGATTTAGGAAATTAGATGAGATGATTCCTGATTACTTTTCCAGCACTAAAATCCCATGACACAATATGTTCTTTTATTCATAAACCTCCTATAATAACAGTGGTATGCTGGTAAAGCAACTCTCTTGGAAGACAAGCCCCGATTCATAGCATTTGCTAATTTCTGTGGTGTTTAGTATGTCCATTATGGGCAATTTCAAGCTACCAGCATTTTAACAACAAGCTTTCAAAACAATGACAACCAGCTTTCAAATGTTCTGAATATTTAGAAATCAGTTCTCATGGGGTGCTATGAGTTTGCTCCAGCGTACCAATCAAACAGTCAATAATAAGGATTGGGATTAAATTTTATTGGGGATTCAATTTATTTTGGAAAAAAAGTTCATATATGCTTTCTGATTCAACTAACACAATTCCGAGAGTGAAAATATTGTGTGTATTCTATACAACCCCTTTCTTTCTATTCTCACTGCCACCCCCTTAGTTGAGCCACCCAAATCCAGATTATTACAAGAGTCACCATAACTACCTAAATTAGTTTTGATTCCCCCAGAAGCAGAGCCTTAGGGAAGGACTCAAATTCAGGTAGTTTATCTGGGAAGAGATAAGAACATAGATATGGGAGAAGGGAAGCAAGAGTCTATATTTACCATGTCTTTATTTTCTGTATTCTGATGCTTTGACATCTAGAGCCTTACTGACTTTGGGGGCTGGCGGGTGGGAGAGGACTGCCCCTCCCAGAGTTGGCCATTTCCTAGAGATAGTTAACAACTTGCCATGAGCAAGTTTCAAATACAAGCCAACCCATCCAGAGCCCACATCCTAACCACCTCCTTTATTGGGCTTTCATGGCTCCAGGCCATTATTCACCCACCTTAATCACCCAGGACCGTGTACCAGACAACCAGGAACAACCCCATGCTTTAGATCCTGCTGAAATTATTCCCAATCCTAAACCCGCTTATTCTGCCCCTTCTGTCCCTTCTCGAGGAAACCACAATAAGGGCTCTTTCTTAGTTTCCTCTCTCCTTCTGCCTCCTGACAAACCTCATTGCTTTCCCTTTACCCCACCAACCCCCTGTGGCAGGGGTGCCCGCCCCTCCTCTTAGGAACTCTGAGTAACAAACTACCTTCCCGATGACAATTACTGCCTGATCTGATTGGTCTGTTAATATACTATATTCTAAAAACTGTTGAAAGCAAAGACAGTCATTAAAGCATTTATCAAGCCAACTACACACTTGGCTGTTGGAGTCTCATCTCACTTGGAGCCAGTGTGGAACTCATACCTCAAGGTTATCCCTGGAGGAACAAGGGAATTGGGCTATTTACACACCAAATCCTGTCTCGTGGAGTGCCAAACCTGGCTCCAACGAAAAGAGACAGCTCTGAGGCAAAGACAGTCAGGTGCTGAGGGACTCAGATAAAGTGATATGAGCAGGGCACTAATAATGCTGCTGCCCTACTGACCAGAGCGCCCTTTGGGCCCCTGAGCCTTCACATCCTCTTTGGGTCCCTAAACCCATCAGGGATGTCACCTGGAGTTGCTTGAAACTTTAGGGCCTATAAATTCCAAAATGTGTCTCTGCTTCAACCAATTACAAAAATCCATGGTGACCCAGGTTCTCCTAATCTCAATCCTTCCTTCTCCAGTGGCGAATCAAACATGGCCAAAGCCCTGGCAATCCTCCGGAGCCATCGCCCACAGCCAACACGCTGACTGAACATCTTCACAGACTGTTCTACTTCCTCAACAATCCTGGAACTTCTTCCACTACTTAGCTTCTTGAGTTATACCCATGCAAAAGTTTGTGCGTACCCGCCATGCCTGTGCAGGCCACAGAGAACCTCAGGAATCACCTCAGGCCCGTCCCTCCCTAGCTTCTGTAACGACCCTTCCTCCCTGATTCCTAGGTGTCCCGATTTCCCTTGAGTGACCTCAGTCCCTCTCTCTGTCGTTTGAGCAATCTGATTTCTAAATGTTTACTGCCCTCTGATCAGGCAGCCTTGAAGGATACTGCAGCTCCCAGAAATTATTTATCAGTCTATTACACTGCCTCATGTCTCCTACATTAAATATTTGCTAGGTGAATGAATACACCCTCAGCAATGAAGGGCGGGAGATAATACATTTATCCTGACTCTGCTTTGCACTTCCATTGCAGCATGCCCTCTTCCTCGATATCATCGACTTTACCCCTTTCCCATACCAATGTCTACTCATCTCTACCCATAACCATAAAGACTTAGCACAGTCTTCCTCCCTCCCCCAAGTTCTGGCTGGAAACAAGACAGGTTACTGATGTAGACTGTCTGCAAACATGGCTACCAACCATTCTTTTCATCCTTGTAAAAGCACCCTGCTTCTCCCATCAACTGAGGGACACTAATGGCCCTCCTCTTGACTCTTAGTTTGGCCCTGTGATTTGCTTTGACTAATAGAATACAAGTGATGTTCTGTGAGTTCTAGAGCCTTAGCCACAAGAGGTCATGCAGCTTCCATTTTCCCTTTCTTGGGGTCCAACCATCACGGTCCAGATTCATAATGGATGGGAAATACTGATAGAGAGGGAGAGAAGGGGGGAGGGTGGTGCAGGCAGCCCCCAGCCGTTCCAGCCATTCTAGAACCAGACAAGTTTCCAGACATGTGGGTGAAACCATCTCGGATATTCCCAGGATGATTTGCAGCCATGAGGCTTCCAGTCGTACCACTTGGAGCACAAGAACTGCTCAGCTAATCCCAGTCAACCCACAGAATTATGAGAAATAATACAACTTATTTTTTTAGCCACTAAATTTTGGGGTTCTTTATTGTACAGTAATAGATAACAGTTTTTTAAATTCCCTTTCTTAACTCCTTACTACACCCAGCATTTATTTGATTAATAGAAAAGAAATCCAGTCACTGAAAAAGGAATAATTTACAATAACAGAACTCTGTTAATAGAGTCTGGTGACTTCATTACAAAGCACTGCTTTTTATAAAATTCATCAGTGCTAGCAGTAGCCAAAAATGGAAACCTCCCAAAAGCTCATTAACAATAGAAGGGATAATAGGGGGCACCTGGGTGGCTCAGTCGGTTGAGGGTCTGCTTCAGCTCAGGTCATGATCTCCGGGTCCTGGGATCGAGCCCTGCATTGGGCTCCCTACTCAGCGGGTAGTCTGCTTCTCCCTCTGCCTCTGCCTCTCCCCTCCACTCGTGTGTGCTCGAGCTTGCTCTCTCTCTCTCTCTCTCTCTCTTTCTCAAATAAATAAATGAAATCTTAAAAAAGAACAATAGAATGGATAATAAAAGGTGGTATATTTGAATAATGGTATAATTGAATAATACAGCAATGAGGACTGACTACATAAATATGAGTGAATTTCACAAAGATACTTTGAGTGCATGAAGCCAGACATAAAAGAAAACATACTGTGTTATTTAGCTCATCTGAGGACAAAAACAGGCCATTCTAGGCTAAGCTAATAGAAGTCATAACTTACCTCTTAGGAGGAAGTAAGGTCTGGAAGGGAGTCTGAGGGTAGCTTTTAGGGTGATGGTAAATTCAGCTTCTTGATCTGGGCACTGGCTGCACAAGTGTGTTCAGTTTGTGAAAATCCATTAAACTATAGACTTTGGCTATATATTTTTTACTTAAGTAAAAAGTTTTAAAATATTAATCAGTTAGAAGATTTCTCAAAAATCCCCAGAAACAGCTTATTACATACGGGGAGAGCTTTGTAAGTGTGATATACTTCAGGTATCAAAATTTTGTTGTGTTCTTTTTTCTTCTCTAAGATGATGATGATGATGATGATGATGATGATTTTTAGTAATCTCTACATCCGACATGGGGCATGAACTCACAACCACGAGATCAAGAGTCACATGCTCTCTGGGCTGAGCCAGCCAGGCTCCCCTTGTTATAATTTTATGGTAATTATCTCAGCTGTCATGTAGAGGAGCTTTTTTGATATTCCACATCCCTAAAAGTTGAGGCACACATAGCATTTGTCAGGAGATAAACATTTTCATTCATTTTTTACATTTTTAAAAGATTTTATCTATTTATTTTTTTGTCAGAGAGAGAGAGAGCATAAGTGGCAGGCAGAGGGAGAAGCAGGCTCCCCACTGAGCAAGGAGCCCACTGTGGGACTCTATCCCAGAACCCTGGGATCATGACTGAGCCAAAGGCAGATGCTTTACTGACTGAGCCACCCACGTATTCCCATTTTTTACATTTTTTTAAAATGACCTTCCAGGGGCACCTGGATGACTCAGTCGGTTAGGTGGCTACCTTTGGCTCAGGTCACGGTCCCAGGGTCCTGGGATTGAGCCCCGAGTCAGGCTCCCTGCTCAGCAGGGAGTCTGCTTCTCCCTCTGCCTCTACCCCTCCCCCCAACTCATGCTCACTCTCACTCTCTCTCGCTCTCAAATAAATAAATAAAATATTTTTAAAAATAAAATAAAATGACCTTCCATTCTAAATGAGAAACCTACTTGAAACTCCAAAGCCTGGAAAATGAAAAAAGTCTCTCTTCCTTTGGACAGCACAACCTGTACTCTCCCTCAGTACAGAAATCGCACCAGCTCCCAATACACCACCATCTGAATTCAGACCCCAAGGTAAGCTCAGGGGAACCATGGAAATAAGAGATGGGTAGAGACCCATTACATAACTGGTAAGACATGCATAATTCACTCCACAAATATTTATTGCCTTGCATATGTCAAGCACGCTGCAAGCCACTGAGCATACGATGATGGGCCAGACAGACACCATTTCCTGCCTTCCCATGGAATATTTACTTTTTGTTTTACCCATCAGTTAATTAATATGTCCTTTTTGACAAAGACGGTTGTACACTGAAATCCATGTCCTCTTCTTTCAGCACACAGCTAGACCACATTTTTCAGCCTCCCTTACACTTGGACTTGACCTTGTGATTGAATTTGGTTGGAGTAGAATGTGGAATAGAAGTAGAATGTGGGCCACTTCCAGGTTTGAACAGAAACACACACCCTTCCATGAGCACTCTCCCACGTGCTCTTTCCTCCTTCTCATTAACTGGGGTGGAGATGACCCCCAGAAAAACCCTAGAAGTTACATGGTATTGTCAATGCAGAGATTTTGCCACACTGGGTCCCTGATTGACTGCTTGGAAGAAAACCTCATTATAGTGTTACATGAACGAGAAATAAACCTCTATGGGGGTGTTACTTATTATAACACTTAACCATTAAACAAAAATATATCAGTGTTTTTATTCGATCCAGAAGTCATACCATCTTTTTTTTTTTTTTAAGATTTTATTTATTTATTTCACAGAGTGAGAGACAGTGAGAGAGGGAACACAAGCAGGGGGAGTGGGAGAGAGAGAAGCAGGCTTCCCGCGGACGAGGGAGCCCTATGCGGGGCTTAATCCCAGGACCCTGGGATCATGACTGAGCTGAAGGCAGACGCTTAACGACTGAGCCACCCAGGTGCCCCCATACCATCTTTATATCCACTGAAAAGCATTGCAGTAGTGAGGTGTCCTGCATATAGAAGAGAACCAGTTTTCAATGAATGACATCAACATGCAGAAGAGGAAGTTACTCGGTATGTTGATTTGGACTCCCCCGAATTTGACACTGAGACACAGATTCAAGTGCAAGTAGTTCATCTGGGAACTGACACTGGGAAACCCCAGGAAGACAGTAGGAAAGTGAGACTGGGAAGGTAAGGGGGCCAATAAATGGTGCATTGCCGATACTACAGTGTCCACTGTGGGACGCTAGATTTCATTCCCGGTAGGGAACTCTGGGAGACAAAAACAAGCCCTGGTTTTATTCCAACTGGAGGGTAAAGGAGCTGGAATAGGTACTCACCAAGTTTCCATCAGACATCAGTTGAGAGACTTAACTCTCTGAATCTTCCAGCCTGTCCTTTGCACCAGCCAACCATGTTCACAGGGCCAGGATGGGGGGGTTGGGGTGGGGGTGAGAAGGAGATAAAAGCCCAAAAGCAAAAGTAGGTGTTTGCAGTAAACCTTTGTATGTGTGGAGAGTAGAAATGAATGCCAAGGGGGGCGCCTGGGTGGCTCAGTCATTAAGCGTCTGCCTTCGGCTCAGGTCATGATCCCAGGGTCCTGGGATGGAGCCCTGCATCGGGCTCTCTGCTCAGCGGGGAATCTGCTTCTCCCTCTCCCACTCCCCCTGCTTGTGTTCCCTCTCTTGCTGTCTCTCTCTCTCTGTCAAATAAATAAATAAATAAATCTTAAAAAAAAAAAAAAGAAAGAAAGAAATGAATGCCAAGGAAACACAGAAACAGAGCAAGGCACTGAGATTTGACCTTGGAGAACCTGAAACAAGGAACCATGGTCTAAGAATCCTGTTGGGATAAGATCCATAGACTTGTAATTAATGGGTCCATAGTCTGAACCAAATCTTGATTCTCCACCATTATCAATCATGTGCTCTCTCTAGTCTTTCTCTGGTCTAGATAAACCCTAGAACACCAGGCTACTTTGCAGTATCACCCTCTTAAATTTCCTGCCCAGCCTTCTTTGCTAATCCAAGTCTTAGTTTCCCTAGTAGGCTCGCTTCCAAATGTGCTTTCTCAGAGACCCTTTCCCTGGCTACTCAAGCCCTCAGATAACATTTTCTTTGTCTCCAGTGAACTCATAGCCCCTAATGGGAGCACTTCTCATTATATATACCATTATATATACTACCTTCTGCTATCTCTACCTTCTGCTATCTCTGCCACAATACCTGAGCTGGTTCCTTAACTCGTGTAAAGCTGCTTAACTCTCCAGAGCTGTATGTATCTGATCTCCCCAGTGACTTTGCAAATGGCAAGGACCATTTGCTATACTTTTCCATATTCACACTTAGCACTGTGCACAGCCAGAAGTAGATATTGGTAAATAATGACAGAAGAAATAAAGAAACTGGGTGGGGGGGCATGTAAGAAGAGAGGAGCGGAGCAAGGAAAATGGATTTGGAAGAGGGAAGGAGAGGAGCAAAAGTGGAATGTGCTTCTAGGATGAATATTTTCTGCAAATAGCAGGCAAATAATTGAATAAAAAGCTTTGATTTCATGGTGCTGGGGTGGCTCAGTAGGTTAAGCATCTGCCTTCGGCTCAGGTCATGATCTCAGGGTCCTGGGATGGAGCCCCACTTTAAGCTCTGCACTGGAGGTGGAGCCTGCTTAAGATTCTCTCTCTTTTCCCCTCCCCCACTTGCATGCTCTCTCTCCCTCTCTCTAAAATAAATAAATAATCTTTTAAAAAAATAAGATAAAAAAATAAAAAGTAAGCATAGAATGGGAAGCAGAAAAGGATGATGATCAGAAAAAGAAAGGAGGCCTAATGAGAAGCTTTGACGATGTGGAAGCAGAACTGATTTCACCATGAGAAAAGCAAGGGGTCTTTTCCCACCCACCCAATGTTGGTCAAACAATGAAACAGAGACCCTTGCCCAAAGAGTCATCTTCTGATCTTGTGGTGGTTCTAGTTCAGCTCTTGCTTGCTCAAGCAGGCAATGGGCAGGCTCCTTGCCCAGTTGGCTTCCAAGTTCCTGAAGGTCACCACTCTGCCGCCATGACTCCCCAGGCTGCAGCCAGTTTGGAGCCCAGTTAGCGATGCCTTGTCTCTAGCTGCTCTTTTCTTCCTGTAGATCTGTACTCACACCGCCCTGGGCTACAGAACTGATGAAACATAACTGCCAATAAACCCAAATACCCCTAATTGCACAAAGTACTCACTCTCTTGACCCAAACTGGAGGAAGCCAAGAAGTGAGAATCTGAGAGCCCTTGTGGTCCAGTAGCTCCTTAACGGTATTAGAGAGAAAAAACATCTTTTGTTTACTCATTTATTTTTTTTTATAAGAGTTCTGCCAAGTTCAGTCATTCTGATGACCCTGGTACTACCTCATCTCCAAAGAGAATCCTGCCCCATCTCCCTGGCTAGCCTGTCTGTCAGTTTATTCCTTTATTGTTTACTCAGTAAATCTCGCAAACTTCTGTACAGGATTTAAGGAGAAAGAAAACACAGTAGTTATTGTAGTTCTAAGCAGCTGGAGGAGGGACTGGGGTCCAGGTGCTCATGCACCATGTGGAAGAGAAGCTGGAACAGTCCCTCTGCCATGTGGGGAAGAGAAGCTGACAAGCCAGTTTAAGGGGGGTGGGGTAGGGAGTGCGGCTGCCACCAGGGAGAAGACGCTAATCCAAAAAAGCTCCATAAATCATGGTTCCCAGAGGCAACTTCCCTGAAGTCATTAAAGAGAAACCGAAGCAACGTGGCTCAAACCGCTGGCTTGCTACTGGCTGAGGCATTCACCAAGAGAGGACTGCACCGCTGAAGTAGGGGTCCTAGGCTGACTGCAGCAGAAAGAGGCAAGGCGACCTGAAAAGTGGGCTGTGTAGTTACTTCCAGAGAGTCACAGACCGGACAAGAAATAAGAGATGGGCACTTGCCTTCATCACACAATTGGCTTTTCCACCAGCTGCATTTTATGCTCATCTCCCAAAGTGATCTTTTGCTAAGAAGTCATGCTTTTCTGTTCAAAACAAGGCCGAGAGAAGGGTTTCTGCAGGAACAGCAGTGGGGGCTGACCAAAATTCCCTGAGTGGGAGAAAAATGCCTGGCGGGGTCACAAACAATGAAAAAAGGAAAATGTTCTAAGAGACAGTGAGAGAGGTTAAAGTTCCATGACATCCTTCCAGTAGGTTTATGATGCAAAGAACAGACCAGACAGCAAGAGCTATGTCTGCCGAGTGGGTTTTACATGGAGCTCGAAGGCTCCACAGTGAAGAACGACGAGCATCGCCCTGTGCGGAGGGAGGGCTGTTTGCCATCGTACAGGAGAAAAGAAAAGGATAAAAAGGAGAAGGGCAGAAATTCAGTTCTGCAATCTTGGGAAACATGGAGAAAAAAGCATGCAGAAGGCATCATTACCATTACCATTCTAAGGGGGGTAAGCACATTCAGATCCTTTCTGGCTTATGCCCAAGAGGGGAATCACCTTCCTATGCTCTTCATTCACCAGATAGTTCTTTTTCTTTGAAAACATATACACACTTCCCTGTTGCCCTCCCCTGCCTCCACCTATGCCCCTTCCCAGCCCACCCATGGCCTCCATCCAGGTCCTTGCAATAACAGAAGGAAGAGGAGGCTTCAGGAGACAGCCCAGCTCTTTGATCTTCCAGAGACAGCACCGAGCCCCACTCCGCTGGGTGCCCAGCGCCTCTTCCTGCTCATTCAGAAAGTGTCATTGATCTTTAACTACTACTTCCCTGTGAGAAAAATAGAGTGAATGTCTTACCATCACTTCCTAGATGTCAAAGCTGAGGTCCTGAGAAATTAAGCAATTTGACACAAATATACCCAATACATCGGTGACTCTCAAGAAATGTTGAACAGCCAACATTTCAAATCCCAATTTACTGCCCTTCTACAGGGCCACCTTTCCATGAAGAAGGGTTCAATGTCTCAGAAAAACAAACCTCTGCTAATTCATACAGGATGGCTGAGGGCGGTGAAGGTGTTAATGATAACTTGAAAGGAGAAAATCATAAATACACTATCTCAAAGGGGAAGGAATAACGGCAGAAACGACATGTTGGAAAAAGAAAGAAGAAACTGGCACATGGAGTTTTTCTAACAAAATAAAATATTCGGTGTCTTAATCAGGTAAGATTTTGGAAGCATCTAAGTATGACTAGCACTCTGAGGCAGGAGAAAATAGATTAGGAGAGAGGGAAAGGGGGCTCAAAATGTTTATCTGAGTCTACTCAGCACAAGATTACTACCTGGAAATATCTGTATTTATTTATTTATACTCTCCCCTTTCCAAAAACAATTTAAGGCAACTTGTAAGGAAGCATAAAATACATGAAGATAAAATAAATTGAAAACACATGGAAAAAAAAAATGAAACCGGAATAAAAGTAGGACGGCAAGACAGAGAAAGGGGAGAGGTTAGGATCCAAAATACCGGCCGTGCAAGGGAGTGTTACAGAGTGGTTAATAAGAGCATTTTGCTGTCAGACAACTAGGTGTGTGACCTTCTTCTGTGACCTTGAACAAGTCCACTCAACAAGTCTCAGTTTCCTCCTCAAGAAAATGGAGGTCCAAAAGAGCATTTACCTCATAGTTCTGTTATGAGGAATACCTGAGAATATTTTCCTAAGGCGTTTATCCCACTGTTTATCAAACAGTGCTTGGAAAAGAAGGGCTTCTATTGTAACCCACTCACATGCTAAAGGAAGCCCCCACGTAGGATCTCAACTTTCTAGCAGCCACCCAGATGACAGGATTTCCAGTGGACACTGTAAATTAAAACAAATCCATTGGTCCAGAGAAGTAGAAAAGTTTTTCCTGCATCTACGTCTAGACAAAGAACTTTCTCCCGTGGACCTCAACGAAGAAACACAATGAATTAAAGGACCTTACAGTAAACACACTAATGAGCTATACAGGTGGCGTTTTTAAAAATCTCACTCCTCATTATGGGCCCCAGCTTTATGCTGAAGCACAGGTAAGGGGCTCCTTAGCGGCTCAGTCAGTTAAGCGTCTGCCTTCGGCTCAGGTCATGATCTCAGGGTCCTGGGATCGAGCCCCGCACCGGGCTCCCTGCTCCGCGGGGACCCTGCTTCTCCCTTTCCTCCCCACCTGTGCTCTGTCACTCTCTCTGATTCTTTCTCTCAAATAAGTAATTAAAAATCTTTATTTTTTTAATTTATTTGACAGAGAGAAAAAGAGACAGCGAGAGAGAGAACACAAGCAGGGGGAGTGGGAGAGGGAGAAGCAGGCTTCCCCCGAGCAGGGAGCCCGATGCGGGGCTCGATCCCAGGACCCAGGATCCTGACCTGAGCCGAAGGCAGACGCTTAACAACTGAACCACCCAGGCGTCCCAATAATTAAAATCTTAAAAAAAAAAAAAAAAAAGCACAGGTAAAACAAGGCAGTCCTTCAGAGGCTCCATGATATGTGATTCAGCTACCAGGTTCTCCAAAGGTCATTTTTATACTGGGAACAAATTTTAGAGTTTAAGAAAGGTTGCTTTCTTGTTTTTTTGTTTTTTTGTCATAGGGTCCCTGTACCCTGATCTATGCTTGGATTTCTGGATATCTTTGAACCCACTATTATTAGATGCAAAATCTTGTGGGAGGAGGAGGACAAAAATATACGTATTTTTCAGGGTGATAATCCATAGCTTTCATTAGATTCTCAATGAAGTCCGTGACCCCATACATCAAGACCCACTTTCCCAGAGGAATGGATAGAATATATATACTACAAGTAGAAATAATTCAATTCAATTAGTCCGGTCAACCTCATATGGATATAAAAAGCTATGAAATAAAAGCACTTGACACAGAGTCTCAACTGGGACTCCAAAGGCTCATTATACTTAGTAAAATTGAGGAAGTGTATTAAATAAATAAATAAATAAATAAATATGCTAATAAAGGGTGGTTAACCAAGGCAGAAAATGGAAAACTTACAAAGTCATAGAAAATACAATTTGGCAAACACGGAGGCCATATTTATTATAGTAGAGTAGTATTAAAAAATACTTAAGTTGCCTCTTATATGTTACAAGTAATTCTAGTGTTGCTGATAAGATTTCAAAAATTCTGAAGATTCCCAATTGAGTAGCAAAGACATGTAGCATGTCACTTACACGTCCTTGTGTCCCTCCCCACTTCCCTCAGGCCATAAAGAAATCATTTTCACAATAAAGCCTTTCCTCACCTAAAATACAACTACCTCCCCATCTGACACTTTGTAGCCTTCTTAAGTTTTTTCCTGACAATTTATTATTTTCTAATATCCTATGTATTTTACATTTCATTTTGTTTATTGTCTCTTTCCCAACTAGAGTAAATTCTATGAGAGCAGAAATTTGTTTACTGTGACATTGTTGATAAAAGCTAAAAACTGGAAACAACTTAAATTTCTATCAGTACAAGAACGGAATAAATGATGACATGCTTATATTTGGAAATCATTTGGAAATATTGGAACTATTTCCATATTGGAAAATATTTCACAACTAAAAAGATTAAATTAGATCTAGATCACTAGCATAAAACACTGTTTAAGAATTAATGTTAATGAAAAAAACGTACGTAGGAGAAAAATAGAGAGTATGATGCAACTTACTTTTAAAAAAGAAAAAAAACACTATAACTCTATACTTTTCTACAGGCCCACATATATGTATATAAATGCACAGAAAAAAAAAATGAACAGAAAAAAAACTAGAGAAAGAAATCAAAGTCATAACATAACTCCAAAAGTGTTTACATCAAGTTAGGGGATTTTGATGTGAGATTTCAATGTGGGGTAAAGAAGCTTAGCTTTGTCTGTACTGTTCACATTTTTACAAAAACGAATTCACTTATATAATTTAAAATAGCAAATACCTTAGTTGCTTTAAATTCCTACAGAATCTATCTATCTATCTATCTATCTATCTATCTATCTATCTATCTATCATCTATCTATCTTGATTATGCCTTACACGTACAATCTGATCTCAGAGCTGGTAAGAAATTTGCCCTTTTCCAAACTCCCACTTGATTGTTCTATTCCTATCATATTTCACCCAACACTTCCTTACCTTGAAATACTTTTATTTATATGCACATCTTAGGAGTATTGTGTAGTAAATATTACTTAGCTTCTCAGTGAAATAAATTATTCCCCAGTAAAAATCAAACTGTGGGTTAACTCGGAAAGTGATGGAAATCCTGACTGTAGCACTGACCGTAGCCCACCTCATTGCTCCCCCATTGCTGCCCCATCTCAACAGCTTGGTGTCCTTCCAGTGCACTTGTCAGGAGAACTCCAGGTGGCTTTAGCTTCTGCTACACTGTGGTCGCTAGTTACCTCCTCCTCTTCCTAGTCCCTCTGGGATTCTTCCCTAACCACACGGATCAGCTGTGGGTGTCCCTCTTACTGACTTCTTCCATAATACCTTGCCACTTTCATGCCCTTAGCACTTACAACATGGAGGGACCAGAGCATCTACCCCGTGCCTTGGGCCACACACTGTACAAGAGGCTGCAGATACAGCGGTGAATGAAAGACCTCATGCAGTTCACAGTGCAAGATGTTTGTTTACTTGTTTGTTTCTCATTAGATCTGAGGTCTCCAAATTGTTTTCCTCTTACATCCGACCCAGTAGATACATTTACATCCATATTCCCAATAATGTGCTAATAGGTTTAAGTTCATTTAAAAATTGAAAAAGCAGGGACACCTGGGTGGCTCAGTTGGTTAAGCATCTGCCTTCGACTCAGGTCATGAGTCCCACATCGGGCTCCTTGCTCATCGGGGAGTCTGCTTCTTCCTCTGCTTGCTGCTCCCCCTGCTTGTGCTCTCTCTCTCTCATTCTCTCTTTCTCTGACAAATAAAATCTTAAAAAATAAATAAATAAATAAAAAATAAAAACTGAAAAAGCAGAAAAAGAAAAGAAAAAAAAGGTTTTTGCACTTGGTGAGAGCAATATAATTTAATACCCTTTCCTAAAAAAAATAAAAAACCCATTTTGGTTTAACTCTTTGTGGTCCGGTAATTTTCTGGTCATCATTGCCTCCTGGAGTTACTGTCTTCTGGGCTACCTCGACCACTACTGCCTAGCTTTTCAGTATTACCAATCTGTGAAGATAATTCTTCATATTAAATTCTCACAGGGCGCCTGGCTGGCTTAGTCAGTGGAACATGTGACTCGCCGTCTCAGGGTCAGCAATTCAAGCACCATGTTGGGTGTAGAGCTTATATAAAAAAAGAAAACTTAAAAAAAAAAAAGAAAGAAATTCTCTCTACCAACATAACCGTTGCAGTTTCTGTTTTCCTGTGTGGACCCTAAATACTATACCAAGAAATATATTTTTTTAAAGATTTTATTTATTTATTTGACAGAGAGAGAGCACGCAAGCAGGGGGAGTGGCAGAGGGAGAGGGAGAAGCAGGCTCCCCGATGAGCAAGGAGCCCAATGCGGAACTCGATCCCGGGACCCTGTGATCATGACCTGAGCCAAAGGCAGACGCTTAACTGACTGAGCCACCCAGGCGCCCTTGGAAAAGTTTGACATTGACCATTCTTTGCCTGCTTCTCCAAATGCAACCTCACTTATAATATGGAAAGTAAGTTTGATTTTTTTTTAAACCAGCATCTGATAGCCTAGCTATTAAAAAGCCATTCTCTAGGAAATTGAAGCTAAGGATTCTAACAAGTGGCTTGTTAGCAGAAAATGTCCTGACTGAAGTAAGGAGCAGGCTTGTCACTTTTTACCCCATCCTCTGAGGATAATAAGTAAGGAGGACAAAATGAGTGCAGCCCTCCTGGGTCTCCCCTTAAGAGTTTAAAAGCAAAATATTGATTTTGAGTTACCCTGCTTCAACTCAGCTTTGCTCTCATGATATTTTTATTCCCTTGTAGATTCCCAGGTCCATTTGTTGCAGATTTTAAAAGTAAATCACTGGTGAATCTGTGGTGTGTCCATGTAACATTTCTGCACCTAAAAATATGGTCAATTGACACCTTAAAGGTTTCTGAGCAGCTCTAACTCTTAGTGACATCTCTAGTTGCATCCCTAGTATGCTCAAAACAGATAAAGTGGATGCATTGATTTTAGTTGTATAAAACCCTTGGCAAAATCTCTTTGTGGCCATCTCTGCAGTCTCTTGATGATTTATAAAGGATTTGCTTATGTCACAAATGTGATCCTTCCACTCTTTTCCATTTTGTTTTTCAACTAGGTCCACAGTGAATTTCCTGAGGCCAACAGACCAACAGCAAAAAATGCTTAGGTACCCAGGGCTAACCATGGAAACGACTAATTTGTATTAGGAGATGGCACTAGAATTGTGACTCAGATTGTATCAATATTATCATCAGCAGAGCCTGGAATCGGACCACTTTAGGATTCTTAAATTCTAGCTCCCGTATACAAAGATTTGTTGACTAAATTCAGACTAGTGAGAGCTAGGGAAAAAAGCATACTCACATGCATTCTAAATAAATTTTGACACTCTTCCGTGGGTTTCTTGGGATGGGGTAAAAAGAGTTCATGTTAGAAGATAGGTCTAAATTCTGAATCTTCATTTAAATTTCTCAGAATTCCCTAACTTTAATAGTTTCCTATGCTTCCTATTCGTTCTTTTCTGGATTCTTTCCCCATGCAGATGAGAAGCCATTTCTAGCTAATGAAACAGATCTGAAAAGGGAGGTTTTGGAAGTCTCCAAAATGTTTTGACATTAAATCCCAAATGTGGAAGACTGCTCTTGGCTCTAGAGATGTTAGGTAACCTTGATCATTTATTTTCACTCCAGCTTTTTATACCTCTAGATTTCCCTCTAGAGAATTAATGTCACCACATTCCTCTGAGACAAATATTTCTCCATAGAGATGCTGCTAAAGTCATCAAAAAGGTAAAAATCCTTTGTTCAATAACACGTATTGAGACGTGGAAGCAAGGAGCTGTAACAAAGAGATGAACAAGACATGGATCGTGGTGAGACACAAGCAAAGAAATCAATGGTCAAATATAAAAGATGTGAAGAAAGAGACAGAAGGGACTCCTAATTCAGCAGCGGGAGAGGGTGGGGATGTCAGAAGAAGCTTCCAAAAGAGGAGACAGTTGAGCCAAATACGGAACAGTGGGTAGGAGTTCACCGAGCGTAAAGAAGGTGTCCTAGTCTCCCAGGGCTGCCATAACAAAGAGCCACAAATCGGGCGGCTGGGAACAATAGAACTTTATTGTCTCATAGTTCTGGAAGCTGCAGTCTGAAATCAAGGTGTCAACAGGGCCGTGCTCCCTCTGAAAGCACTGCCTCCTGGCTTCGGGTGGTTCCTGGACTTGTGACAGCGTCACGGCAATCCTCACATGATGCTCTTTCTGGTTGCGTGTCTGGGTCCAAATTCTCCCTTTTTCCAAGGGCACCGGTCATACTGGATTAGGGGCCTGTTGTCCTCAGGTATGATTTCATCTTCACTTAATCACACCTGCAGTGAAACTATTTTCAAACAAAGCCACCTTCTGAAGGTACTGGGGTTAGGACTTAAACATATGAGTGGGGATGGAGGACACAATTCAACCCCTCATAGAGGGGGAAAAGCCAGTGAGGCCAGGTAAATTCCGGTACGGTCACTGCAGGAGGACTCTGAGGTGGGGCTGAAGTGTGTGCTGGAAAGAGTGGAAGGAACCTGGGAGAGTGCTAGGCACTCAGATCACAGAGAGCGCTGGGGGCCAATGACACACTTTGACTCTTCTCCTGAAGATCATGGGGAGCCACTAACCAGAGGCATGGCATAATCAGGTGTGCAGCTTAAAAAAGTTCTCTGACATCACATGGCAGATGAATCAAAAGGGGCAAAATTGAGGCTGGGAGAGCGACCCTTTAACAGAAGTAGAGGGCAAACAGTTCTTATGAACTATTTCCTTAGTCTAACTATTTAATTAATAACTGTTTCCTCATTAACTCTAATTCCCTAGAAAGATGTCACTCTCATAATCAGACTCACTGAGGTCCTACCAAATGCCTGGTATGGTATGGTACTAGGTTATGAGAATATAATACACAGATATCTGTAATATATTATAAGTATCTAAGTCAAAATTATGAAGCATATAAACATGTTGAGAAGACAATGCTACATAAATTAGACAAAGAGAACAAAATAGACTAGAGAGAAAATAAAAGTCAATACCAAAAGAGTAATGTGTTGCTAAAAGTGAAAATTAAGAAAGCCTTCTGAAGGAAGCAGTACTTTGTACTGGTCTTAAAAAATGAGAATTTGGATAAAACAAGAATAAGCTGAGTTGATGTTTCAATCTCTTTTTTTTCAAAACAAGTTATTACTTTCTTCAACTACCAGGAGATGAACTAAGAACTCCTTAACAATGCTAAGATTAGGAGTAGAAGAGTAATAATTGGTACACATTGCAAAACGCTTAATTTTAAAAAACACTTTAAATTTTTGTAACTCCACGCACAGAGATCTATACAGTATAAAATGACTTGACTCCAACTTTAACACTTTAACATTAGGAACTGGCTGGCTATTCTAGGGAGACAACAAGAAATCTTCTCCCAGAAATACATGCAGCATTGAACGTCAGCACTCTGGCAAGTAAACCACGGCAATGTCTTTCTGAGCCCTCCCAACTTGTTCGGAATCCAGAAAGAAAGTGATTCATTTTTGCCCTTTAGGAAACAGGAGCAATTTTCATATTGTGAAATCTTGGCAATGGTTTCCTCTTCACAATAGGTGAGGGGGAAAAAAGCTGCATTAGGTACCATCTGTCAAATATAAATCCTTCAAAACTAGCAGTGACACCAGAATAAAATAACGTGGTGCAAATGTGGACAATTGGCTTTATGTGCATAATCCTGTTAAGAAAAGCTGTCTTCACATGGTTTATTATCCTTCTTTCTTAGTGACATTAAAAAATTTCATTTTTTATGAAAATGAAATTTTCATTTTCGGGGTGCCTGGGTGGTTCAGTCAGTTAAGCAGCCTACTCTGGATTTCAGCTCAGGTCATGATCTCAGAGTCCTGGGATTGAGCCCCACATCGGGCTCCTTGCTTAGGGGGAGTCTGCTTGAGAGTCTCTCCCTCTGCCCCTCCTCCCACTCGGCAGTACTCCCTCTCTCTCTCTCTCAAATAAATAAATAAATCTTTTAAAAATAACCAGTATATTAAACAAAGAGAAGTTATGTCATGTAATCTGTCCTCATCTTTATTTTCAGGCCTCCTACTCTCCTGTTAAGATGCATTCAATGTGGAAACTTGCCCTCTGCCCCAGGATGAAAACTCAGGCACTGAGGTAGTCCTGTGATTTTTTCTAATAACTCTGAAAAGGAAGGAAGGAAAGAAGAAGAAAGAGAGGGAGGGAGGGAGGGAAGAAGGAAGGAAGAAAGAAACATGGCTTATAGTCATCTTAAGTTAGAAAACTTGTCTAAGTTTAGTAGCTAAACGTCCGTAATATCATATAATAATCAAAAAATTTGGACATGATTTTAAGGTAAAACATTCTCCTTTCCGAACTCTGAAGGGTTCTGAAAACAGGAAGCTGGGGGAAGCAGCATGAATCTGCCTATTCATGCCCTTCACCCCCACCCCTCCTTCCTCATCCCCGTTCCCCACCCCCATCAAGACAGCTGACTCATTCTGGAAGTCAAAGCAGCTGGGAGAGAAGATGGGGAAAAAGAGCAGCAAAATTTCACTGGACTGGTCCTGTCATTGTCATATGATGACATGTGAGCCAGACAATTGATGAAAATTGATTCTCCTTCTTGGGAACTTTCATGGTTTATTCAGAGACCACCAGGGGAATATGTGCTTCCTGTGACACAGGTGAAATGTTTTCTCTCTTTGGCCACTCCCCCCCACTTCTTCCCTCCCCCCAATAGGAATTTTCCAGCAGTCCACTCCACACTGTCTGTCTCAGTCGCTCGTTGCCCCTACAGGTGGCCCTCCTTTGGACAGGATTGAAAATGTCTTTCCCTTCCCCCTTCTCTTCTCTTCTCACATCCAATCCTTAGGAAAGAATGAGACTTTTTAGCCCAACAATCTCTAACATCCACCTTCAAAGACTTCAACTGATGGAAAGAGATTTGTCATAGATGGACTTGGGTGACCCTCTTAAAGACAATGATCCCGATGATGCTAATACTTATTGACCGCTTACTAGTACCAGATACTTTTAAAAACACTTTTCATGAATGAACTCATTGAATCTTCACAACAAACCTATGAAGTAGGAATTACCATCTCTAGGAAACTGAAGCACAGAAAAATTTAAAAACTTGCCGAGTCATCCAGCCAGTAAATGATGGTGCAGGGAGAGTTCCTCTTTTCATTGCATTCTGGTCTCCTACTTAGGTTTCCTGACTGCCTTTGGCCACACATCCTGAGCCACTCTCCTGCGAGAACACCTCTCAAAACAGGATTCCTAGCGCCATTTGCAAACCTTAAAAAGATATATCATGTATATTCCTGTGAAACCAAGTGGCACAGTGTCTGCCCCAACTCTTGCTTTACCCAGAGCTAAGCCAATTCACTCTTCAGATATTTGGTCAACATCCAGGAAGAAAAACACAAGGCAACTCAAGTGGTCACAGAAGTAGACCCAGATGGTCTTGCCTCATTCCCACTTTGATCTTTACCTGTTATACTTTCCTTTCTTAACTTGTTCTTTGACATTTAAGGAAGCAACGAGGCTTGGTTCTTGCAGCTGGACCTTGGGTTGTTGTCTTGGTCAAAAGCATCTTGGTTAATAGATAAACCAAGTGCTATAAGACCTCAAGCCCACAACCTCTCAGGCCAACTAGGGAATGTGAAACACGAAACACTGGAAAATAATCAACTCCTACTTTATTCACACCAGTGAGGAATTGGAGAATTCTACAATATAAATATGTGTGTTGTTTCTGCTGCTCCTGGTGCTGCTTGTGTGCTTCTTCCGTGTGGACCTGGTACGTTTTATGTGAAGCAGCAGCTGAGGAGACTCCAGTGCTCACCATGGCCGACAAAAAGCCCAAGGAAGGAGTCAAGACTGAGAACAACTATCATATTAATTTGAAGGTGGCGGGGCAGGATGGTTCTGTGGTGCAGTTTAAGATTAAGAGGCATACACCACTTAGTAAACTAATGAAAGCCTATTGTGAACGACAGGGTTTGTCAAGGAGGCAGATCAGATTCTGGTTTGACGGGCAGCCAATCAATGAAACAGATACACCTGCACAGTTGGAAATGGAGGCTGAAGATACAAGTGATGTGTTCCAGCAGCAGACAGGAGGCGTCTACTAAAAAGGGAACCTGCTACTTTACTCCAGAACTCTGTTCCTCCAGACCAAGAAGACATTCTCAATTAAAAAGCTGCAATTTGGTTCCACCACATCCTGACTACTACAGTATAGTTTTCTGTATTCTTTCATTTTCCCCTTCCCCATTCCTTTATTGTACATAAAGTAACCGTGTATGTGCACAAACATATTGCATTTTTTAAACTAAATGGCCAATGGTATGTTTTGATCGACATCAAATGGAGATGGGATGGGGGAAAATACTGCTTCTGTGAAAATACCCCCCTCTCCATTAGTGGCATGCTCAGTCAGCTCTTATCTTTATATTCCAGTAAGTTATTTTGCTCTCACTGTTTAACAAAAAAAGAACAACATAAAAATCCTTGCATACCTTGTTCAATTGGCGAATATTAATGTTTTTCATTTATCATTGTAAAACCAAGGACAATTTTATAACTTTTTTGTATGGAGCTGTTACATGTAGGGCAATCTGTTTTTAAGTGGGGATAAATTACTCTAAAAGAAATGAATCCTAGATAATTTTCCCTTCAAGTCAAGCATCCTGTTTTTTAAATAAACTTCTTGTTTTAAAAAATAAATAAATAAAAATAAATATGTGTATTTTCAGCCATACTTTGTGCAACATTAGAGCATCTCATCTGCAAAACCTACTAAACTGGAGATTATCAGCTATATAGTGAGAACAAATAAAGCTTATTACATTCTATGTAAAGAAGAAAACCACAACCCTCCAGCCTGCCCTTGTGTGTGTCACTGGCAGATGTGACGACCAGTCAAATCATATGCAAATTCAACCAATCAGAATTTAGCAACTCCTGAATGCTGAAGATGTCTCTTGCAAGTAATTGACTTGTCCCAGCTATCAATTTAAGAAACTATCTGTAGTAACAGTTAAGAAGGCTCATTTTAAGCAAAATAGATGCATTAAAATATGTATTACAAAAGATTAATGTTCAATAATCAAGTTGGTAGTAACTAACAATAAGGTTTTATCCATTTTAAATATCCAATTTAAATGAACAGTTGATTTTGAAAAAGAAATGCAAATGGTAATGAACATGAAAAATTACTTAACTTCATTCCTTAATTTTTAAAATGCAAATCAAGGCAACATACCATTTCTTAACCTATCAGACTGAAATAACAACCTCTCTCAAAGTTAGGTATTCCTCTCCTGATTTTACATACATTTTACATAGATATTCACTTTTATTTATTTATTTATTTTAAGATTCATTTATTTGAGAGAGAGGGAGAGAGCATGAACATGCACGCGGGGGGGGGGGGGGGGGGAGGGGGGGTGAGCAGAGGGAGAGGGAGAGAATCCTAAGCAGACTCTGCCCTAAGTGCAGAGCCCCACGTGGGGCTTGATCTCACCACCCTAAGATCAGGACCAGAGCTGAAACCAAGAGCTGAATGCTTAACGGACTGTGCCACCGAGGAGCCCCCATGGATATTCAATTTTAAATGATGAAATCAGAAATGCAGAGAATTTCAAATCCACAGATATTTCCATTGGATTGGCTGGAGAGGTGTGGAAGAGAACAGGCCAGAAGAACCTGAGGCAAATCTCAGGTTGTGGTCAAAGACACCAACATTTTTGTAGTCTTTGATTCCTATGGATAAATTTGGTTCCCAAAGGATTAAATCCATTTACATCACCACTGTTGATACTTTCAGCAGTATTAGATTTTATTGTTTTAAAAATATTCCTTAGGCAAAAAGGGGGACTCGTGGGTTTGCTTTTGTTGTTTTGAATTGTTTGAATTACTAGTAATTTACATCTTTGTTTTACAGATGCAGTTTTCTTTTATGAACAATTTTGTTTGTTATCACTTATCATATTATTCCCTTATTTGACATATGATATTTGCTATGAGTAGTCCTTACTCCACCCTTGTATTTCATTTTGGTTTGATGCTTTTTGGATTATACAAGTTTTTGATTTCTTTTTTTTTTTTTAAGATTTTATTTATTTGACAGAGAGAGAGACAGCAAGAGAGGGAACACAAGCAGGGGGAGTGGGAGAGGGAGAAGCAGGCTTCCCGCCGAGCAGGGAGCCCGACGTGGGGCTCAATCCCAGGACCCTGGGATCATGACCTGAGCCGAAGGCAGATGTTTAACGACTGAGCCACCCAGGCGCCCCACAAGTTTTCTATTTCTTATAGTCAAATTTGTCTCTTTTCCTCAGTAATTAAAACATCTTTTAAAAACATCTTTAAAGATGTTTTTAATAAAAACATCTTTTCTAAGATTAGAAAATTAAGTATACTCCAAAAATGTGATATTCGGGGTATTTTTTTTTTAATTTTAGTTATTTTTTTGAGAGAGAGAGAGAGCACAAGCAGGGGGAGTCTCAGACAGAGGGAGAGGGAGAAGCAGACTCCCTGCTGAGCAGAGAGCCCAATGTGGGGCTTGATCCCAGGACCCTGGGATCATCACCCGAGCCAAAGGCAGATGCTTAACCCACTGAGCCACCCAGGCGCCCCATGACGGTATTTATTTTTAAAACTTCTCACTCTAAAATCACCAAGAATTAATTTTGACATGTTATTTAAGGTATAGATTTAAAAATGAAATTTCCTGGGACGCGTGGGTGGCTCAGTCGTTAAGCGTCTGCCTTCAGCTCAGGTCATGATCCCAGGGTCCTGGGATCGGGTCCTGCATCGGGCTCCCTGCTCAGAAAGGAGCCTGCCTCTCCCTCTGCCTCTGCCTGATGCTTCCCTTGCTTGTGCTCTCTCTCTGTCAGATAAATAAAATCTTGATCTCATGGTCATGAGTTTGAGCCCCACATTGGGTATAGAGATTACTTAAATAAATAAAACTTAAAATTTAACAAACAAAAAAATGTTTAAAAAAAATAAAATAAGATGAAGTTTCCTGCCCCCTACAATTGCTGAGCTGGGCTGCCAGTATCATTTAATGAGTAATTGTTCTCTATACTCATTTGTGGTAGCTGTCTCATCGTATATTCTTATATCCTAAAATTTCTGCAGATTTCATCAGAATTTTGCACAGAACCCAGTTCAAGTTTCATCTGTGGTCACCGTCCCACCCCAAACCCAAATATATGTCATCCACCTAATCAACAAGCCCAGCAGTGTCTAATCCAAAGCGTCTCTTGAAACTAGTGGTCTCCATGTTTATTGCAACACCTGGAGCTCAAGCCACCACCATCACTTGGTTGGACCAGTTCACGAACTCTGAATTCCCTTTCTGTATGACAGCCAGAGGGATACCTTAAAAATATAAATCCTGCTTATAATCTTCTGCTGCTTATAATGCTTCTTATAGCATTTAGCCTAAAACGTAAAAATGCTTCTTTGGGGACCACAAGCCCCTGGATGATTTGGCCCCTGACCACCTTTCTCGTCTCCTCTCATGTCACTGTCAAGCCACAGTCTCCAGAACTATCTCCTTTCAGGTTCAAGAATACCATAAACTGGTTGTCACACGGAGGCTGCTGTATGTGCTGTCCCCATGCTGAGAAAGCACTTCCTTCTGATTCAGGCGGCAGCCCAGCATTTGGGGCTCACTGACAGGAACTCCTGAGGGGGGGCACTTCCTGAGCTCCCTGTCCAGAGCAGCTCTCCTCTCAGCTTTTCACACCAACCTGCTTTACTTTCTCCCTCACTCATATCAGGAGCTGCAATTGCCTTACCTACTTGTTTTCGATTTTGTCTTCTGTATCCTCTTTTATAATAAAAATTCCTTGAAAGGAAAGATCTTGTGTGTCTTCTTCATTCCCATAAACCCAGTACTTAAAATAGTGAATGTTACCCACTAAGTGTCCAGTAAATTTCTTGAGCGGATGGATGGCTGCGTGAATAGCTGAGTGGCTGGATGAACAGACAATTAGGAAACCCCTGGCACTCTTCCTCAGCAGCTCCATCGTTAGATTAATGTCTTATGCAGTGACTTAGTGTTTGTTATCACCCAAGTATTCATTTTACCCTTTCCTATTCCTTACGGCCCTACAATTGTGAGGCTGTGGTGTGCCATCTCCAGGTCCAGGAGTGGTCCCCATCTTTCCAGGCACAGAGACAGGTTCAGTGACAAGCAGGACAGGATACCTAATTCAGGTCTGAGACTAGAGGAGAAGCCCGGGCCTTCTGGGGAAGACTCTGCCTTTTTCTTCCATATTGTTAAGATATGAATTAGATTTGATGTAATCCCAATGAGAATCCCAGCGGGCTTTTTTTCATAGCAAAAGCAACAATAAAAGGAAGAAATTAACAAAGGTAAATGAAGATACGTTTGAATACATGGTTTTTCTTTTTCTAAAATAGTAATTTAAGTGTTTATTTCATTTACTTCGTCTTTTTCATTTTGTTTTTATAAACTCATGTAAAGCCGCAGCTTTATAGATATTTGTCAAGTTAATTCTAAAATGCATATGGGAATGTACAGGACCTGGAACAGCTGTAGTTTGGGCTGCATCTTTTTAGTGTGGGCATGTGCTATTCATATGCTTTCATTGCTCTTTTAAATATACATTACTTCTATTCTTAATTCCTCCTTTAGTCCCAATATTGTTAGAAAAGAGTGACTGCTTAGCTTCCGTAAATTCCAAAGTGGTTACAGTTTTAAACATTCAAATTTATATTGCTGATCTATAATTTTTTCGGCAATGGTCATTAATATGATCTTGCAATTTCAACCATTTTGGAGGCTAAAAAGATATTTGAGGTTTCTTTTTTGAAAAATGTTTTTATAAAATTTCTTCAAATTCTTGAAATGTCCTGCCCCGTAGCTTTAAGAGTAAATATCAGCTTAAGTTTCAGTCATCTAATTGCTGCATTTTGCCCATCCTATATTGTGAACCTAAGAATGAAAACCAGGTCTTTACTCTATGGTTCTCTATGCCCTGTGCCATCAAATCTTTTCAGAGAGAGAAGAAGAGAGGTTCAATAGCTATTCTTTTTTTATTTTTTTATTTATTTTTTATTTTTTATTTTTTAAAGATTTCGTTCATTTATTTGAGAGAGAGAATGAGAGAGAGAGAGCACATGAGAGGGGGGAGGGTCAGAGGGAGAAGCAGACCCCGCCGAGCAGGGAGCCCGATGCGGGTCTCGATCCAGAGACTCCAGGATCACGACCTGAGCCGAAGGCAGTCGCTTAACCAACTGAGCCACCCAGGCACCCCTCAATAGCTATTCTTAATGAAGAAATGGCTTCACACCCCAAGCTGTCACACTCTGTCACACAACATCTGAGAATTTTCAACAGAAAATTGGCCACTTTCCTCATGTTCTGAACGGGGAAATTTGAGGAGAATCGCACCCTTTCCATCAATCTGGGATACTTAACTATCCTCTTCTCCACATCCAGTTGCTGCAGTTCACTTGGTATTAATGTGTATACTTTGAACTCCTAAATACAGGAAGTTAATTGAAAGTATACTATGGTCCTCCTTCCACAAAGATAAGATACTGGGAACCGTGTTGCTTCCTGTCTTCACAAGCACAACTAAAGAGATTGAGGTGACACCCAGCCATTTTCTTGGGAATCACAAGTGTAAGCACTGCAATCAGCAATAGTAAGACTAGATCTTCAAAGAAGTAGGCATGCAAAAATCAATAAGTAACAATCAATCTATAAGTAATCATTCTTTCATTTAATTCAGACATTCACTCTTTCTAGATAGCATCTTAAGGTGGCTCAGTTGGTTAAGCGACTGCCTTCGGCTCAGGTCATGATCCCGGAGTCCCGGGATCGAGTCCCGCATCGGGCTACCTGCTCAGCAGGGAGTCTGCTTCTCCCTCTCCCACTCCCCCCTCTTGTGCTCTTTCTCTCTCTCACTCCCTCTCTCAAATAAATAAATAAAATCTTTAAAAAAAAAAAAAAGAAAGAAACTAGAGCGATCATATGAGACCTTTCCTAAGGCAAAACGGTGCAAAGCAAAGAAGCAATTACCATGAATTTATATAGAAAATTTAAAAAAAAAAAAATAGAATTTTTTCTTTCATATTAAATTGTCTTTTTTCTGTTGTTGCCCTTGTTTGGTTCGTTTTGTGTTACCAGTAACCTTTGTAAGTTCACACACTAATAATAGTAACGATGTTAAAGAATTAATAGATTTAACAATCCTCAAAGACATATCTAACATTAATCCTGGCATCCTCAAGGCTAGTACAGAGCCTGGCACCTACTCAGTCCTTCATAAATTTGTGTTAAATGAGGGTACCTGGCACTGAAGAAATGCTGTAATCCTAGAAAAAGCATTATGTTGTCCAAGATAAATCACATACCTGGAGTCAGTAGTTAAGATCCCTTGACTTATTTGGTACTCTGCTGAAGTTTTTCTCTCCGTTCTGGAAGCTCATTTAATCCAACTGTAGTTGGATTAAACAGTTGCTAACAGTTGCTTTATAATCCCATTGAAGGAGGAAGACAGGGACAAAGGAGGGAGAAAAGAGAAAAAAAAAGGAAGGTACATAAACTTTTTTTTTTTAAGATTTTTCTTTCTTTATTTGACAGAGAGAGAGAGTGAGAGAGAGCACACAAGCAGGGGGAACAGCAGAGGGAGAGAGAGAGAAGCAGGCTCTCCACCAAGCAGGGAGCCTGACGCAGAACTCGATCCCAGGACCCCGGGATCATGACCTGAGCGAAGGCAGACACTCAACCGACTGAGCCACCCAGGCGCCCCAACAACAAACTTTCTCCCTTTCTCCACCTTATCTCTCTTACTGCTTTTTGCTCATAATGAGCCATCTAGGAAGTACATTTGGGTCCAGAAGAGATGGTCTATACCAGGTGTTCAATCAGATATCCTATAGTCCACATTCAGCCCACAGATATGCTTTCTTGGCTCTAGGCAACATTTTTCTGGATTTTAAGATATTTAAATGTTTTTCAATATTTTAAAATCCAGAAAATTTGCATAAATATTTAAATTCTGACTTTTCTTGAATAAAAATCAGTAGAACTGACAAAGGTGTTCTCCAATTCTCACCAGGTGGCAGTGGACCGCGGCTGAATCGTGATTGCCCCTTTGGATGGGGGGGCGGGGGTAATGTGCCACAGACACCCCACCTCCAGTTCTTCCTGCAATCTCTAATGTCAGCTGCACTTGTGATGGTTGGGTTGCAGACAGCAGTCAAGCACGGTGGCTAAGGCCATGGACTCTGGACCAGACTGCCTGGGTTTGAATCTAGATTCCATCATTTTTGACCAGTGCTCATCTTGGGGAAGTCGCCTGATCTTTCTGTACCTCGGTTCCTTATTTATTAAGTGGGATAATAACTGTTATCCAACTTTGTGATGAGAATTAAATGATTCTATGCATGAAATACTCAAAACAGTGCCCCCTCCTCACATTGCAAGCACACCCAGTAAACATCAGATATTGTCACCATCTTACCTGAGCTGTTTTCTTTCTTTTCTTTTCTTTATTTATGAGAGAGAGAGTGCGCGCACAAGCAGGGGGAATGGCAGGCAGAGGGAGAGGGAGAAGCAGACCCCTGCAGAGCAAGGAGCCCGATGTGGAGCTCAATCCCAGCATCCCGGGATCATGACCTGAGCCAAAGGCAGACGCTTAACGACGGAGCCACCCAGGTGTCCCTGAGCTGTGTTTTCTTAAGTTATGTTAGGAAATTAATCAAATATCACTTAGCCTTCTGTCTCTATCAAAAGTGGAAAATATACAATAGGCTCAGAAAATAAAGCCTATTCCTGAACGTAGAATACGCAAATAAAGTGTGTCTGTGTCAGAGAAATGGACGACACCATTCTGAAACAACACATACTAAGAGCTTTAACCAGAAATACAAAAGAATGGCGGGAAATGATTAAAGAAAAGATTGGGATTTCAACAAGAGTTCTTTAAAAATTGAAGCAATACCATTGATCTCAATGCAAAATACAGTAACATATTAAGAGACAAGAAAATGGTAATAACACTGCTTTCCTCATTCACTTTATCTGCCTGGCTCTTATAGGCATTGGGTTTGGTTTCAGGACAAGTCTAAGAACACCCCCCAAAAACGATAGTCTGTCTGGGTGAAGCAAACTGAACTAAAAACCCCAGGCATTAGAAAAGTCAGGTGTAAATCTGTTTAATTTTTACTATTACTGTTGTAATAACAAATTACTGGAGAAATGTGAAGTAAATAATCACATTTGTAAACAGTCAATTCAATAATACAATAAATACAAAATAGACTTCTGAGAAAGTTGGCCCAGGCTTACAGAACACCTTCTTCCACAAAATGGAACAAAATGAACAAAAGACGTACTACACAAAGAATAAGCCAGACATGCTAAAACAAAGGGGAAAATAACCTACTATTGTAACCTGTGATAAGAATAATCCAGAAGAGGGGCGGTATCTGGGTGGCTCAGTCTGTAGAGCATCCATCTCTTGATTTTGGCTCAGGTCATGATCACCGGGTCTTAAGATCAAGCCCTGCATTTGCATCTGGCTCTGTGCTCAGCAGGGAGTCTCCTTGAAGATTCTTTCTCTCCCTTTGCCCCTCTCCCCCTCAAAATAAATGGATGACTCTTAAAAAAAAGGGGGGGGGGAAGAAGAAGAAGAAGAAAAATCTAGAGACAGAAAGATCTGCAACACATTAGAAGAGGACTCCAAGAATCAATGCAAGGTTGTAAGTCAAACTGAAGACATTGCCTACAACTCTGGACATCCTCACCAAGCCCAGGAGTACATTTGGGCCAAGGGAGCCTTCTTCACATGACCAGCAGGGAGTAGCTTCTTAGTCTAAAAAAGTGTTAGGGTATACAAATGAAGGTTTCATTTTTTTTAAAAGATTTTATTTATTTATTTGACAGAGAGCGAGCACAAGCAGGGGGAGCAGCAGACAGAGGGAGAGAGAAGAGAAGCAGGCTTCCCACTGAGCAGGGAGCCCGAGGCGGGGCTGGATCCCAGGACCCTGGGATCATGACCCGAGCTGAAGGCAGACGCCTAACCACTGAGCCAAATGAAGGTTTCAGAGGGTCTAAGGAATGACTGCCTGAGGTATGGTTCATCACAGAGCAAATTCACCCAAGAGGCTCTCATAAAAGGCACAATTGGAAATTCTGATTCAGTCAGTGCTGGATAAGAAAGGATTTTGCAATACAAAAGGTCACTTATTATAGTATTATTTATATAGCATATCACTGGAAAAACTTAAATGGCCATCAGTGGAGAAACAGATGAATAACCATGGTGCATTCATGTAAGGGAATACTCTTGCAACTGGCTAAAGAAATGAAGTTCTTTATGTGTTGATACGAAGTAATTTCCAACATCCATTGTGAAGAGGCGGGGGAGAAAAGCATGATGCAGAACAGTGCTATAATATGCTACCCCTGGGGAAAAAATTATAAATATGCCTCTATTTGAATAAAATATCTCCAGAGGCATCTGTAAGAAACCGATAATATTGGTTGTGTCTGGGAAGAGCAGCTGAGCATCTGGGGAAGAAAAGGAAAGAAGATACCTCCTTTTTATTCTTGAATTTTGAACCATATCAATCTATTATTATTTTAAAAAATAAATAAATGTCCTAGAAAATGAAATGAAAGAGAGAAAGGAAAGAAGGAAGGGAGGGATTGAGGGAGGAGGGAGGTTGGAAAGAAGATCAGATCATAGGAAAATAGCACCTGCAAAGTTTTCCTGAGAAAATCTGTAAAATGACACAATCCAGTCATGCAAAAGAGATTAGAAATGCAGAGGGCAGTGCACAAAAGGACTGGCAGAATCCATTTAATTATAATGACGGCAAATCATTACAACAATTGCAATTATAAAACAAATGTTAAATTTTCTTATTTTTTTAAGATTTTATTTATTTATTTGAGAGAAAGAGAGAGCATGAGCAGGGGGAGGGGCAGAGGGAGAGGAAGAAGCAGACGCCCTGCTGAGCAGGGAGCCTGACCAGGGACCCTGTGATCATGACCTGAGCCGAAATGAAGGGTTGGATGCTTAACCAACTGAGCCACCCAGGTGCCCCTAAATGTTCTTATTTTTTGAAGGGAAAACAACATAATGTCAAACTTACAAGAAGTTAAGTATAATGTACATATAACGGACTGGTACTTAAATCTCAAAGCCTGCCGTCAGAAATTCAAAGGTAGGAGGCAGCGCCTTCATGAATTCATTCACCCAACCGATTTCAATGTATGAAACATGCGCTGTGGCTGAGGCCCTGGGCTAGGCACTGAGAATCCCAGACAAGTACCCACTCTGTCGTGATACTTCCATTCCACCTGGCTGTCCTCATTCACAATAGTCTATAAAAGCAGTTTTGTTTCTTAGGCAAAGGGAAAAAAAAAAAAAAAAACATAAGTACAGGGGCGCCTGAGTGGCCCAGTCGGTTAAGCACCAGACTTTTGGTTTCGGCTCAGGTCATGATCTCAGGGTGGTGAGATCAAGCCCCACATGGGGCTCTGTGCTGGGAGTGGAGCCTGCTCGAGATTCTCTCTCTGCCCCCTCTCCCTCCCCTCCCTCTTACCAGTGCACACATGCTCTCTCTCTCCCTCAAAAATCAATCAATCAATAACAAATAAATAATTAAAAATTTAAAAAACATAAGTATATTGTTTAAAGCCATAAAAATAGTCACTAATTGCAGGTTTTTCCCGAAATACTAATGAAGTACGGAGAGGGAGGAAAAGAAGACAAAAGATATAGACTGCATCACACACGATAAAGAAGAAAACAAAAAAAGTAGCAAGCAAGAAATAAAATCATAAAATAAAATGGCAGAATTAAGACCAAACATAAAGCACGACTATCTTACTATGTAAAACAGATTGCTATATTATATAGCTATACTATTTGATATAACTCTGCCAAAATGTTTGAAAATTTAAGAACTAAATAGATAAATGAGAATAAGAGAACATATAAAAAAGCTTTAAAGGGCATTTCCAGGTTGTATTCATTTCAGGGATAAATTCTTATTAAACTGATACTGGGATTTAAGTCGTTCCATAGAGAATAAAACAAAGTTCTAACTTATTTTTTAAAAGTTAGCATACTATTGCAGTCAAAACCTAACAAAGACAATACAGACCAATTTTTAAAAAATATTCATGCAAAATTCTCAAATAATAGATTAGCATGAGGAGTCTAGCAATGCATTATGGATATAAAATATGACTATAGCCAGTTAACTCCAGGAACACAGGGGTATTACATATTAGGGAGTCTCTTAGTAAAATTCACCACAATGATAGATTAAATAGGGTAAAGTAAACTAATTTCCATAGAAACCAGAGTTGCCAGGGACTGGGGGTGATGACAAAGGAGCACTTGGGAATTTTTCAGGGTGATGGAAATGTTCCTTATCTTGACTATGGTATTACACAATTGTTTACATTTGTCACAAGTTATCAAACTACACACTACTAAAAAGGGTGAATCTTTATTGTATATAATGTATACCTTAATATGTTTGACCTTAAAAATAATTCATTGGCATAAACATGTTATTTTATTTTTTATTTTTTTTATTTTTTAACATGTGACATTATCTCAGATAAATTAAGAATAGATGGCAAATTCTTTAATTTGTATGTATCCACAAAATACAGACACAAAATGTATTTGCAAAAAATATTCAAATGTATTCTAAATTCCTACATTTGTTATATATATTCAAAATTTAGCATCAGACTGGATGATTTAACATGAGAAGCATTCCCATTAGATACAAGAACTCAGTGATACTATTATTTAACATTTGTCATAAGAGATAGATCAGTATTCAAGAAGTAAACTATTGGAAAAGAGGAGGAAAATGACTATGTCTGGGTGGATGATGTAACAAAACAAAAGATAATCAAATGCAAAGCTACTCAAAGTCATAAGGGAATTCAGAAAGTAGTTAATAACAAGATTATTCTTTAAATCAATAGTTTTACTATAACAAGATCCAATTAGAAAATGTAGGGGTAACTGGGTGGCTTGGTCGATTAAGCATCTGCCTTGGGCTCAGGTCCTGATCCCAGGGTCCTGGGAGACCCCTGTCATGCTCTCTACTCAGGAGGAAGCCTGCTTCTCCCTCTCCCTCTGTTCCTCCCACCCCATGACCCCCCTCCGCTCGTGCTCTCTCTCTTTCTCTCTATCAAATAAATAAATAAAATCTTAAAAAAAAGGAAAATGTAATAAAAGATCCCCTTTATAGCAGAAATAACAATATAATCAACAACAAAAATACTACGGATAAATTTATCAAGAAAGCATACAGCTATACTGAGAGAAAAACTTGAGGAAATGTTAGAGACATACATTAATTTTGGAAAGGAAGTCTATTTTGTAAAGACATCAATTTTTTATAAATAAATTTTTAGATTCAGTGCAATCTTGATCAAAACTCCAATTCTCAGTTTCATCTAAAAGAATACAGTAAGAGAATAGCCAAGAAATTGCTTTAAAAAGAAAGTAGTGTAGGGGCCCCCAGGTGACTCAGTGGGTTAAGCGCTGACTCCTGATTTCAGCTCAGGTCATGATCTCAAGGTCCTGAGATTGAGCGCCTCCTTGGGCTCCGCATCCCTCCTGGGGCTGAGTGCAGGCTCAGTGCAGAGTCTGCTTGAGATTTTCTTTCTCTCCCTCTCCTACTGCCCCTCCCCCTGCTCTCACTCTCTCTCAAATAAATAAGTAAATACAATCTTAAAAAAAAAAGAAAACAACTTGGTGTATATTTTGGTGCTTTGGGGGAAAATTATAAAGCTAAGTAAAATAACATGTCACTAAAACAGAAACAGTCAAATATTCAATGCTGTTAATAGGGTTCAAAATTATACCCAAGTATAGACGGAAACGTGGTATATATTTTTAGAAGCACTTCAGATTAGAGTAATCAGTAAATGGTTTTTAAACAACTGGTTAGCTACTTGTTAGAACATAAAGATAAATTTCTACCATTCTTTTCCTCAAATTAATTTCAAATATATCAAAAAAATATGATATAAAAACACTGGAAGAGATCTTAGAGAAGGTCAGGTTTTTCTATAGCTTCACATAAAGCCCAACATGTATCAAGAAAGATATTCATATTTTCTGTGCAGAATATGTCATCATAAACTAAGTCAAAAGATAAATGCTAAAATAGGGGGAAATATTTGCAACACTCCACAAAGTATGATATATAAGATATTTAAAGAGCTCTATTAAACTTAAATATGAAGCACAAATTCATTAGTCATTCTAGAAATGCAAAGTAATATTTTCCCTTACCAGAATCACGGAGACTAGAAGAGTAAGTAATAGCTGGTGTTGGTGAGAATGAGGAGAAATAGATGCTCTTAAACATTTTTATTGGGAATGTAAGTTGGTACAAAAAAACCTGTTAATGTGTACCAAAATTTTATACAAATATATTTGATCTAATAATACCAATTCAAGGGATTCATTCCAACGAAATAGTAGGACATGTATGTAAAGATTTCCATGCAATGATATTGTGGTGGTGCTTATAACAGGAAAAACTGAACAATGTTTGTATATTTACAGATTACATATGTATAATATTTGTGTAACATTATGTCCAGGCATATCTGGAAAGGCGCACAATGGTTAAAGTTAAGATAGTGGTTCAAATTAACTTACACATTAATCTAATTTTATCTCAGAAGGTAGGGCAAGTTCAGCCAGCAGCAGCTCAAAGAAGTCATCAAGGATCCAGATTCTTTGCTTCTCCCTTAATCTGTTGCTTGAGCACTGGGTTCCCTTAAAGAGATACCCCTCACTGTCCCACCATGGTGTCAGAGGCCATCAGGCTACTTGCTTCCTTTTTCTACAGAAGTAGGATTGTGAAAGGAAAAAATAAACCTCTCTCCTAACCACTGACTCTAAGTTATCCCCTTCAGTCTGGACCACTAGCAATTTCCATGGAAACAACATGTACTGATTGGCTTAAACTAAAGAGGCTCTCCCCCATATTGGGTCTGGGGTCACTTTTCCCTGAGTCACGTGAGGAAGGAATAGATGCCTGAATAAAATAGGAATTCTTTTTGGAAAAACAAGTGGGGTAAGATGAACTCTAGGTGAGACACCCATTGGTGACCCTATATGTAACCACAAAATGCCAAGAGTGGTTATCACATGGAGGTTTGGTTATGAGTGCTCAGGGTTTTGGTTTTTTTTTCTTTTTCTCACTATTCCTTTTTTTTTCCTGAACATACCATCAAGAGGGAAAAAAGTTTTTCCTTGGTTATTAAAAAAAATGAAATATCAGTGGAAAATCTAGACTTGGGAATTTACTGGTATCAGTGCCTCCACCTTTATGCTAGAAATTTTTGACTGAGGCAATTGCTAGAAAGTCATAAATATATAAGATGAAAGGATATCAAGGGGTTCCCTCTGGCATTCTGAGTATTTCCCTATCCCTGTCTGCTTTGTCAACACACTTATCTATGGATGTTCAAAGATTCATAGAAAAAATGTAAGCATTCATAAACATTTAGTGCTTGGATGTTAGATCACAAAACAATAAATGTATGCTAAAGCATTATTTGCATCTATCTTCTTGCCTCCTATTTATCTCCTCCTCCTTTCTTTAATTTGATATCCCTTCCTTAATACTCCCTAGCATTGTTACAATTCAGTCCTAAGAGTAAAAGTGCCATGCTTAAATAGCCCAAGACTTTAAAATGTTACACACCTTGTTTAAAAATATATGGTCTGGTGGGTGGGGGGATGGGGTAATTGGGTGATGGGCATTAAGGAGGGCACTTGATGTAATGAGCACTGAGTGTTATATGAAACTGATGAATCACTAAATTTTACCCTTGAAACTAATAATACACTATATGTTAACTAAACTGAATTTAAGTAAAAATATTTAAAAATAAATAAATAAATAAAAATATATGGTCTGACCTGTATCACCCAGCAATCCCAGAGGCCTGACAGAAATGCACTACATATGTTCACCAAAGGACATGCCCAAGAATGTTCATACCAGCACTCTCCATAATAAGTCACACTGGAAACAACCCAAATGTCTCCGGCAGAATGAATAAATTATATATTCACATCATGGAATAATACACAGCAAGAAGAATGCACAAATGCAATTACTCGCATCAACATGAGCAAATATCCCAAACAAGTTGAATGACAGAAGCCAGACACAAAGAATGCACTATAAGAATCCATTTATATAGAATTCAAAAAATGAGAAATCTAACTGATGGTGATAGAAGTAAAAATGGCAGCCGCCTCTTAGCAGGCAGTGACCAGAAGAGGGCATGGGGCCTTCTGGAGTTCAAGCAATACTGGATTTCTTAACATAGATGCTGGTTATACAAGTGCATTCAATTTGGGAAAAATTATTGAGCTATGTATTTAGGGTATGTGTACTTTTCAGTATGTACTACATTTGAATTTTTGAAGTTTATTTTTTTAAATATGGCCTGAAATGTGCAGATTATCATTTCCTTATAAGTTTTTTTTATTTTTTATTATTTTTTATAGATTTTATTTATTTATTTATAAGAGACAGAGAGAGAGGCAGAGGGAGAAGCAGGCTCCCCGCTGAGCAGGGAGCCGGATGCGGAACTCGATCCCAGGACCCTGGGATCATGACCTGAGCCAAAGGCAGACGCTTAACCATCTGAGCCACCCAGGTGCCCCTCCTTATAAGTTTTTTTAATGGATGACATGAATGATCTTGGCTGTATAAGGTTGTTTTGCCACATGATCCTTTTCTACCCCTAAACAGTCATAAAACTGAAGTCCAATTGAAATAGAGACCCCATTCTACCACTTAATTGAACCCTGAAGTCCTTTCTTTCCCCCTCACCTCTATTCCCCTTCTTCTAACCCTTTTGAGTTTCAGTTGACTTAACAGAGACAATTTTCTCAGCTTAGAGTGAGATTAGGACCACAGTGGGTTTATATCCTATCTCTGCAACTTGGTGGTGGTCTGATTTGAAGTAACTTAGCCTTCAGTGCCTCCGTTTTCTCATCTGTAAAGTGTTTTTAATAAAAATGGTTCCTACTTCATATAGTTGTCGTGAGGACTAAATGAGCTAAAAGATGCAAAGCATTGAGCAGTGAGCTCATTAGATGACACTGGTTTGCATAAATTCTAGGATGCACCTTTTAATTTCTGGAAATCCAGAAGCATTCTACAACCAATGAAGTCTTACAATCACTGTTGGTCAGGTGACAGTTGTGACATAGCTGTCCCTGCCTGGGCTTCTGGCTTTTATTTTTCTTTTATGAGTGAAATATGAAAAATAACACTTTGTCTAAAAAAGCAGTTCTTTCAATAAGCACAAAATAAAAATTTTTGGAGCTGGCTTTTCTTTCTTAGTGACAAACAAAATAACGGACTATGTTAATGGATGGCATCTTAGATTCCATGAAATGTCATGAAATTCCTCATGAAGAAGCCCTTTGGCATTATTGTATGTTAAAAAATATTTCCATGCTTTATTTGACTTCTATGTTTTAAAATAAATCATTTTAAACTAGGTATTTTCCAGTGATCTTTAAAGCTTCCCTAGGAACTGGGCAATTGAAAGACTTCCCAGGGATGCAGAGCACTGTGACCAGATGCTCAGCTCTCACTTGCTTCCTTCTGCTCTTAAAATGCCTTTTCTCCCTCCTCCACTGCCAATCCCAGAGCACCAGCAAGCACAAGACCCCGGCACAGTGTTCCCTCACACTCTTCTCTCCCTTCCCTTCTGAGCTCAAATGTCAGTTCTTCAGAAAGACCTCCATCGACCCCGAGCCCAAAAGCCCAGTGGTTCTCCAACTTTGTTACATATTGATATCATTTAGACAACTTCTAGTAATACTGATGCCTGCGTCTCACTCTCAGAGATCCTGATTTAATTGTTCCTGGGCTGCTACTGGGGCACTGAGGTTTTTAAGAGTGCCCCAGGTGATTCTGCCAAGATTGGAAACCACTGCATTACCCTGTTGGATGATTTTCTTAATTGCTTACTTGATGTTGTATCTTCCACCAGCTTCTGAAGACATGGAAGCTTATCCTTGTCAACATTGTCCAGTCTTGGATCCGAGCACCCTCCTAAGAGCTGAGCCTCACAGTGCGCCTTCTAAGAAGTCTAGAGAGCTTCGGCTTCTTCGAGAGTTGCCATTAAGCCTCAAGGAATTTGGGAAGTAACTCAGATCGGGTCATTTCTTGGGCCTTTGGCAACACGCGATTTCTGCCCCGCGTCTGCCCAACTTCATCCCCACCCCCAGCAGCCCAGTCAGGCGGGATGTTAATGGGGCTGACGGTCCCCTCCAAGTCCTCCTCTTTGATCGGCCTTGGGACTGTCTAGCAGATCCCTCCCCGGCCCGTGAGCCCCAGGAGCACAAGTCAGGGTCCGAGAGCTTGTTTACCCGATTCTGGGGTCTGAGAGTACAAACAATGAGGGTTCTCAAAAGCAAGAAAACTCCCACAGCGAGGCCCGGGCGGGGTTCCGCGCACGCGGAGCAAGGGGGCGCTGCGCCTTCCGCGGCGCACACCGCTCCTCCCGCGGCGCGCGTTTCCGGGGGCGCGGAGCAGCAGGCGGGCGGCCTCCAAGCGGATCAGGGGATCGCAGCGCGGCTCAGCGTTGGCGCGCGCAGCTGCGAGGAAAGCCCCCAAACACCAATATAATTTATTTAAGCCTTTTGGGCACGCCCTGGGATGTGTTGAGTTAGCAAAACCTCCGACTTCCCCAGGAACTAACTTGAAGACGTATTTTAAGTGAAAAAAGCAAATTGTTGAAGAGTGCGTATAAAAACATGCAGACGGGTGGGGGAGAGATAAGGAGGAATCCAGGTGCATACACACACTTGCTGGTGCAAAACAGGTAATAAGCCCCGGAAATATACACAAGAAATTAATCGTGGTTGCAGTCAGGCCGAGGTGCGCGCGAGATGTTGCAACCCGGTGGCTTCTGAGTTCTTTAAAAGCCTTATGCAAGTATATGTAGATAGATAGATAGATGATAGATAGATAGATAGATAGGTAGGTAGGTAGATAGATAGATTTTCTATTGTATTATATATTGTATGGTGTTGTTTATAATGTATTCTATTGTGAATGATATATTTTATTATAACACCGTACAATAGGTTATGTAATATACATATACATTTATCTCTGGTTGGTAGAGTCAAAGAAGTTCAAGTTGGCCTCTGCCTTCCAGGCTTACCTAACATACAGAGAGAAAAGCTTGGTAAAAAGGCAAAGAGGGAGGACCAGAAATATGTGGGACACCCCCTATCTTTTCACCCAAGGCGCGCCCCGGTGATTGTGGGGAAAGGGACAGGGGAAACAGGCGCTCGGTTGCCCGAGTGCAACCCCGAGTGCATTAGGAGTTCTAAGCCTGCGGCCGAGCAGAAGCCGAGAACCCACGCTTGGGGCGCAGAAGCCTGGGTTTCAGCCCCTGCCCGGAATTGGCTTTTTTTTTTTTTTTTTTTTTTTGCTCGGGCCACACACACCGGGGCGTGGGTGGACTCTATCTTGCGTCAGGAAGGGGCACTCGCCGCGCGCTCGGGGCTCTAAGAGACTCCCTTGGCTTCTCTGATGGCGGGGCTCGGTCCCTGGGCTGCGTGTCGCCGGGTTAGGGTGGCCGCAGAAGCCCGACGCGCCAGGGAGAGAGAGACCCAAGAGGCGGCCTCGATTCCCCGCGCATCCGCAAAGGAAAGGCTTCGAGCGTCCGCCAGATAGGCGAGAAGGGTCCCCAACAGCTCGCAAATCCCAGCCCCCGAGCGCGTAGGATGGGCGCTCGGCTGCGCGCTCCGCGGCTGGGAATGGGAAGGGAAAAGGAAACGCGACAGGCAGGGAGGCTGTTGCTTCGCCGCCGCTCTCTCTGCGGATCGCCCCTCTGTCAAAGCTCGAGCCCAGAAAGCCCGATTTTCTAGTAAAGGTTTCAGGGTTCCCGGGAAAGAGCACCGCCTTCCCAGCTTCCAGGTCCGCTGGAGCGGCTGCTCACAAATAGTATGCCCTCAGGGAAGTTTACTTGACCTCTCTCAGGCTCGGTTTTCCTATTTGTAAAATGGGGATGATAAAAAGTGCCTACCTCTGTGAGGTGGTAGCGAGGGTTTAAGTGGAATATTGTACGCCAAGAGCTTGGCCCAGGCCGAGCTTGTAGAGAGAGGTCCACCCCTGCTGTGGTTATCCCAAGCAAGAAGGACTAGCCAGAACCCAGGACTGGGATATGGGGTGGAGTTATGGGGCCCAGCTTCCATAAAAGAGACTCATTTTAAAGGTCCAGGGGCTGCAGATGCGCACCGAGCGCTGTCCACTCGCTTCCTTCGAAGCCACACATGATCCCCATTCCAACACTTACCTGGAAGCCTTACCCCTCAGAGAAAACAACGCCCCACACCCCGCCCCATTCACACGTCCTTAACCCCTCCCCTGGGAGCCCCGCAGCTCAGATTGCCAGGATTCAAACTCCCAGGCTACCATTTTTAGCTGTGTGCCTGTGGACAAGGGCTTTCATTTCGCCAAATACCGCTTTACCCTTCTGTAAAATGGGTTCTTAAATACATCGTAAGGTGCCGGTTTTAAAAAATCGTACAGATAAAGCCGAGAGTCTGTCCTATGCTGCTTTTATTATTTTCCTCCCTTGGCTGTGGATCGGAGGATCAACTCTATTCTAGAAAAGTGAGCCTCAAATGGATGAAGAAATAATGTCAGCTGCTCTTTGCTCCTCCCAGAAACTCCCTTCCCCGCGGACCCTTGTAATCTTTGGGAGGAGGGGGTTCCACGGACCTTCCTGGACCCTGCCCAGTGGTTAAGCGGTCCGGGCTGACCAGGACTTGGGGGCCTCCTCAACAGCAGCTTTCTACGGTTGCTCTTGCTTTGCTCTTGTCCTCTCAATTTGCAGATGCCGCCACTGAGGCCCGCAGGGCACCCCAGCGAGCGGGTCCAAATGGTGTCCTTTTGGGGACCCCCAATTCAGGGTGTCTTCTCCAGGAGCGAGAGCCCTGCGGGAGGCATCCGACCATTCACTCAACTCCTTCGTGGTCGGGCGTTTAACCAAGTAGGTGGAGAACAAAACCTGAGCTAAATACCCTTTTTTTTTTTTTCTTTGACAAATAATCGGCCAGAAAGGCAAAATCCCGGCGGGAGGCGGGAGGGCAAGGAGGCCTGGGAAAAACAGAATGCTAATGCGGGCCTGGAGGGGGCGGAAGGCGCACCCGGGCTAGGGCGCCCCAGCCGCCTCCCTTTGAAGTGCACCTTTCCAGCCCCGCTCAAGGGGAGGGCGCTGGATTCCACCCTTCCCCCCCACCCCCTCCATCCCGCAAGGTTCTGGAGAAACTGAAAGAAGCTGTAGGAACAACTGGGGACTCTCCTCTCGGGTTCTAACTGACTCAGTCCTGCCTCCTACTTCTAGTTCACGTTGCTTTTGACCTGTTGGTTCCTGGCCTCCCCCCAGCAGACCCGGATGCATCCTCGTTTCGCCCCAGTATCTACTAAGAAGAGGGCGAAAAACGAGCTCAATATAAGTGTGATGGGGAGCAATAGGAAAGAGTTTAGACCTTCCTATGTGCCAGGTGCTGTTCTAATTGCTTTACATTCTGTATGCTATTATTACAAGTGGGAACTGGGGGACAGAAGGGTTAAGGAGTTTGCCCAGACTCACAAAGGTAGTAAAAGGTAGAAAGCCACAAATACATAAAATTCTGCATACAACGTTCTGGTTTTCTCTTAGTTTATGGAATGATCTCTTTGGTGCCCTTCTTTCCTCCCTGCCCCTCACCCTCTCTTCCTTGGTTCTTATGGGCTTAATGCTTTCTGCTGAGTAACTTCTCAACCAAGATTTCCCCTCTCCCCATTTCTCGCAGGGGGCCTGAATGGGAGATTCCAGCTGCCCTGTCATTCTGAAGCTTTGGTCAACAGGATTGGATTCTGCCCACCTGTTGTGTAGACATCCTGCCGCACCTGTACCATAGAGGTGGCTTCTGTTGAAACACTCATCGCCATAGGCTCTGCCGACTCTCTTAGTGATATGCAAGTGATTTATGGTCAGGAGGATATTTCTCCTTGGCTACATGTTGGTTGTTCCCATTAACAGCCGTACTGCAATTCCAGCACTAACTTTTCTATTTTCCTGTGGAAGAGTGTCAACATTGAAATACACAGGAAAAGCCATGCAATCACGTAACAACTTTGGGATAGGAAAGGTCTAGAAAAGATTTTTAAAATCCTAAAAAGTCTTAAAAAGATGAAAATGCCAGGTCCATTAATTTAGGAAGATCTGTGTTATCTTTTTTTCTTATAGGATAGGGAAAATAGTATTTTCACTTTTGTCTTCATGGTTATAAATCCTGAGACCTGACACTGTCCTTGGGCTATTTTATCTGTTCTAGTTTACAGATTTAGTAACCCTTTTCTTTCAGTCAACAGATGAGCCCCTACTAAGTGTCAGGACTTTCAAGGTGCAAAAGTAAGCAAGACAGGTGGAACCCTGTATAACTCTTTCATATTTTAATGTAGCAATAATTAGCCAAATAGTCCCATAATTTATTTCTGAGAGTTTTTTACTTTATTTACTTTGCCCCACATGGCTTTCTTGTATTTATGTGAATCTATGTACTTCCATAAATGTGAATATAATAATGATAGAGCAGCACTGAAATCCAGGAATTCATTTGCTGTTTAAAAAATACTTCATAAAAAAAGATTCTTGACTCAATGTTTAAGAAAAGATCAGTTATTTTTTGTAATAAACAACTTTGAGTATGTTTCTTAACTTTCATTCCAGGATTCCCCCATCTCTTCATATTTTAACAGTAAGTTACAATTGCACTTAGCAATCTAAATACATAGATGGATAGCTAAGAAATAGTTTAAATTCGCCATGTTTGTTTGAAAAAAATACCATGAGTTTAATGTAACCCTTTGCCTCACGCATTGGTGGACCTGGAGATTTTTTTTTTTTTTTTTTAAAGCAGTGATCATTCTATTCCAGCGTCATGGTGAAATATAAATTCTTATAAAAGTAAAAACTGTGTTGGTGGGTGTATCTTGCTGTTGTCAGCAGAATCAAAACTACTTGTCCTTGCCAAAATGTTTTATCTTACAGGACATTTTCTTTAAAAGAAAAAAAAAGTGAAACATGAACAACCTTACGGTGATGAAAGCTCCCTCCCCCTTTGGAAAGCACAGTGGAGGTGGCAGATCTGGCCAGCAGAGAACAAAGGGCCAAAGAGTTAACCTGAGATGGTGAAATAAAATGTAACATCAACAAAGAAAAGGCCATAGATAAATAGTAAAAGGACCAATTCACCACAAAACACCCATTGACGTTTTCCCAGAGTCCAGGCGAAGCGCTGGTGACCGGGTAATGTTGGAATGTTTTCCTAGGGTTAAAAGGAGAACCGGCAGCAAGTCTGCTCAGAATTTACAAAGTGTTTGAATAACACGGACGGTGTTTTGATAACACATTTTTAGTGGGGGTGAAAATAATAGACTTTATTGGGACATTTATATGGGCCCCCTTGGTTGTGTGTAGAGGGGGGCAGGGCAGGAGGAAAACCATAGATCATTGCACTCATCTATAACTCACCCCTGTAACTTATTCACATATATGTATATGTATTTGATGTGTAATAGTCTTGTTATAGCAAAATGTTTCTCAGTGTGGCTTTTAAAAGATGAATGCACTGATAGTGGTCACCTTTAAGGGGGGAGAAATGAGTAAAGAGGTCACCTGGCCAGGTTGGCAATAACTGTGTGTTCTCAGGATGAGATGGTGGCATGAAGCTGATATGATTGCTTGTACCAGTAGAGCATAAGATCTTCCATAGGCTCACACACAGGCTTGGCCTTGGCTTCCTTGTAGCCTTCAAAGGGTCCTGCTTGCCCCAACTCAGGCTGAAAGGTGCAAGATTTGAGTTAATCCAGCCAGCATTTGGGTCTGGGGTTCCAAGGGGTCTCCACGTTTCCTCCCCAGTGTTGATGTTTTTGTTCAATGTATTCCAATACACTGTCAGTTGAGCCACATAAAACCAGGCACCTTTCAATAAATGTCTCATTTGGATTTCATGAAGCTTGGGGTGTAATTGAAATCAAACAGCAAACAGGCTGGAAGGCGCTGTTATTTGCCCACCCAGTCTAAGGAGGGTGCCGCCTGACATGTTCACTGAAGCCAGTGCTTTAGCTTGCTTTCCTGTTCCTATTTCTGGAGAAGAGTGCTTGGGTTTTAAAGTTTGGCTGGGATACATGAAAATATTTTTTATGTCTCTTTCCCTGACTATAAGTAAAATGGAGCCAGCAAAAGAAAATCCATTCCAAGTAGGAAATCACAGATTTGCTCATCTATAACTCCCCAGGCATTTAGACTAGTATATTCCATGTGTAATAATAATAATAATAATAATAATAATGCAATTAGTCAATCAATACAGGAAAACCATTCAATGAGATTTCTTTATCTCTATGTTGTCAGGAAAAAATCATCTTTAGTTGAAACAGTGCTTTTCATTATATTAAAAAAGAACTTGTAACTTATAAATGTAATATAAATCATGTATATGTTTTCCATGTTCCCAAAATGCCAGGTCTCAGAGTAGTTTTGTGCTAGCCCGAATTTTGATTCTCTGAATTCCTCTTTATTTCCCCATCTGTAAAATGTGTTAAAGTTTGGGTAAAATAATGGATATACTGGGGAGGTGGGGAGATGTAAACTGCAATTTCCTGCCCCAAGAGTCAACACTAATCTTGATCACGCATACGGTGTATATATTTAATAATTAGGTAGCACTCAGAATGAACCCACGCGCTTTCAAGAGCTTGCTCTGGGGCTGGAATAAAATCAACCCTTTCTGATGTGGCGCGGGGGACAGCTGGCCCGCGTTATTTGCGCCAGAGTGGGTCGGAACGATGCCTGTTGCCGGCCATGGCACTTTGCCACGCGCAGCGCTTCCCTGGCCGCCTCGAAAGCAGTTTGAAGGGACACAGAGGCCCGCTTTCTCTCTGTGATAAAGCGCAAAACTGATATCTACCCCCAGCCACCCTATCTCCAAATAATGTGAGATTCCATCTCACCCCTACTTATGCCTCAAACATCCTGCAGCTCAGGTCAAGCCTAACGTGGAGGAGCCCGCGAGGCGTAACCAGGTTCCCCAAACCCGAGCTACGTCGCCAAGATGCCCAAACCGCGCAGCCCCTTCCTTTCCTGTTCTCGCGTCCCCCTCACGGAATCTCCACTTTGAAAATCATGAAGTCTGCAAACGCACAAAGTACTTGAAAAATTCAATTCTTCACGACTTCCCTCGGTCAAAATAAAACAAAAGCCGGGAGGTGGGGGTGATCGGAGCAGGGAGCCAAGCCAAACCCGACCTCAACTAGCAGGACGAGATGCTAGGGGCGCTGGGCTGAGTGCGCTCTGGGCCACCTTTCCAGGGATCTGCTCCCGGGCTGCTCTGCCCAGGACCTGCGGGACCACCGCCCCGGCCCACTCGCTTAACGTGCTCCCTCCCCACTGGCTGTGTCCTGAACCTGAAAACCTTCTCACGCCCCCGGTTTTCACCACCCCCCAAAACTGGTAAATTCCCTGGAACGTCCGAGTGTATTACGGACCGTCTTGCTCTCTAACCCAGACGTGCCGCTGTTGGTTTATGCTGCTGTGGTTTGAACCTAGGTCGGAAAGCTTCGAGCTATTCTGCACTGGCGTGTGCGCGCTCAAGAAATCCTGCGGCCGCCTCATCTGTTGTGGGCTAAGAGTTTCCCGTGTGATCGTGTTCGGTTGGGGAAGCAGAGTCCCAACATCTCAGCCGGAAAATGCGCTCCCGGAGCGATTACAAGCCGCGTCTGTAATTGCTTATTAACAGCGAATATTCATGCTTCTCCCTATCCGCAATGAAACATGCCTCCCCCCTTTTCGGTAATAAAACAATAAAATAAGACGGCACCACTCTTGACTCTACTGTCTGCGGAAACGCAAGGGAGAAACAGGCAGCTGGGGCAAAAGGGCTTAATTCAGTATCAAACTGATTATTTCACTAATTATTCTACCTTCTGTGTTGCGCCGCAGAGGAGAGGCGCAGGGAATCTCAACCGCACTGCTGCTGGGGAACCTTTGTTTCTCGGTGCCAGGCCCCACTGAAGATGGTGTGTGGGGTGGAGGGAATCCGGGATTCAGGGAAACGGAGCTGCGGTGGATTTTCAGTTGTGGGGAGTAAAAGTGATTGCCTTCTGAAAGCAGGCGTGTTGGCATGAGGGTGAGGGTGTCCCCAGTACCCCACCCCGCCACGGCTTCTGACTCATAAGCCGGTCCTCAAGGATGGCAATGTGCTCTCGCTGTCCCCGGAATCCCAAACGCGGAGCGCAAGGTTTCCTCTTCACGAACACTTCCCAGTGAGTAAAAGAGTAGAACCGAACAAAATGGGGTTCCTGTAGGTTGAAGGCCTGGGAGCCTTCCACCATCGGGAGGAAAGTGTGCCTGGAGCTACAGCCCCTGATGAGGAAAGAGACCTCGCCTCGGCCTCTCTCCGACTCTCCCCAGATCCCCACCCTCAGGGACCGGTGCCTCTCTGCAAGCCTTCAGCTCGCAGAGCTTTTCTCGCGCCAGCCTCTAAAACCTGCTCCCGCCCCCGCATCCTCCTCTCAGAGTGCTGAGATGACTTCTGTGGCAGGAGTGGACCCCGCTACGCAGACCCCAAACCCTGTTCCCCTAAACTACAGCAAAATACGGACACCAGAATTGATTCTCACAGTAGGACAGAGTCTCAAAAAAAAAAAAAAAAAAAAAAAAAAAAAGACTAAAGGAAAAGAAAGTCGCAGTCGACATGATCCAATTAGTAAATGCCTAATTGAATTAGTGTCACCTCCATCAGCCAATAGGAGAGTCCCCGGGCTGTGGGGCCGCGAAGCCCCTCCCTGGCCGCACATATATAAAGCAGCCAATGACAGCCTGCAAGTTTCCAAGTGGTCAACTTGACCCACACTCGGGCAGTCGAGAAGGGCAGAAAGGCTAGCGCTGGTGGGTGGATGGGGACAGAGATCTAAATCCTCTTCTTCCTGGGTGTGAGTGTGGAGGAGGACGGGGGTCCAGAGTGGCAAGAAGGACGGGAAGGGAAAAGGAGAGTGCTTTTCGGTCAATTTCCACCTCCTGCCTTCAAACTCTGCGAGCTTTCCTCGCGGAAAGGACGCTGGGTTCCCGGCGCGCGGGTGCGCGCCTTAGCGGCCCGCGTGCGGCCAGGTGGGTAGCCCCAGCACCGGAGGTAGGGGAAGTTACCTTCCCCTCGGAAGAGGGCGCTGGCTCCCCCATCCTGCCTTTATATTAAGGCCGCGGAAGGAGAGGAAGCAGCCAGCTGCCGTCTGCGCTTTGCAAAGCATGCAGTTAGGGGAGCAGCTCTTGGTGAGCTCGGTGAACCTGCCCGGCACGCACTTCTACCCGCTGGAGAGTGCGCGAGGCGGAGGCAGCGGGAGCGCAGGCCACCTCCCTGGCGCGGCCCCCTCGCCTCAGAGGCTGGACTTAGACAAAGCGCCCAAGAAGTTCCCTGGCAGCCTCTCGTGCGAGAGTGGGAGCGGGGAACCCACGGCCGCCAGCGCGGGGGCCCCCGCGGCCATGCTCAGTGACGCCGACGCCGGGGACGCCTTCGCCAGCGCCGCGGCAGTGGCCAAGCCCGGGCCCCCGGACGGCCGCAAGGGCTCCCCCTGCGGGGAGGAGGAGCTGCCCTCAGCCGCTGCCGCCGCCGCGGCCGCTGCCGCCGCCGCCGCCGCCACCGCGCGCTACTCCATGGACAGCCTGAGCTCGGAGCGCTACTACCTCCAGTCCCCCGGGCCTCAGGGCTCCGAGCTGGCCGCGCCCTGCTCGCTCTTCCCCTACCAGGCGGCGGCAGGGGCGCCCCACGGATCCGTGTACCCTGCTCCCAACGGGGCGCGCTACCCCTACGGCTCCATGCTGCCCCCCGGCGGCTTCCCCGCGGCTGTGTGCCCACCTGGGAGGGCACAGTTCGGCCCGGGAGCCGGCGCGAGTAGCGGAGCGGGCGCGGGCGGCGGCGGCGGCGGGGCAGGCGGCCCGGGGGCCTATCAGTACAGCCAGGGGGCTCCGCTCTATGGGCCGTACCCTGGGGCTGCAGCTGCGGGGTCCTGCGGAGGATTGGGGGCGTTGGGGGTTCCTGGTTCCGGCTTTCGTGCCCACGTCTACCTGTGCAACCGGCCTCTGTGGCTCAAATTCCACCGCCACCAAACCGAGATGATCATTACGAAACAGGGCAGGTGAGAGCAGCGCGGAGGGGCTCCGAGGTGAATGACAATTGAGTGACTGTGTGGTCCTGGGGAAGGCCGGGGGTGAGGGAGCTGTGCTCATTCGCTCCGCGATTTGTTGGGAGAGTGTTTTTCCGCGCGCATCTCCAATCCGGTGTCCCTCCCGGTCCGCGCACCGGTTTGTGCACGGTGCTAATGTTACAGCTGCCCCCCACCCCCGTCACCCTCACCTGGACTGGCGAGAAGGAGGCGGAAATGGAAATTGGGAATTGTCCACAAAGCTGGATTTACTAGATCCGCCCGCTCGGCATACCGAGCTGGTCCCTGCATACCCGCGAGGAGCTGCGGGTGGGGAAAGACGCAAAGGTTGGCTTCCTGAGCGCAGTAGATGGGCTCCCACAGTTTTAGGCGCCAGAGTCTCCACGGGGCGCCTCGGGGAGATGGGCATCGGAGGGTTGGCTGGTGCGGGTAGTTGATTAGGCAGGCCCTGGAGCCAGACCTGGTGGGGTTCGGGACGTGAGAAAGTTCTGATACCCATCCAACTGCTAACAGTGGGTACGAATGGGAAATGTGAGGGGTGGGTGCTGGGAGAGGGGCTCTCAAGGGGAACTTTGAGCCTGACGAGTACCATTTAAAAATTTTAACACGAACAACTGAACGTTGTTCTCTGGTACTTAAACGTAGAAAAACGAATGATTTTTCACATCCTGGAAGAAAAATTAAGAACTTGAGTGGGGAGAGGGTGCAGTAGCACCTCAATCGGGGAAATGCTTACTTTGGGGCAAATTGTTTCAGAAAAGAGATGTTCCCAGAGTTGACAAGTCAAGTATTTTGCAGAGTGAGGGGCCACTTTGTGGGCCAGTATTCTGTTCTTTCTGTAGGCTTTTCAGTGTCCTACTCTGACCTACCCCAGGTGCCGGCAAACCTGGTCTGGTGCGGGCCTGCTCTCAGGCATCCGGATTTAAACCGCTTATCCTGCTTCTGTTCCCTCATTCAGGCGCATGTTTCCTTTCTTGAGCTTCAACATAAACGGACTCAATCCCACGGCCCACTACAACGTGTTTGTAGAGGTGGTGCTGGCGGACCCCAACCACTGGCGATTCCAGGGGGGCAAGTGGGTGACCTGCGGCAAAGCGGACAATAACATGCAGGGTGAGGAGAGAGGAGGCCCAGGCAGGGAGGGGCGGGCGGTGAACTCCTGACTCGGAAAACTCACATTTAAATCGAGCACTTGCCCCTCATCTGGGGCCTAGAGGTGTTAGTATGAGTTTCTTGGTGTTGATTGTTGGAATGGGGGAGAGAGGGAGAGAATTGCCAAGTCAGATTTCTTGCCTAGGAATATAAACTTTGGTACTGTAACCATGACCCTACTCTTCCCCACCCTCCCCCACCAATTCCTACTAAATTCTCCTGGGTGGAAAGGGCTCCCAACACTCCAGCCTTCACTTGAGAAAGCCTTCCCCAAGGTTGAGTCCACCCATGAAAACCCAACCACTTTCCATCAGATGTTGCCCTACCAGCTTTAGGAGGCCCCAAATTGACCTTCAAGAGACATCTCCTGGTGGCTCCTTTTATGTATTTTGAGGTAGCATTAAGATGACTGCCTTGTTCAAGGAGGGCCGGAAGCACAGGGGCCCTGGGAGGGCTGTCAGTGGAATCCCGGTGGAGAGCGAGCTCTGGGGAGACTTGTGCCTGAAGACTAGCTCTTGAATCTATATGTAACAGACATCCCTCCCCTATGTCCATGTGTAATCAGCCCTATCTGCTTGGGTTTTGTGTTTTGTTTCATTTTCTCTTAGGCAACAAAATGTATGTTCACCCAGAGTCTCCTAATACTGGTTCCCACTGGATGAGACAGGAGATTTCCTTTGGGAAATTAAAACTCACCAATAACAAAGGCGCAAATAACAACAACACCCAGGTAGAGTGACAGAGGAGGGGGTGGCTTCTGGCCATAGATCTCTTTTCCTAACAAGTTACCATACTCTTCGCTGTATTTGTAATATCTGCAGTTGTTTACCTGTTTGCTCACCTAGTTCTAACCTTTTTTTTTTTTTTTTCTTTTGACCTCTCATTTTCACTAGACTTCAGTCAACAGTGAGTTGACTATTAGGAGAAGAAATACTAAAGTCTTTGGGGGACTTAGTAACTAAGAGGAAAGAGTGTTTGTCAAACACACATAGCCAGCCAGCTAGGTTTTAAGTTGCAAAAGCAGCAATGAGAAGATCTTAAAAATGGCTATAGAAAAAGGTAACTGTCAGTGGGCGACAAGCAGGAGTCCCATTCCAAAACATGTAGTTTGTCAAGATTTACCTCTAAGAGACTTTATGGATTTGGCAGCTCTTTTTCTGTACCATTTCCAGATGATAGTGTTGCAGTCTTTACACAAGTACCAACCCCGACTGCACATTGTTGAGGTGACAGAGGATGGCGTGGAGGACCTGAACGAGCCCTCAAAGACTCAGACCTTTACCTTCTCTGAAACGCAGTTCATTGCGGTGACTGCCTACCAAAACACCGATGTGAGTGTCCCAAATGGCCCAAGAATCTCTACAGCTAGGTCCAGCGTGATAAAGCACTCAACAACTGACTGTTTTTCTCCCCTCTCTAGATAACTCAACTAAAGATTGATCATAACCCCTTTGCAAAAGGCTTCAGAGACAACTATGATTCGTAAGTGCAGCTTTTATTCATATTTGCATGGTCATCTTTGAACAGGACATACATAACCAGACACTTCCCAGAGAACATTCTAGGACGAGTCTTCACGTTTGTTTGGGATTTTCAGCTATTTTTATTTTTGCATTTTTTTCCCCCTTGGCTAATCTTGCTTTAGAATTTTCATGGAAGGGTTTGTTAATTTTTAAAGCAATGTTAAGGGCTGAAAAATGAGGAGCTATTTTTTTTAACATTTGAGTGGAGATTTGAAATTTTCATAATCTGCATTTATATACCTTCCTTTTCATTTGATCCAACTTTTATATCCTCTGAGGAATAGGTATTATTACTCCCCCTCTTTTATTATCATTATTATTTTTTTTTTTACATAAGAAAAACCTAAAACTAAGAGGATGTAATTTTCACAACATTAAACAGTAAGGCCCCACAAGGCCATTTACATGTGGGATTTCTAATACCACAGTCAGCATTCCTTCCCTGACATTGACAAAGGAGAGTGGCACTGTTCTTCAAGTTCTAGGACTTGCAAAGGTGGATTTTTCTATAGTTTAAATACTTAGTGCTTGGGAGGAAACTTTTTCCGTATGAGCCAAGCGTCGGGCTGAAATGGGCCAATGCATCTCCTACCTCCATCCCTCCACTCCAGCAGACCAGTGCTCCCAGTACAGCCCACTATGTGAGCCTTTTTGATTTCTGGGAGGTGGTTATTTGGTAACAACATTAGGGTTTTTTTTTTTTTTTTAAGTGTTTCTCTTTATATTGTAGCATGTACACCGCTTCAGAAAATGACAGGTTAACTCCATCTCCCACGGATTCTCCTAGATCCCATCAGATTGTCCCTGGAGGCCGGTACGGCGTTCAGTCCTTCTTCCCGGAGCCCTTTGTCAACACTTTACCTCAAGCCCGATATTATAATGGCGAGAGAACCGTGCCACAGACCAATGGGCTCCTTTCACCCCAACAGAACGAAGAGGTGGTCAACCCTCCCCAGCGGTGGCTTGTCACGCCTGTCCAGCAACCTGGGACCAACAAACTAGACATCGGTTCCTATGAGTCTGAATATACTTCCAGCACCTTGCTCCCATATGGTATTAAATCCTTGCCCCTCCAGACGTCCCACGCCCTGGGCTATTACCCTGACCCAACCTTCCCTGCCATGGCAGGGTGGGGAGGTCGGGGCTCTTACCAGAGGAAGATGGCTGCTGGACTCCCATGGACCTCCAGAACAAGCCCCACTGTGTTCTCTGAGGATCAACTCTCCAAGGAGAAAGTCAAAGAAGAAATCAGCTCTTCTTGGATAGAGACCCCCCCTTCCATCAAGTCTTTGGATTCCAACGATTCGGGGGTATACACCAGTGCTTGTAAGCGACGGCGGCTGTCTCCCAGCACCTCTAGTAATGAAAATTCTCCCTCCATAAAGTGTGAAGACATTAACGCTGAAGAGTACAGTAAAGACACCTCAAAAGGCATGGGGGGGTATTATGCTTTTTACACAACTCCCTAAAGAGTTATTTTAACTTCGTCAAAATGAGCTAACTTTTTGCAGATGGACTTGGTGGTGTTTTTTGTTGTCTTCTTTGCCTAGGTTTGCCAAAAAGACGTTTGCATTCCACCTTGATGCATCCCGTTTTGTGCAATCCTCTAAAAGAAGGTGCCAAAGCTTTTTAATTGCTGCAGGTAACTGAAACAAGCCTCGCATTTTTTTGTTTTTTAAATAAAATTAATGAAGGACTTTAAAGCGTTTTAAAAATTCGAAGGTTATTCAAGGTTCTGGATTTATTTATTGGAGGCACTAAACATTCAGAGAATCGGGCTGTGAAGATTCGGAGTGCTGAGCGCTAGCCAATGAGTTGAAAGATCTGGTTCTCATTCCTATGTGTAAATCTGTAAGCAAAGAGAATCCCGGAGTGGCAAGGTGTTTTGCTTCTGGAAGAGAAGGGCTGGGCCTTAAGCTTCAACAGGGGACTTTTTGCTGTTACTTTCCGCTAGGGACAAAAGATAGCTAGGCCTGGGAGGTGAGAAAAACCTTACGTGAAGGTGCTGGCTTTACCTGACTTTGATTCCTCCTAGGCTTCCGAAGCAAGCCATGTTTGGCCCTAGTTCAGGACTGTGTCACAGGCTAGGCCTCTGCTGCGGGCTGGGGTGGCTAGTAGGACTCAGGAGAAGGGTGGGGAAGGGAGTGGCCAAAAAAGAAAAAAAGAGAATTTTAAAGTGTACAGTTTTGTGTGTGCTTAGATACACTGTAGAATACCGTGGGATATATTGTACAAATAGTCTCCTTACGTGTCTGAGATGATGAAAATTGGTGCTTTGGCTTTGTCAAGAATTCACAGATCACCTGACAGCAGGGCTGGGGGGGATAGGTTCTCTCATCATCCCGGATATTGGGGAATATTCTGTTTACTTCTTAGATAGTTAAGAATGTATTCAGCTACAATGTACTAACTTGAAACATGTGTAAGGAAAACTCCCCTATTTCACCCTCTTTCTTTGCCATCCCCACTACCCAGCTCGGTAATGTGAAGAAACTAAAACCTGATGCCACAGCTCCTATAGGCTTTTTAGAGATCTTGGATTTTTATGTACAGTCTTAGTCATTTTTAATAAATGTGGTTCATTAAGGGAACAGGCATAGCTCTGTCTTCTGTACTTGGAGTTGTAATCTTTGTTTTAAAGATCTTATTTTTCCTCCCTCTCCACCCTTCTCCAGCATGAACAGTGTCCCCCACCCCCCACCCCCACCCCCAGGTTCTAGAATCTGTAAGTGGACACTGTAGTCATGAGGGGGTGGGGTTGCTTTTGTTTATCTTCTTTTTTTCTTGAAGATGAATGGGTTTATTTCCTCACCCCACTGGGAAGTCTGGACAATGGGTATTGGGCCGGTGGGGGTGGGGGTGGGGGAGAGGGGAGGTTGCAGAGATGCAGGATTGCCTATGTTAGGCTTAACCCGGCCTGGAAAACCTCGGCCACCAGCTCTTGGATTCCGGGCCCTGTTTCGGCCCGTGACCATTTCGTTCTCTGGGCTTTTTCCTAGGCGTTCTTGGGGCCACCCGTCCCTGGACCCACGTGGGCTCCCCGGGAACCCCCGCGGCCCTTTGAGCGCGCACGAGTTACTGGTCCCTGCAGCGCGGCGGGAAGCGGGCCGCCCACAACTCAGCTTCTGCTCCAACCTGCGGCTTTTTTTCTACATGGAGCCCCCAAGCGCACCCGCCGCCGCGGGCTGCTCGCCTCGGTAGCTGCTGGCCGGGGCGCGTCGCGGGCGGCCAAACTCGGCCAGGGACGCTGGGGACGCTGCGGCGGCGGCGGCGCGGGCGAGGGGCGGGCGCGACACTTACAAATGAGGATTCCAGTCGTCCCGTGCAGCTCCACTCTGCAAACAGCGGCCGGGGAGCCGTTCGCCCTGAGTCTAGCTCCGTTTATTTGGCTCTCCTTCCCCAGGAGGCCGAAGGCCACCCCATCCCCTGGCTGAGCCCTAGGCCCGCCGAAAAGTTAAACCCAGGAGTGGGGCGGAGGGCCCTTTGTCCCCCCCTGCCAGACGTCCCGCCAGGCTTATCTGCAGACGGCTTCTGGCCCAGCTTGCAAACCTTTCCAGCCCCTTCCTGACCCTCCCGGGGTAAAGGTCTGGCCGGGAGGGTCATTTTGCTAAACTGCGTGGCGCGGAAATGCAGCTGCTAAGAGGATTAGCTGCTGGGAGGCGAGCAATCAGCCGGGACCTCCTCCTCTTCCGCGCCCAATTAAGGCCGCTAGGAGCCTCTCCCCAGTTTCCCATTCCCTGTATCCTTCCTGGGCCCGAGCTCTTCCCGCGCCGCCCGTGACCTTGGGGGCCCTGACTCTAGCCCCAAGTCTATGACCGTGCCTGTTCAAAAAGCTTTGCCAAAGCCGCCCGGAATTTTACGACGCTAGAAGCGAAAGCTTGAAATCTGGTTTATGTATATTTATTATGGATGACAGATTCGGACTCTGGCGGGAGGACTCGCAGCCCCCCTAACCTGTCAGCGCCCCCCTCTCCCCCCAGGGACCATAACGTACTGGGAGCAGCGACGGAATTTCGAAACAGTGCTCTGCCCTCTAGAAAGCCCGGATAATGCTAATCACCGCCGGGATAAAGCAGACTCTGGCCCCAGTCTATTTCGAGTCCTGTATATTTTTGCACCGTACAGTAAAAAGAACCTGGTACTTGTGAAAAGTCCCTCACAGTGTTTAATAGAAACGTAAGTGGCTGAGTGGCCCCAATTAACACCTTGTGATAAGGCATTCCTAAGATGGAGTGTCAGACACCAAATTGTGAAGAGATGTATCTAATTAATCCTCCTAGGATGACACCGATAAACAAGACTCTATTTAAATAATGATCAAGGGCTCGGCGCCCCGTTTGTTTACATTCTCTGCCAGGGTCCCCACGTTTGCACCCGCTCAGGCGGCGTTCCCTGCGCAGGGTGGAGACCCCGGCTTGGGGGTCTGCTGCTCCGCCGGGATTCGCTTCACCTCCGTTCCTGCTCCAAACAAAAGCACACAGTAAAGCGAATAAACCGCAACGAAAGCCCAGAGGAAAACGAAGGGCAAAAAGAACCCGACTCTGAGTTGGAAAGGCTGTTGTTTGCCATTTTCCACGCTGTCCTTTACATAGCCATTTTTTTGGTTGTTCGAGTTTTCTTTTTTCTTTTTTAAGGCAAACGAAAAAAATAGCTCCCGCGTAGCTCCTGGACGTCTTTCCTGCTTTGGGAAGAACTCGGGGCGGGGCTTCCCTCCACTCCCCACCCCGCCCCGGCGCAAGTTCTCTTCCCTTAGTGCCAGGATTCCTCCTCCTGGGTGCCGAAGCTGCGAATTGCTGGGACCTGGGGTAGCTGTCCTCGGGGTGGGCTGGGGAGCCGCCCACTGGGAAAGGCTGGAAGAGTACGAAAAGAAGTAGGCGATGGGAGAAGCTGCATACTAGCGCGCCAACTGTTAACTAGGGCCGGGGTTTGGAGTCTGCAGCAGAGCATCTCCCAACTCCGTAATGGAGAGTTTCAAGCTCCCGATCAGCTTTTGGTCCTAGCGTCCTTCTACGGACACCTTTGATTAACTTTAAACCTGGAGGTAAAGGCAAACTCGCAGTCTTCCCTTTCCTCTGCAGTCTCTTCCTTCTTTCTGAACCAAACAAGTGTGTGTGTGTGTGTGTTTGTGTGTGTGTGTGTCGGGGGGAGGGGGGTGATGATGCGATTCTGGTAAAAATTTGCAGGTGTCACGGAAACGCACCGGAGTAAAAACGTTCCCGCATTCCCCTATTTTAATCGAAATTGAGCCTCCAGTAGGGACAGAAATTAGAATCACTCGTTTTCCACTCGCCTGGACGCTGGCTGCATCCTTCATTTTTTTCACGTTCCCGCCGCGATGTCCCCCACTAAGCTGCAGGCGGACTCCAAAAGTTGTGCTTTCACCTCGCGGAGATTTCGGCGTCACCAGGAGGCGCTTTTTAAAGACAATTTGCAAAACTGTTGGTGAGCCCGATTGAGTCCCCTTCTATGAAATCCCCATCTCCTCCGTGCCTCATCCCTCAAGTTTTTAAGGCTTTCGAGTACGCGAGCTCCGGCCCGGGTGGATTCGAACCCGCGCAATCTGTCCACCTGCGCCTATCCTCGTCTGGGTAGAGGACGAGGCCTGCGTCCAGCGCACACACTTGGGGTTCCCGCCCACCTGAAACTGAATACCGCCTGAAGTTACGAACATTTTTTTTTTAACAAGACAGGGAGGCTGACCTTGAGGGCCACTGAATTTCCCCTTTTCACGGCTTAAAGGAAAAGTAAACTTTCTCTCCTGGAGGTCCATTTACCCCATACCTTTTTCTCCTTCGGCCCTAGTAGTCCTTTGCGCTTCGCCAAAGAAGAGCGTCGAGTTCCCCAGGGGAAGGATTTAGCAGAGCCACCTACGGAGCAGGCCCTCAGCAATGGTCCCCCAAGTTTCCGGGCTTCTGAGGGATCCCTGACCAACCCCGAAGCGCAAGTCACTGCTTATTTTAGGCAGCAAGACGTGCACCTTCCACTTTAATCTCCCCACCTTCGGGTCTCCTTAAAAAGCCCTAAACTTGCTTCTATAAGCTTGTGGAGGCAGCAGGACTCGCGCAGCAACTTCTGTAACTTCAGGCTCGGCTCAGCTTTCCGCGCAGTGTCGGAGCGCCTTGCCCTTGGCCTTGGGTCTCCGGGCAGTTTCCGCGCCCGGCGCGGTTCTCCGCTGGGCAGCGAGCAGCCTTCGCCATCTGGTGGCCACGGCGAGTATCGGCCCAGCCGCCCAGGACTTCCTTCCACTCCCGAAGTCGCTGTTTTGTCAGGTCCTGGAGCGTTCTGTAAACAATTACTTTCTTTATTCCACTCCCACTCTTCCCTTTTCAAGCTTCTTGGTGTGGGGGGAGGAGCCCAGAATGTGGAATTTCTAACACTCTACGTTCTAGTTCTGGCCCGTGGCTTCAAGGCAGCAATTGCCCTGGGCTTCCTTGAGCTTCATTCATTTCTGCGAAGTGGCAAAACACCGACCTCGCCCAGTAGTACCCAGGAGGAAGAAATGAAATTGTAAATGAACTGCTTTGTAAACTGTTGCGTAGCTCCAAGTCTTAGTAGGCATTATTAATTACTGATTTTATACATGATATGTGATGGTAAACTCAAATGCATTGGCAAATGAAAGATTCTTTATTCGTCCAAAAAATTACGGAAAATTTCAAACATACATCAAATTAAAAAGAGCAGTGGACCCTCATTTATCTTCCAGCTACAACAATCATCAGCTCATGGCTGCTCTTGTTTCCTCCTATAACCCCCACCTCATTCACAAATCCCAGCAATCCTGACATCTAATCCAGAATTATTTCCATACTTAGCCCTAAAACATAAGGATTCTTCAAAAAATATATATATACAGTCATAATTTATCACACCTACAGAATTAACAATAACTTCTTAATATCGTGAAATATCCAAGCATGTTTCCCTTATTGTCTCAAAGTTTTTGTTTTTGTTCTTCTGGTTTGTTTTTTTTTATAGTTGGTTCGTTTGAGTCAGGATCCAAACAAGTCCCACATATCTGGTTGATGTGTCACTTAATTCTCTCATTCAAGACATCTTCCCCTTGCTCTCCTCTTTTATTTTTTCCTTACAATATATTGCAGAAGTTTGAGCATTCATTCTGTCTAATTTTCCGGTTCCCACCTGCCCGAAACTGAATACCACCTGAAGTTAGGAACATTTTTTTTTTTTTTAACAAGACAGGGACGCCGACCTTGAGGGCCACCGAATTTCCCCTTTTAACGGCTTAAAGGAAAAGTAAACTTTCTCTCCTGGAGGTCCATTTACCCCATACCCTTTTCTCCTTGGCCTGGATGTTGCTGGTTGCATCCCCATGGTGATAACCCGATCCTCTGACCCTTGTATTTCCAGTAAAGTGATAATTACATATGGAAACTTGATCTAATTCAAGTTCTATATTTTGGCAACAATATTTGATGGGTAATAATATTCCATCAGGAGGTTCGTGATGTCTGGCTAGTCTCTCCTTGGGGCATGCTGTTGTCCATTGATGATTGTCCACTAGATCCATTATTTCATTAAGGGTTTCACAAAGTAAATAAATTCCAGTACATCTGTTATTATCAATTACATATATATGAGAAAGTTTAACTTAATGATACTTTTTTTAACATATATTTTCCTCATATTTTGGGATATAATTGACATATAATATTGTGTAAGTTTAAGGGGTACAACTTAATGATTTAATACATGTATATTTTGTGAAATGATTATCACAATAAGGTTAGTTAACACTTCCATCACATCAAGTAATAACCACTTGTTTGTATGTGGTGAGAACATCTAAGATCTACTCTCTTAGCAACTTTCAAGTATGTAATACAGTATTGTTAACTATAGTCACCATGCTGCCATATTAGATCCTCAGGACTTACTCATCTTATAACTGGACCCTTTATAATCTTCCACCCTTTGACCAACATCTCCCCATTTTCCTTATGCCCCTGCCACCAGCGCTTGGCAAACAACATTTTATTCTCTATTTCTATGAGTTTGGCTTGTTTAGATTTCACATATAAGTGAGATCATACAATATTTGTCTTCGTCTGACTTATTTCACTTAAGATAACACCCTCTAGGTCAATCCATGTTGTCATAGAAGGCAAGATTTTCTTCTTTTTTAAATATATATATATATATACATATATATATGTCAGATTTTATTATCCATTCATCTATCAATGTACACTTAGGTTATTTCCATGTTTTAGCTATTGTGAATGAAACTGCAATGAACATGGGGGTGCAAGTATCTCTTCAGGATAGTGATATAGTGATTCTCAATGACACTTTGAATGTGATAAATGGAGTAAACCAAAAAGCCGAGATCTCTGGTCTTTCTGTATCATCACAAGAAAACAACTATGGCTCTCTGGGGAACATGGGCCATAGAAAATTGAATGAGAAAGTGGACAAAGTGCATGAATTGGTAAGATTTAGCAGATGATACACATTTATTGAAACAGTTTGCTACACACAAATTGCTAAGAAATCACATGAAACCAGTGCATAACAAAGTGATAAAATATGTTTCTATTTGCTTTTGTGCTCCCAGGATAAATTATCAATCTCCTAATCCCCTTACAGGTATGGTTCAAGAATTGATAAGGTGAAGCATCATATGCAGATCGTAAGTGATAAAAAGGACTATCGAATAATTTGATGGTTGTTCTAGGGAGGTGATGATTTCATCCATGACAAGTAAAGAGAAGTGATTCCTACCACTTAGTCTGGAGTGAAAGGAAGGTTTGAGGAGGAGATCTAAAGAAGGGAAGAGTCGGGGAGAGTCGTGGGACTGCCAGGGTACTACCCACAATTCACAGCCCAGAACTTCTGAAACTAAGATGGAATCGATGACTGAGAATATCATAGTGATTCTAAAAAGATCAAGGGTAGATTTTAACATGTAGATGCTGTTGCTATGATCCTACCCCCTTCCCCATCCCAGATACAGAATTGGAGCCTATTCCACAGGCCACCAGGAAGGCTATATCACTCTGTCTGTGATTGTCCCCATTTCTTTTTGTAATGTCCAATTTTAATGCCCTGAGAACATGGACTTCTGTTAAATAGGACTTCTTCCTAAGTCCCCAAACCAATCAACAGTCCCTGAGTCACTGAACTGGAGAGCGGGGAGGCACCTCGGACCCTGCTCTGGCTCCATCCCTCCCACATCACACAGAGGCAGAGCCGAGAGCCACAGTGTTCCCGGGTGGGCCACGGCCCCTGAGGACTCCATTAGCTCTGCAGCATACCGTGAGTTGGACCCTATGCTTTAAACAAAACATTTCAGGGGCCTGTAAAATAGTCATGAAAACATTACATTCTAAAACATAGCTTTTATTATTGTTTTTGTTGCTTTTCAGGGAATGAACAAGAGTTAAGATCTAAATGGTTCAATAATTAATAATTAATCTTTCTGCTTCTTTATTTTTTTCTAAGGGGCACCTGGGTGGCACAGTCGGTTAAGCATCGACTCTTGGGTGGCTCAGGTCATGATCTCAGTGTCCTGGGATCAAGCCCCAGGTCAGGTTCCATGCTCAGTGTGGAGTCTGCTTCTCTTCCTCCCCATCTGCCCCCTCCTGCTCGTGCTGTGTTTCTCTCTCTAAAATAAATAAATAAATCTTAAAAAAAAAAATCTAAGCCTGTCATGAAGTTATGTCTATTTCTTCTTGCACTTTGACCTATACTCAGCTCTGGGGTAGTGAATCCACAGAACATATGTCTTGTATCCTACATCTTTGCTGGTATTCTTAATCTTGGCAAGCAGGTTTTATCTTTATCTTATAAATCTAAAATCCAAGAATATTCTTCTTCCAGGATTCCAGCTTTTTCCTGTGCAAAAAAAAGGTGATTGTTGATCTAATGAATCAACTAATTAGACAATGCTCATCACTAAATATTTAGAAGGCTGCAGATAGAGACCACATAGTTGCTGCAGAAAAGCACAGAGAAACATGAACTGAGGTAGTGTACAAAAATTCATGTGCATGCCTGTTTCCACATACATGAGTGTGTATTTGTGCTCCAGAGCAGAATATCATTAAGCTGAGATTACAGAATATAAAATATGATTAGAATAGAATGGTATGGTGATATCTAATATTTCCTTTAGGGACTCTTCTGCTCAGAGCTGTCAAAACAGATTGTGTAAATAAACTAGACTGAGGGATGTGATCCTAGTCATATTGATGAAACACTCTTCTGAAAGACAGAACATAAACAGAAGAGAATCTCTAGGAATACAATTAAAACTTAATCTGGAGGTGGACGCCTTAAATAACTCCTTCCCACTATTCTGTCCCTGTCAGCAAAAAGAATTTAGCTTGTCACCGAGGAAGAAATGTTCCTGCAGGAGTCTCTATAGTCAGGGCAATAATATCCATTAAGTATTCCATTGGTTTCTCTATGTTTCCTAGCCCCCTTGTACTTAGGCAGGGTCACTGGAACTCAGAGAGAGAGAACAGTGTGATAAGGCCACTTGCCAAAAGCTGCAGCCTTTCAAAGAAGGACTTGACCAACCTGTAGTAAGCTAGCAAAGAGGAAGCCAGACTCTCATCCTGCCTCTTCCCACACTGATCCCTTGCCAATGTCCCGATAGGCTGACCCCAGTGAGAAGCCAGAGAGCCAGGAAATCTTTTGATGCATTTATAGAGGTCAACCTCCTGGACACAGGAAGGGATGGAGAAGAATGGAGAGTGAAATTGAGGGCAATGAAGAAGATGTGCAGCCCAGGTCTTACCCCCATCAATTCACCCCCAAAGCCTTGACTGCTAGAAGTTAGACTTCTAAATACACTACAGTTGATTTGAGATAGTTCCAGAAAAGATGTTTCAAGAATAGCTGGAAATCTGGATTTATATATGAAAACTCCGTTATTTTTCAGGATTGACAACTTATTTGTAAACACCAAACACTCTTGAGAAAGATTCAGCTATGGAACAGCTAGCTTTTGCCCCCTGATCTAGATTTAATTCTAACTGAATCTCAAAAATGTCAAAAGCAGGGCTTCTGCTTCAAGACAAAATGGAGTAACAGGGATATGATTTATTCTTATGCCTGGGAAAATTTTTTTTTAACTAAAATCAGACAAAATATAAGAAAAAAATGGCTTCCAAGACATTGAACATCAGGCAATGTAGAATAAGCATTTGTTAAAGAAAAGAAACAAATGAGGAGAGCCCTAACATTGCTCCAATTTACTGCCTGAAGAGCTTCCAAACTGCAGTTCAGGGTTCGGCTGGGGGCTCAGACAAAGCCCAGCAGTCTCCTGGAGTTTAGGAAGCAGAGTTGTGAGGCTGAGAGCCCAAGATGGCTAGAGTTCTCAGGGCAGAGTTCCAGAGAGGAGAATGCTACACAAAGAAACACCCAAGAACTGAGTTGGGTTCCTCTGAACTCTCAGAGTGCTGATCAGAACATGCATGTGAAGAAACTACCTAAAGCCCAGGGAAAAATCACCCAAGAGGATTAGGCAGGGTTTCTTAACCTCAACACTATTTTGGGACAGATACTTCTTTCTTTAGGGGCTGCATTATAGGATGTTTAATGACATCCTGGCTTTTCCCAACTAGATGTCAGCAAAAACAACCCCCAGCTTCTGAGTTGTGAAAACCAAAAGTCTCCAGACACTGCCAAATATCTTTGTAGGGCAGTATTGCCCCCAGCTGAGAACTCCTGGCCCCCAGCATTCCCTCTGACTAGGGTATTTCCTGTTCCCACTAGCTGGAGTACAAAACTTCATGATTCATGAGGTATTGGGAAGACTACTCAAAAGGGTCCTGTCTCAGTGGTGGGCTAAACTAGCCCTAGGCTAAATGCTGCTTCAGTCTCATCTAATACAACCAAAAAGTAAAAGTTGAAACTTAACTACATCCCAGAAGAAAGCTCAACTATATTTATAGTAATAAAAAATAACAACCAGCATATAATAAGAAAAAATTAAAAATTTGTGGCATCCAATCAAAACTACCAGACATACAAAGAAGCAGAAAAATATGACCCAGAAGGAGGAAAAAAAATATTAAAACCAACACAAAATGACACAGATGATAGAATTACTAGACAAGAATAATAGTTATTATAATTATATTCCATATGTTCAAGAAGCTAAAAAAGAATGAATCGTTGAACACTACATCAAAAACTAATGATGTACTATATGTTGGCTAATTGAATGTAATAATAATAAAAAAAGAGTCTGATATCCAGAATATACAAAGAAAACTTACAACTCAATAATAAAAAAGATAACTCAATTTTAAAATAGTCAAAGATTTGAAAAGACATTTTTCAAAAAAAAGTAAAAAAGCATTTGTATCTGAAAATAAGATATCAAAGTGATATCTACACCCTCATGTTCATTGCAGCATTATTCACAATAGCCAAGATATGGAAACAACCTAAGTGTCCATTAACAAAAAAATGAATAAACAAGGTATCTCACACACACACACACACACACACACACACACACAGACTGGAATATTATTCTGCTGTGAGAAAAAAAGGAAATCCTGCCATTTGTGACAACAAGGATGGACCTGGAAGACATTATGCTAAATGAAATAAGCCAGACAGAGAAAGACAAATACTGCATGATATCACTTAAATGTGGAATCTAAAAAAAAGAAAGAAAGAGAGAAAGAGAAGAGAAGAGAAGAGAAGAGAAGAGAAAAGAGAAGAAAGAAAAGAAAAGAAAAGAAAAGAAAAGAAGAAAAGAAAAGAAAAAGTCAATCTCATAGAATCAGGGAGTAGAAAGGGGGTTGCCCGAGGCTGGCAGGTAAGGGGAATAGAAAGAGGTTTATAAAAGGATACAAACTTTCAGCTGTAAGATGAATAAGTTCTGAGCATCAAATGTAAAACATGGTGACTATAGCTGATAATGCTGTATTGTATAATTAAAATTTGCTAAGAGAGTAGAACTTAAATGTTCTCACACACATCCAAAGGTGATGGAAATGTTAACTAACTTGATGGCAGTGCGTTCTTTCACAATGTACATGAACATCAAATCACCACAATGCATACTTTAAATATCTTATAATTTTATATGTCAATTATACCTCAATAAAACTGAAATTTTAAAAAATACCAAAAAAAAAAAAAAGGGGAATAGAGCTTTAGTGAGCTGTGGAAAATTTCAAACAACCTCATTTACATGTAATTGCAGTACACAAAAGAGAATGGCACAGAAAAAATAAGAAAAACTGGTCAAAAATTTTCAATTTCAATGAAAATTATAAATACACCAACCCAAATAGCTCAATGAAGCCAATCCACAAGAAACATGAAGAAAACAACAAAAAGGCTCATGTTAATCAAATTGCTTAAAACTGGTGATAACAAGGAAAATGCAAAAGTCGCTGGGAGGGAAAAATGATACATTATGTACAAAGGAACAAAAATTAGAATGACAGCAGAAAATAAGTATACTAGATGACAGTGAAACATCTTTAGGGTACAGAAAGAATAAAACCATTAACCTAGAATTCTATACCAAATGAAAATATCTTTCAAAAACAAAGGTGACATGAAAAGTTTTTCAGACACACGGAAGCTGAGAGAATTCATCACTAGCAGACCTGCACTATAAGAAATGTTGAAAGAAATGCTTCAGGGGGCGCCTGGGTGGTTCAGTTGGTTAAGCATCTGCCTTCCTCTTGGGTCATGATCCCAGGGTCCTGGGATCAAGCCCCTCATTGGGCTCCCTGCTCAGTGGGAAGTCTGCTTCTCCCTCTCCCTCTGTCTGCTGTTCTGCCTACTTGTGCTCTCTGCTCTCTGTCAAATAAATAAATAAATAAATAATCTTAAAAGGAAAAAAAAAGAAAGAAATGCTTTGGGTAGAAGGAAAATGATACCAGAGGGAAATCTGGGATCTACATAAAGGAATTAAGAGCCTTGGGAATGGTAACTACCTGGGTAAATATAAAAGACTTGTTTTCTTATTTTCAAAGGCTTTTTAAAAGAAAATCAACTGTTTAAAGTGAAAATAAGACATTGCTGTATTTATAACATATATAGAAGTAAAATATATGATTATAGCACAAAAGCTAGGAGGAGAGAAATGGAAGTATATTATTTTTTTTAAAGATTTTATTTATTTGACAGAGAGAGAGAGACAGCAAGAGAGGGAACACAAGCAGGGGGAGTGGGAGAGGGAGAAGCAGGCTTCCCACTGAGCAGGGAGCCCGATGCAGGGCTCAATTCCAGGACTCTGGGATCATGACTTGAGCTGAAGGCAGACGCTTAACCGTCTGAGCCACCCAGGCGCCCCTGGAAGTTTATTATTATGAATTCTTACTCTGTACAAGTGGTATAGTATCACTTGAAGTTAAACTGTGATAAGTTAAAGATGTTTACTAAAAATCCTAAAGCAACCATTAAAATAACACAATAAAGAATTACAGCTAATAAGCCAACAAAGGAGATAAAATGGAGTCATGAAAAGTATTTCATTAATCCAAAGAAGGCACAAAAAGAAGAAAAAGGAAACAAAGAACAGGTTGGACAAAGAGAAAACAACAATGTGGTAAATTTAAACCCAAAATATCAGTAATGACATTAAATGTAAATGGTTTAACCACACCAATTAAAATTCAGAGATTGTCATCTTAGATTAAAAAGCAGGACATAGGGATGCCGGGATGACTCAATCGGTTAAGCGTCTGCCTTTGATTCAGGTTGTGATCCTGGGTCCTGGGACTGAGCCCCGTGTCGGGCTCCTTGCTCAGCGGGGAGCCTGCTTCTCCCTCTGCCTGCTGCTCCCCCTGCTTGTGCTCCCCCTCTCTCTGACAAATAAATAAATAAAATCTTTTTAAAAAAATAAATAAATAAAATGCAGGACATAACTATATGCTGCCTATAAGATGCTCACTTTAAATATAAAGACATACACAGGTTAAAAAAATTTTTAAAGATTTTATGTATTTATTTGAGAGACAGAGTGAGTGAGAGATTTATTATAAAACTGCACTAACCAATACAGTATATATATATATTTGTCTAGCTAGCTGGCTAGCTAGCTAGCTAGATATATCTAGCTAGACAAATAGACCAGTGGAACTCAGTAGGTGTCTAAATATAGACCCTCATAACTGATACCTGACTTTCAACAACAGTGTAAAACAGTTCAATGGAGAAAGGGTAGTCTTCTTAACAAAAGGTGCTAGAATACTTGGATAATATGCAATCAATGCTTCACATTGTATTCAAATATCTGGTCATAATGGATAATAGATTAACTGTAAAACCTAGTACTATAGCATTAATAGAAGAAAATGTAGGAGAAAAGCTTTGTGATCTTGGTCAAGCAAAGACTTCTAAGGTCTGACATCAAATGTACTATTCTTAGAAGAAAATACTGATACATTGGACTTTATCAAAATAAGAACTTCTGCTCTTTGAAAGGCATTGTTAAGAGAAAAAAAAGACAAGCCATGGAATAGGGGAGATATTAATCTCTAAAAGTTTTACACCTTTGTCCTCACTCAGGGAAAAAAATGGGTTGTGATTTTTAGTTATATTAATTTGGATCAAATTTGAGATATTAAGCCTTTCTAGCCAGGATGGTATGTTCACTTACTGAAGTCTTATTTTATATCTTTTTCCACTATACATAATATTTATTTGTTTTCTGTTCTTACTACTTTAGGTAGGATCTCTAAAACAATGTTTCCTTAAGCCACAGGGAGAATTTATTGAAAGGGGGTTGACAAAGGCTGAAGAACTATGCTTGACACTAGGGCATTACTTGATATTTTCTTCCATTTATACATAGTCTTTTCAAGGTTCAAAGTCATGGAAGGTAATTCCAACTGGCTGAACTTGGGTCTCTTGTCTACACTCGGCATTATTAGGGCAATGAAAGGATATAGGTCTATGTCAACTTTCCAATTGGGAGGTCAAGTAATCCAGATACAATGCACTAGAGTAAAGAGAATACACCTGAAAAAGACTAGATGCTGTTACAAAGAGAGAGTGGATGTCAGGTTTCAAAAAGTGAAAAATTTCTCCTTGAATATGTATCTTGTCGGAATAGCTTGGGTGTGAAATCAGTGCTACTGATCCTATTAGTCCTAAAGCTCTGTTGCCTTCATTAAAAACATTTCATAACATCCCCCGTATTAGTCTGATCATGCTATTATAATGAAATACCATAAACTGGGTGGCTTAAACAACAGAACTTTATTTCTCATAGTTCTGGAGGCTAGAAGTCCAAGGCCAAGGTGCTGGCAAGGTGGGTTTCAATCTGAGGCCTCTCCTCTGGGCTTGTAGGTGGCCATCCCATCCCTCACTGTGAGCTCACATGGCCCTTCCTCAGTGCCTGTGTGTGGGGAGAGAGAGCAGGCTGGGATCTCTGGCGTCTCTTCTTGTGGGGCACTAATCCCATCATGACAGCCCCTACCTCATGACTTCCTGTCACCCTAATCACTTCCAAAAGGCCTCATTTCCAAATACCATCACATTGGGGGTTAAGTCTCCAACATATGAATTTGGGAGGAGGGACACAATTCAATCCATAGCACACCCTTTATTATCCTGAAGTGAAATTCATAAATAGGATAGCTGCCTATATTCACAATTTTATGAAGTATGATCACCTGAAGTATAAAGGAGACATTTAAAAAGTAATTCATAATAAAATAATATGAATAATGATAAGAGTGTTTGGGTACAAATCTACTAGAAAATATGAGTAGTTAAATATTTAATTACATGTAGAAATTCCACAATTATATATATATATAAAATGGAGATTGACCTTTGTGGGTGGGCTGGTGATTCAAATATCATGAGGCTGAAATGAAAAACAACTCTTAGTAACATTTTGATCCAAACAAAATATAATTTTCTGTTTATTTAAATGATGGTTGCATTTCTATACATTCAGTTATTATTAAAACCATGCTATTTGGGGAGGGTTGTTTGTTTTTATATAATACTTGTGCTTTATTTGCATTTGTGAATTTAGTATTTTCTTTTCTTTTCTTTTTTAAAAAGATTTTATTTATTTAGGGGCGCCTGGGTGGCTCAGTAGGTTGGGCATCTGCCTTTGGCTCAGGTCATGATCCTGTAGACCTGGGATCGAGCCCCATGTCGGGCTCCCCTGCTTAGTGGGGAGCCTGCTCCTCCCTTTCCCCCCTGCTTGTGCTCTCTCTCTCTCAAATAAATAAATAAAAATAAATTAAAATAAAAATAAATTTTAAAAAAGATTTTATTTATTTATTTGAGAGAGAGAGAGAGCACAAGTGGGAGTAGGGGCAGAGGGAGAGGGAAAAGCAGACTCCCCTGCCGAGCAGGGAGCCCAACTCAGGCTGGATCCCATGACTGACTGGGGGATCATGACCTGAGCCGAGGCAGACGCTTAACAGACTGAGCCACCCAGACACCTCTAGTATTTTCTTTTCTGTTTAAGTTTTTATTTAAATTCCAGTTAGTTAACATACATGTTAGTTAACATGTAATATTAGTTTCAGGTATACAATATAGTGATTCAATACTTCCATTTAACACCCGGTGCTCATCACAGCAAGTGCACTCCTGAATTCCCATCACCCATTTAACACATCCTCCCACCTCTTCCCTCCCCTCTGGTAACCACCAGTTTGTTCTCTATAATTGAGAGTCTGTCTCTTGGTTTGCCTCTCTCTCTCTCTCTTGCTTTTCCCCCACTTTGCTCCTTTGTTTTGTTTCTTAAATTCTGCATATGAGTGAAATCATATGGTATTTGTCTTTAACTGACTTATTTCACTTGGCATAATACTTTCTAGCTCCATCCATGTCCTTGCAAATGGCAAGATTACATTCTCCTTTTTTACAACTGAGTAATATTCCATCATATATATTTAAAACATTTTCTTTATCCATTCATCAGTTGATGGACACTTGGACTGTTTCCATAATTTGGCTATTGTAGGTAATGCTGCTATAAACACTGGGGGTGCATGTACCCCTTTTAATTAGTATTTTTGTATTCTTTGGGTAACTGCCTGGTAGTGCAATTGCTGGATCATAGGGTAATTCTATTTTTTAACTTTTTGAGGAACCTCCATACTATATTCCACAGTGCCCGCACCAGTTTGCATTCCCACCAATGGTGCAAGAGGGTTCCCCTTTCCCCACATCCTCGCCAACACCTGTTGTTTCCTGTGTTGTTGATTTTAACCATTCTGACAGGTGTGAGGTGGTATCTCATTGTAGTTTTGATTTGCATTTCCCTGGTGATGAGTGATGTTGAGCATCTTTTCATGTGTCTGTTGGTCATCTGTATGTCTTCTTTGGAGAAATGTCTATTTGTGTCTTCTGCCCATTTTTAAATTTGGTTATTCATTTTTGGGGTGTTGAGTTTTAAAAGTTTATATATTTTGGATACTAACCCTTTATCTGATATGTCATTTGCAAATACCTTCACCCATTCTGCCGGTTGTCTTTTGGTTTTGTCGGCTGTTTCCTTTGCTGTGCAGGAGTTTTTATTTTGATGAAGTCCCAATAGTTTATTTTTGCTTTTGTTTCCTTGTCTCAGGAGACATATCTAGAAAGAAGTTGCTAGGGCCAATGTCAAAGAGGTTACTGTCAGTGTTCTCCTCTAGGATTTTTATGGCTTCAGGTCTCACGTTTAGGTCTTTCATCCATTTTGAGTTTATTTTTGTGAACGTTATAAAGAAAGCGGTCCAGTTTCATTCTTCTGCATGTTGCTGTCTAGTTTTCCCAACACCATTTGTTGAAGAGACTTTTTTCCATTGGATATTCTTTCCTGTTTGTCGAAGATTAACTTGACCATACAGTGTAGGTTCATTTCTGGGTTTTCTATTCTGTTCTATTGATCTGTGTGTCTGTTTTTGTACCAGTACCATACTGTTTTTATCACTACAGCTTTATAATAGAGCTTGAAGTCTGAAATTGTGATGCTTCAAGCTTTGCTTCTCTTTTTGAGGTTGCTTTGGCTATTTGGGGTCTTTTGTGGTTCCATACACATTTTAGAATTGTTTGTTCTAGCTCTGTGAAAAATGCTGTTGGTATTTTGTTAGGGATTGCATTAAATGTGTAGACTGCTTTGGGTAGTATAGACATTTTAACAATATTTGTTCTTCCAATCCATGAGTATGGAATGTCTTTCCATTTCTTTGTGTCGTCTTGAATTTCTTTCATCAGTGTCATATTGTTCTCAGAGTACAGGTCTTTTACCTCTTTGGTTAGGTTTATTCCTAGGTATCCTATTGTTTTTGGTGCAGTTGTAACTGGGATTGATTCCTAAATTTCTTTCTGCTGCTTCTTTGTTGGTTTATAGAAATGCAGCAGATTTCTGTATGTTTATTTTATATCCTGTGACTTTACTGAATTCGTTTATCAGTTCTAGCAGTTTTTTGGTGGTCTTTTGGGTTTTCTCTATAGAATATCATATCATCTGAATCACAGACCTGTACCCCTGAAACAAATAATACATTATATGTTAATTAATTGAATTTAAATAAAAAAGAATAAACCTAGAGTGGAGTTGAAAAGAAAAAAAAAGAATATCAGATCACCTGCAAATGGTAAAAGTTTTACTTCTTCCTTACCAATATGGATGCCTTTGATTTCTTTTTGTTGTCTGACTGCTGTGGCTAGGACTTCTAGTACTATGTTAAATAGCAATGGTGAGAGTGGACATCCCTGTCTTGTTCCTGACCATAGAGGAAAAGCTCTCATTGAGAATGATGTTAGCTGTGGGGTTTTCATATATGGCCTTCATTATGTTGAGGTATGTTCCCTCTAACCCTACTTTGTTGAGGGTTTTTATCATGAATGGATGTTGCACTTTGTCAAATGATTTTTCTGCATCTATTGAAATGATCATATGGTTCTTATCCTTTCCTTCATTAATATGATGTTTCACATTGATTGATTTGAGCCACTCTTGCAGCTCAGGAATAAATCCCACTTGATCGTGGTGAATGATTTTTTTAATGTATTATTGGATTCGGTTTGCTAGTATTTTTTGAGAATTTTTGCATCTGCGTTCATCAAGGATATTGGCCTGTAAGTTCTCTTTTTTAGTGGAGTCTTTATCTGGTTTTGATATCAGGTTAATGCTATTTTTGTTCTTATATGTGAAATGGAATTAGATTCTAGGTTCAGATTGTTATTATAAGGGTGTTCTCTTGCAAGTAGTATAATATGGTAAGGTAGGTGCTGACCAATCAGATGGACAACAGCTTTAGAGCTGGTGGCCCACCACTGTGCTAACCATTAACCCGTTGATTGATGGATTGTGTGTGTGTGTGTGTTAGAGGGTTTCTAGGGGGTCCCTAGAAGAGGCTGTGGCAGTTGGGGGAATCTGGGAGGTACTGGCTGTTTACCAACCAGCATATTTGTATGTTATTCTTTTAAAAATTGCTTCAAAATGTCTACCTCTCTTTGGGTTAATTCTAGTGATGTTCTGCTAAAAATCATTCAATTCTTTCAGTATTCTCTTATAGCCATTTTATATTCAGATATGCCTGTGCTTACAGCTTTTTTAAATAATTCCTAATGTTGGGCGCCTGGGTGGTTCAGTTGGTTAAGCGACTGCCTTCGGCTCAGGTTATGATCCTGGAGTCCCAGGATCGAGTCCCGCATCGGGCTCCCTGCTCAGCGGGGGGTCTGCTTCTCCCTCTGACCCTCTTCCCTCTCGTGCCCTCTGTCTCTCATTCTCTCTCTCAAATAAATAAATAAAATCTTTAAAAAAAAATAATTTCTAATGTTGTGTATTTTTATTTGTTCTCTGTTTTCCCATGGTTTTCAGAGTTTTAGATACTTAATCAGTGTTTGGTTTTTCTCTGTTTAATTAAGTCTTTTTTATTAAATTCTCTTGATTGGAGGTTTATACTATTCATAGTTTCTTATGCCTACTTAGTTCATTTATTTTCATTTTTTAATTTTTACTGATAAAAGCATTTAAGGCTACATATTTTCTTATAAGTATCTGATTGTCTCAGTCTCAAATATTTTTTTAACCTTCATTCTAGACTCAGCTAATTTCCTACATTTCAATTTATTGACATTTCTCAAGTTTCTTTTTTTTAAAACCAACTTTACTGGAGTAAAACTTACATAAATAAAATGAACACATTTTTAAGTATGCAGTTGAATGAGTCTTAACAAATGTACAACATAAAACATTCCTCTGGTCACAGAAGATGTCTTTGTATCTTTTACCAGTCAAAACCCAATCTCCACACCCTGCCCCAAAGCATCCACTAATTTGTGTTCCATCCTTTTATCTTTCCACAATTTCATATAAATGAATCATACAGCATGTGCTGTTTTGTATCTAGCTGCTGTTTAATATTAATATTAAACAGGGAAATACATAGTCCTAAGCCTGCCACGTTTTAAGTGCTTAATAAATCTTTGCTATTTTTACTGTTACTCCCTGGCTGGATTATAAACAGTCTTGTACCTCTAACTCTGTGCCATGCATTCATAGGTGGTCAACACACCCTTTTTAGTTCGACTGTGGAATATGGTGAATTTTAAACAAGTATTTGCAAAAATTGTGTTAGATACTGTTGTAACCACTTTGCAAGCATTGATTCACTTATTGCTTAGAAAGACCCTATGAGCAAAGTATGTGATCCTCGGGTAACAGGAGGAACTGAAATACAGAGAGTCAGAAAACATGCCTAGATCATTTATCCAGCAAATAGCAGAGCTGAAGTTTCAACCCAGGCTGTCTGGCTGCTGAATCTAGGTGCTTAAACACTGTGCCATGGGGTGGGTCCATGAAGTGCAATCTTAGCACAAATAATGTGTTCCAGAATGTCCTTCATTCTCATGTATAGGTACTATTATCCCAACTGGACAGAGGAGATTGCTGATACTTGAGTGATCTAAAAGTCACATGATTCTTCAGTGCTGTGCAAAGCTGACTCCAAACCTAATAATTTCCCACTTCTTGATGTCATTTCTCTATTCTCCCACAAGCCATTACACTTACAGAGTCACAAGTCAACTTTCGGTAAACGTGGTCTGCATATTCAATCTGAGCAGTATTGGCAAAATCTTAATCTGCTGGTCAGTTTGGGGAACTGTGGTAAAATCTCAAGCAACCCTCTTCTCTGGGAGCTCCCTTGTTTTCACACTTTAAATGCTTCTCATTGCCCACTAGAGGGCAGACTTGTGTCACCGCTGTCTTTCCTGAGCAAGGAAAAATGATGCCCAGTGGAGCAGGGAGAACTACAAGCTGAGAGCAAACATTGCCCAGAAAATTAAAATGTGGGTGATCTTACCTCCTTGGTAGGAAAATGATGAGATGGAAGGTCAGAAGAAAAAATCTTAGGCGCATTTTAGAGCACCTCATGCCCTGTTGATCACTTTCTTACCTCTGCAGAAAGCGAAGGAAATGATGATTCAGGGATACCTGTTCCTGTTTCTCACTCTTTGTGAAACCTCCAGCCACTAGGGTAAGGACTGGGAGACATAGGAATCAGGAGCCAGTAACAAAAGGCTTGGGAGCAGGATGAGTTCTTCTGTTGGCTTGGAGTTCTCAAGCCTGGTGCTGAGAATAATGAGACAATGGGCTGCTATAATTGAGCACCTGTGCTCAAGTGCTTACAAATGCGATCTGCTCCCAGCAAAGTTCCAGTGGAGAGCTGTGGGACAGTCGTCCATGGCCTGGCTTGCTGAGCGTGCTCCCAGGCAGCTGGTACTCCCTGACGAGCCCCAACAGGATAAGGCAAGCGCCCATGTCTGTGTCATTGTCAGTCTGGCAGTCCCTGATTCCTATTATAAGCTACTTGGATTTGGTGGGGGATGGGGAAGGGGGAAGAGGGATGATTCAGCTACATGAGGGGCCTTTCTGAAGGTGCTGGAAGCCTGGAGCTTCTGTTTCCCACAGCCCTTTTTAAGTGGCTTATAGCTGAACCCGATCACAAGGTCTCCAAGGCCGGTTGGGGTGAATGCAAGGGCATCATTCTCTTCTCCAGATCTGGAAGTAGAAACAGTTTAAGAAAAACAAAATTGAGAGCAAAACCAAAACCACAATCCTGGGGACTAAATGTCTATATATCTAGGTAGAAAGAATGGGTCTGTCTTGTTTGGTTCCATTCCCAAGCAAAGGTGCTATTTGCAGCCTATTTTGGGTGGTGGACCTTAGGCTCACCTCTGTCATTTGAATGTATGTGACGTTCTTTTGGTTCTGTCTGTTCCAAGCACCCTGCTTCTCAGAGCTCAATTCTTTATGTCTGATGGCTTCTCCCACACCCTCATCTGTTTTAATACAAAAGTTGTCGGTGGAAACAACAGGCTACTCAAAGCAGGTTCCATGCAAGGAGGACCAGGGAGCCAGGGTGGATACGTCCTGGGAGCTGGGGATTTAGGCTGCTCTATGGAAGTAACTTAAGGCTGTTCTTTACCCGTTGGGCACTGGAGGTCCTTAGGAACCAGGATTTTTGTAATTTTATGGTGCGTCTTCCCTGAGGTTTTCTGCCAAGAAAAGAGAAAAGCTGTGTCTCTGGGTACCACTTATTCCACAAAGTAAATACAGTAAATACTATGGAGAGGTTAAAAGGATGGAGTAAGAGGATCCTGAATTCTAGGGCTGTTTCAATCTTAGAACAGCTACTTACTCTCTCTCAGCCTCAGCCTCCCCATGTGTAAAATAAGAATTTTGAAATGATCTAATTAATAGCTGGGGAAGGGGTTGAGTGAAGGGACATTTGTGAAGTGCTTAGTGTGGTGCTGGGCACAGTACCCATGCTCAGGAGAGGAGGCTATCTTATTATCACTTGAGAAATTCTACAAAGGGGAGTCCCTTTGTTAATCTGTGATGGCGGTAGCTACTGAAACACCCCCCTCTCGGTGACTTCTACACCCTGAGTGTTCCCACTTGTTAACCGTTTTCTTTAAAACCTTTTTATTTTGGGCGCCTGGGTGGCTCAGTTGGTTGGGCGGCTGCCTTCGCCTCCGGTCATGATCCTGGAGTCCCTGGATCAAGTTCCGCATCGGGCTCCCTGCTCGGCGGGGAGTTTGCTTCTCCCTCTGACCCTCCCGACCCTCCCCACCTCTCATGTGCTCTCTCTCTCAGCCTCTCTCTCTCAAATAAATAAATAAAATCTTTTAAAAAAATAAATAAAAAGTAAAACCTTTTTATTTTAGGGGTGCCTGTTGGCTCAGTTGGCTGAGCTCCCGGCTCTCGATTTCAGCTCAGGTCATAGTCTCAGGGTTGTGGGATGGAGCCCCATATCAGGCTCCATGCTGAGTGTGTGGTGCCTGCTTGGGATTCTCTCTCTCCCTCTCCCTCTCCCTCTGTGCTTCCCCACACCCCCCACTTGTGCTCTCTCTCTCTAAAGAAAAAAAAAAGTTTTAAAATGTTTTTATTTTCCTTTTTTCCAAATTTTTATTTAAATTCTTGTTAGTTAAAATATAGTGTAATACTGGTTTCAGGAATAGAATTTAGGGATTCATCACTGACATATAACACCCAGTGCTCAACACAACGCACGCCCTCCTTAACACCCATCCCCCCATCTAGCCCATCCCCCAGCCCAAAACGTTTTAAAAACTCATTTTCTCTCTTTTGGTAGAGGTTGCCTTATGTGACTTTTGCACCACTCACACAGAGAAGCTGGAAGAAAGGGAAGGAAAATACGCCTCGCTCTGCAGAGGCCTTTTCCATGCTACCCAGCAGGAACGATGATGAAACCAAGGTCAGAGAGTTGGAAAGGCCTGAGGGGCAGAGCCAAGGCCTGAGTCATATTTTGTGTTGCTATTAAAATTCTCACCCGCCCAGATCCTGTTCCTTACAAGTCCTGTATAATTTATTTCAGGGCCTGTGCCTGGTGAATCTGTGTGTTTGCTCTAACATGTACTTATGATGCAGCAAAACTTCATCTCACTGTTTTTCCTCAGGAGCTGGTTCACGGCACAGGCTCTCCCCTCATTTGGGCTGGAGATTACTCACTGGGACTATCCTTTCAACTCAGCTTGTTCTCTCCCTCCTGGCTGGTCTGAATTTCCCCGTTGGGATGGGGGTGGAGAAACGAAATAGTTCTGTCACAGTAGTCAAGCCCTGACTGAACTCTGAGGAGCTCAGCTGCTAGAACTGTCCTCACCCAAATAGGGCTTCAAGGCAACACACGAGATGGAGCTTATTCTGCGTCAGCGACTTCAGGATATGGGCATGTTTGGTTGGGGGTATGTGTATATGTTGGGGGCCATTGAGGGGAAACCACAGAGCTGGATCACAGAGGCTGCAGCCCTTTATGTGTATCATCAACGAACCTTTATTTAGGCCTTAACCCACACACGTTGTTGAGATAAGGGGGTGCATTACATACAGTTCCTAACCTTGAGATCCATTATAATCAATGTGGAGAGAGAAGATATGTGAATATATTAGAAACAAACAGGATAATAATCGACAATAGCCAGTATTTCAGGAACTCAGATGAGGAAGGATGATGAGACCCTCTCAGGTCTGGTGGGATTCTAAAAGACTTAGAAAAAGGTTAAACAATATGGTAACTGGAACTTGAAGAAAAATTAGTAGGACAGTAGGGCATCTGGGTGGCTCAGTTGGTTAGGCGTCTGCCTTCGGCTCGGGTCATGACCCCGGGGTCCTGGGATCGAGCCCCGTGTTGGGCTCCCTGTTCCGCGGGGAGCCTGCTTCTCCCTCTGCCTGACGCTCCCCCTGCTTGTGCTCTCTCTCTCTGACAAATAAATAAATAAAATCTTAAAAAAAATTAGGACTACGGTAAGCAGAGAGGAAGGGCAATGTCTGCACAGGCTTGCTTAACAATACACTGAAAAGATGTATGACTGGTGTTGTCAGTCAGAATTCTTGTGGTTTCCAGTGACCAAAACCGCACTCAAATTACAGACAAAACCAAAATGACCCATATACCTGAGAGATTCAAGGCATTGTGCTGGCTTCAGTTCTCAGGGATGTCATCACGACACTGTCACTCTCCCTTTGGCCCTGTTCTTCCAGGTGGTGGCTTTATTTTCAGGTAGGCCCTCTTCATAGATAGGGCTACTTGGGCTCCAGAATTTAATTCTTTGGGCACAACGTATGCATCTTTTCCCCAGCAGTACAACAGAGCTTCCTGGATTCTCATTAGCCTGGCCTGGGTCAAGCATCTATGAGTCAATGACCATGACCAGCAACATGGAATTCTCTGATGGCCGGATCGGAGTCATGTGCTCACTCCTAGAGCCAGGTGGTGGGGACAGTCCAACCTGAACCTCATGAACTGAGAGTGGGAGAGGAGAAATTAGGATGGCACTGCCAGAAGAAAGGAATGGTGTCTGGGCAGGCGAAAACAACTGATGTCCCCTGTCATCTCACCCATTAGCAATCTATTGGCAATGGTTCATATCAACTCCTTCTTGAGCTTTATAATTCCTTTATATGAATATCAGAGGTTGCTGAACCCAACATATTCTCAATATTTGACTCTAAATCTCAGACAGCAGGGGTCTATTCTACTTTTCTAGTGATAGGAGATCCATTTGATGATTAATTCAGGCCCTCAGAGAAAGGGATACTAGAAAATCCTCATTCATGAAATTAGGACCACACTATTTCCTTCTAGCTATGAGTGCTTATTTGACCAAATTATTGAAATAAAATACTACTTTGGCATTCATGGTGTTTCCTAGTGAGTTAACCTAACAGGTCAACATGGGAGACTGTTCAACCCAATAGGAAATGGGAATCTATATATATTTCTGGATATTTTTGTCCCTAAGGATGGTAGTGACCAAAATCCTAGCTCTCTCCAACCAAGAGACAATGTCATTGTTCTATTATTTCTTAATAGAGAAACACTCAGGATCAAGATAGAAGTGCAAATGAGCTGAATTGTGCTTGCAAATGGGGACTTGGCAAATGTATTTGGCAATGAGCCATGTTCTTTTTTATTCTGAAGCCTTGGCATTGATGAAAGATGCCTAAAGCTACACTCAGCTTCTGTATCATTAGGGTCTCAGAAACTTAGCAAACGCACTCGTCTGTTGTTTTAAACTACAAGGCAATTTGTTCCTCTAGACATTAATACTCGAGCCTTTTGAGAAAAAATTATTTATTTATTTGAGAGAGAGAGAGAATGAGCAGGGGGAGTGACAGAGGCAGACTCCCCACGAAGCAGGGAGCCCAACGCGGGGTTCTCAGGGTTCGATCCCAGGACCCTGGGACCATGACCTGAGCCAAAGGCAGACGCTTAACTGACTGAGCCACCCAGGCGCCCCAATACCTCAGCCTTTAACTGAAGTAATATATATCTTTCAGATTCAAAACTATGTCAGGGTTGAAAGGATCCTCATGTTTGATTTGCTGTTATATTTGTTTTTTGTTTTCAGTCTTTATTTTAAGGAGAAAATATTTTTAAAGTCTTTACCATTTTGACCAGACAGTGACAGATACAGCGTTATGTATGTGTAAATGTAGAAAAAATGTTCATTTTAGTCCCAGGCCATACCTACTTAATGCCACCACATTTGAAGTTTCCTAAATGAATCAGAGGTTTTGGTGGCATTTAACAAGCTTTTCTTTTCTTACAAAATAATTTAAATTTGATGTATCCATAACTACATTCTCCTTTAAAAAAAAAAAACAAACCATTATAGATACAGCTAAAATTCTCCTTCCTCCCTTACCCCTAACTCCCAATCTTGGCATTTCACCCCACCTTCTCCCTGGTTAGCTCCGTTCCCAGTTTTGGAGTATGTGCTTGCACACGTGTGCACACACATATACATGTAAGTATACCCATAGAAACTTTAGAGTATTATTCAATGTATATTTACACAAATGATGTTATACTAAATATATCTATTTACAACTTGCTTTTTAAGATTCAACCATATGTCTTTTAGATCTACTGTTATTTTTACCACATATACATTTAGCCAGCCTTCAGTTTATGAACATATGGGTTGTTTCTAATTTTTCACCATTATAAACAAAACCATTGCAAATATCCTTGAACATGCCTCCTTATGTATGTGCGTAAATTATTCTGTAGATAGAAATGGAGAGTGTCTAAGTCATAGGGAGTGCTCATTTTTAGTTGTGGGTTTTTTTTAAGATTTATTTATTTATTTGAGAGAGAGAGAGAGAGAGAGTGCGTGCGCGAGCAGGGGGAGGGGCAGAGAGAGAGAGAGAGAGAATCCTCAGACAGACACCCTGCTAAGGGTGGAGCAGGAAGTGGGGCTCGATCCCAAGACCTGAGCCTAAATCAAGAGTCAGACGTTTAAGGGCCTGAGCCACCCAGGCGCCCCTCATTTTTAGTTTTAATAAATATTAGTAAACTGCTATAAAAAATAGATGTAATAATTAATCCCAACCAGAGTCCCAATTCTCTGTTAATATTTTACTTTTTTGTCAGTCAAATACGTATTTGCCAATATGAAACACCACCTCATTGCTTTGATTTAAATTTCCTCAGTTGTTAGTGAGGATGTTCCTAAGACAAAACTGCCCCCCAGAGATCTGAAGGGGCTCACTGGGGCATTGGTAGCAGCCAACTTAGCCAGACAACTTCCCTGTGGTAGATATGATTTCTTGTTCACCTGAAAGAAACTCAGTTCAGGTGCCCACATATACTATGTTCAGTGTTGCAGATGCACAAGAAAGCAGTATTTGATAACTATGCAGTGAAGAAAGTTCCACAGAGGTGCAAAGGCCAGACTGTTACTGATTAACATCTTTGTTAGTCCATTTCTATTTGTAAGAAAACAATGGATTCTTTATAGAGAGTTGAAAGGCTGTATTTGAAAATCTGTGTGACTGTCACCTGTAAATAATTTTTTTTGTCTTGCCCAAGGGACAATGTGTCCCATGATTTTACAGGATTTCCAGGAAATAATAATATTGAACCTAGAGTCCTTTGTGAAGTGTACTGAGCCCTTTGAAAGGCAACATAGAAAAATAATAAGCTTTTTCCTGATGGTGCCTCTCATTGCAAAACATCTCCCTTTCTTTAACCTTTCACAGTCATGTTCCAGCCCAGACCCACGCCCAAAGACAGACATTTGAAGGTCATCAGGAATCTGCAATGGTCAGATCAATGGCCTCTTCAGGCTTATTCTTTGCTGCTCGCCATCATTTGCCTTTATTGACTACTTGCCTCCTTGAAACTATTTCCTTTGCTACTGGCTGTCATGCTCCATGAGGAGGAGCATGGCTCAGGAAATCACAGGACCCAATTTTGAGTCCTGGCCCTGCCACTTGGAAGCCATAATGTGCCTTCTAGGAAGTTCTCTGTATCGGTAAAATGGAAAATATTAACTAGATAATCTTCAATAGTCCTCCAGGCACTAAAATTCTATGGCCCAAGATTCTCTCTGTATATATTTTTTTCTGTTTTCTTTTGATGTTCTGTTTGTTTGTTTCCTCCACTCTTCGGCCTGGTTAAGCTTCTGGACTTGTCCCTGGCTAATATCATCTACTCCAAAAGAGTGCTTCCAAGACTCCAGTATTGATGGCTCTCCCAAATGCTGGTGTCGAATCTCCAGCTGTATGCGGGTCCCCTGTTTCCCTATGGGATAAAGTCTGAGCCTTCTAGCCTGCCCTTCAGGGCACTACAGTTGGGCCCCAGTCTCCCCAATATGTCCTCAACTCCATTTCTTCCCTTTACAAGGCCACATCGTCTTCTTTCCCTCCCCCAGATGCAATTTCCACTTCCTTTGCCAGGCTATTTTGCGTACATGACTCATTCATCCTGCTCATCTCTGACTCCAAAAATCCCTCACATTCTTTAAACTCCAGCCTCAATTCTGGCCCCCATAGGAGTCTTCCATGATACCCCAGGGATCTCTTCTGTCTTGAAATTGTCCCTCTCCTACATTAAGCAATTATAAGGAGCACTTTTCCCCCCATATTTCAACACTTCTGGAATTTGGATTCATGTTACAATCACTATTGGCTATGTAACTGGCATGATATGCTTGTGTTTGCCTGGGTATGTGCATCAAAATTTGCAGATAAGTTTTCAGCAGCTTGGAAGAAAATTCTGGAAATATCAGTGGAACACTTTCCAAAAATGCGGTATCACCAAAGCTGTTGATAGGACAAAGGACAATACTGTGTGAAAAAGATTCAGAAGAGTTAGACTGTAATAAGAAAAAGTTTTAAGAATTCTTTAATTTATTTCACTTTTTCTTGTACATCATATACCATGCAAGAGTGATATATGATAAAAATCAATGTATAAATGAGTGTCTAAAAGAGGTCTCTCATTAGGTATAACATGAAAATTCTAAATGAAAAGGAAGCATTGTGCCATAATTTAATTGGCCACATTCTTTCTTTTCCTAGTGACACATATAATCTGTGACTTAAAATTAATGGTGTTTTAGATTTAGAGAAATGTGGCATATCAGTAATTACATTATGATTACTGGTTGCCTTCTTTTTTTTTTTTTTAAGATTTTATTTATTTATTTGACACAGAGAGAGACAGCAAGAGAGGGAACACAAGCAGGGGGAGTGGGAGAGGGAGAGGCAGGCTTCCTGCGGAGCAGGGAGCCCGATGTGGGGCTCGATCCCAGGACCCTGAGATCATGACCTGAGCTGAAGGCAGTCGCTTACCGACTGAGCCACCCAGGTGCCCTACTGGTTGCCTTCTAGCTCATCAACTGGATTAGAAACTCCTAGAAAGCAGGGCTGTGTGGTGATCAAAGCCCTCTGCACATAATACCCATTTTAAAAGATTATCTTAAATTACATTTATTTATTTGTCTTGAAATAGAAATATACTAAACATAGCTAAAAAATCAAGCATATAAAAGGGATTGCAGAGAAAAGTCTTTCTTCTACCGCTGTGCCCATCTGCCCAATTTTCTTCCTAACCTGAAATAAGGAAATGACCACTATTAGTTTCTTATTTCCAAAGATTTTTGATGCATGTGCATGCAAATAAGATAGACGTTTCTTGTCCTTTTTCTTTCCTATATATTTATTTGTTTATTTTGTTTAAGTAAGCTCTACACCCAACATGGGGCTTGAACCCCACAAGGGGTTTGAACTTACGACCCCAAGATCAAGAATCACATGCTCTACCGACTAAGCTAGCCAGGCACCCCTTTTTTCCCCCCATGCAAATGGTAGCTGGGTCTACATACTGTTCATGCCTTGCTTTTGAAAAATTGAAGTCTTAAAAATCTATCTGTATCAATTCCTCGAGGGCTTTTCATCTTTTTTTTGAAGCTCCATTTCTTTATGTAGATATATTTAACTAGTTACTCACTGTCGAACATTTGGGTCATTTCCTGTCTTTTTCTATTATAATGTGCATATGTTAAGTCACCTGCCAGATACATTCTTAGAACCAAAATTTCTGGGATCAATAGGCAGATCAAATCGTGTAATTTTGATAGAATTTTCCAAAATACACTACTAGTTTTTAGTCCTGCTAGCGATGTATAAGAACCTCCAATAAAGATGTGAAGAATAAAGAAGGGGGGAATATGAAGTAACATACTCATTTTGGGACCATAAAATTTGCCTTTCAGGACACATAGATATCATTTAGTGAGCAAAATATCTCCAGTGTGTAATTAATTTTTCAAATGCTAAAAGATCAGTCTCCTTCAAGAGCCCCATAACATTCGTGGTTCTTAGTGTAATGACGGTATCTCTGGTGGTGTTACCTAATTATCTTCTTCTGAAAGTGACTCTCAATTTCATCTCTCACTTCAGCTAGTTAGAGCTTTGTTATTCCCCCAACAAGAGCCTTCCCTGCAGGCTTGAGCAGTCAGACGGGACACACCAACCCATATTGGTTGTGGCGGTCATCACAAATGGAGGGAGAGCAGAGAGGCAACTGGAGATACATCTCTCCACAATCGTTCTTGGGAAAGTTTTGTATCTGCTTCTGCCACCAAATCTGCCATCTAACTGTAGTCCTTAACATTCAGATAGTCAAGCTCTTCTTTGTGTGAACACACACAATAAAATGGGGGAAAGTAGATGAGAGTATTCCCGCCTTCGTGGAGTTTACTGAAGACACACATGAGGCAAATACAATTTATCCTGAGAAAATAAAATTTGAAAATTCAGATCTCTCATCTGCATCTGCGCAATCATAAATAAATAATGATGTTAAGCATTCCTACACGTACTCATCTAATATCCATTCAGGAGGGATCGCAAAGAAATTGTGGCAAAAAATTATCAAGGCCTGACCAGAATTGATGAGATGGCTCTAGAGTAAATCTGGGTCCCTTAGTCACAGGGGTACCTTAGGTCAGGTCTCCTAGAAGCAGGGCTTGAGGCGGCGACTCTCCTGAAGGTTAATTAAGGTAGTTCTCTCAGGAGAAGGGAAGGGAGAGAAGCAGGCTGGGGCGGGAGAAGGGTTAGTGTTACTCGGCATTCCACACAAATTTATGGAGAATGAATGATGTATCAATTTTGTATTTAGTAACATAATGAGAGTAATTTGGCCTTAATGATTCTCTTTTCCCTTAGATTCTAGGAAGCTCAGAGCTTGATATCATGCTCACAGTAACCATATTTGCCTACTTCGGGCTGATATAATAACCATCAGCTACCGCCCATACCCCCCCCACACACATATCCCTTATATAGAGATTGTAATTTTCCACATGAGTTTTGCTCTTACCTAGGTATGACTTATTACCATTCATGATAATAGTTCCCATTTACTGAGAGGTATTATACTAAATTCTTTGCATCTGCCATCTTATTTAATCGTCACAAGATTCTTGTAAAGTCCGGATTGCACAGATAAGGAAACTGAGGCCCAGAGTGGTTACTTGCCCAAGATGATAGTGGTCATAGTGACATAGCCTGGAGTTACACCCAGGCGGTCTGATTTTTATACACTCGTCTTATACCATCGCCTCTGTTTCTTTTATTATTGGCTAATTAGTAGAACCAAACTATAAATAAATGTGAGTGGTAGAGCCCTTACTCATCCGGGAGCTGATGGTCGTCACGTGCCTGTTTCTGCAGGTTGTCTTGCGCAGTCACTTCGCCTGGCTGTGGAGCAGAACCACACTGTCTGTGAGCACCTGGCAGAGCACCATGGCTTCGCGCCGGAGGTCCCTGAAGACACTGACAGAGAGCTCCCCCCCCTTCCATCACCATCTTGTTGGCGGTTGCAGCCTCAGGGAGGACATGCCACTGTGGACCACACTTGAGCCGCCTCCCGTGAGTCAGTGCCCTGTCTAAAGCTCTCTTTAATGAGCCCTGCCAGGCCTAATGAGCTTGGTTTGGTACTCTGCTCTGTAAAAGGCTGTCTCTCACCGTCTGTCCTCGAATGACACCTGTGTCTTTGTTCTTGCCTTTACCTGAGTGGGGGTGATTCTTGGTGTTTTGATAATCCTGCTGTGCTTTTCAAAATTTCCAACATCAGCCATACTTTCCCATCCCATCCCACCCCAGGACAGGAAATATTTATAACTTGCCAGAACTGTCCTCTCTCCCGAGGGTGAAAGAGTAAATGAGGCAATGTCTGGAAAGTGACTGGAAAGCATGTCAAAGGTGGGCAGAGGTATGCTGGCACTGAGGTCTACACACGATTTTAAATTGTCTCTGTTTTGACAGGTTTAAATTTGATATTGACTTATGAAATAAATCCATTTATGTTTGTTTTGATGTTGGCTATAATTTTTTTATTTTTTTATGAGACTATTAGAGGAAATTTTCATTTGCCAAAGGAAGCGTGTGCTGACCAGAGGAGCAGTACTAAGAACACAGTTCTCCCTCTGTATGTCTCTGAAGTGCCCACCTGTCTCCTCCCAGCAGGCTTGTCACCTGTTTTCTGCCATTGATAAGTTGGATACTCTTCTCACAGGATGACTCAAGTGTCTGTGTTGTACTGACTTGCAAAATTGTCTTAAAGTCTGAAAAGTGCATTGACAGTGTCATTTATTCTGAGGTACTCAATACATTATTTCAATTTAACAATCTAGCCCCAGAGCCATGGCTTCAGCCTCTGATGTAGCCCTAGGAGCATGCTTTGAAACAAACACCCATGGTTTTTGCACAACAGAACAGACTCTGTAGGTCTGTGTCCTTTGATTCCCTGCTGGAGCAGACACAGTGGTGTTACAAGTTTGGGGATTATTAGTTTTTATCTGTTCAAACTGAAGAATAGACAGACACCTACCTTCATAGGATGCAGTTGGATGGAAAACAAAAACTTAGGTAGACCAGATCTTGGTGGGGTGGGAAGGTGAGGGGGATAACAAGGTGAGGGAAAAGGGTGGGAATGGGGAGGAGTATGGGTTCTCAGATAAATGCTTCAAGGTTAGCTGGGGGAACAAAAATCTCAGGTTAGTTTCTGGTTCCCTTGGTTTAGAAACTTTATGTGCTATTCTAAGTTTTGTGCAAACAGATACAAGAGTTGGGTTTGGGGCTTGCTAGTTTTAGCAGAAGTCTTTTTTCTCCCCTCTCCCCTCTCCCCTCCACCTCCTCCCCTTCCTCCTCTTCCTTCTCTTCTACTTACTCAAGCTCTGATATAAATATTGCTTGATGGAGTTTCCAGCTTTCAACTTCGAATGACATAATCTTCTACAGAAGCTACCCATACTGTGTAGTGAAGTTTTCTGGCACTTACCCAAGTAATAAAGTTCAAGGGTCTAAAACACCAGTTTCCCACAACTGCGAACACAATCCCTTTTGGAGAAAGGATAACACGTCTATGTCCTGGTGAGGGTAAACCAAAAGAAACTCAAGGGGAAAGGTCTTTTAGGAGAAACGGTATCTCACAATTCAACTTCTACTCTCTTTCAACACTGACGCAAGATTGATTTTTATAGCAGACCTTACCCATCCCCATTCGTATGCATGCACCTGATGGTTAGCATGCCCCAGTGATTTCCAGGTGCACCTCTGTGCCTGACTCCCCTTCCCCAACCACACACCCCTCTGTTCTTGTACCAGGAAATTAACACTCCCCAAGAGCAACCCTCAACTACAAACCGGTGGAGTTGGTGTGTAAATACCCCGACACCCTCACTCTTCTCACGGGATGACTGAAGTGTCTGTGTTGTACTGACTTCCCAAGTTGCCCCAGAGGGTCAAGCTCCAGTTGCCCACTATTGTAGCTGCCTCAGTAAATGTACTCCCCATTGGCTGCCTTCCTTCCCTACCTCAATTCCCACTTCATACTGGTGCTCCCTGCACCTCGTAAATAAACTACTTACACTGGCACCCATATTTCAGGGTCTGCTTCCAGGGGAAGCCAACTAAGACAACTTTGAAAGATTCATTTAACCAACATTTATTGGACACCTATTGTATACCAGGCACTGTGATGAACCAGATGACATGGGTCTTGCCTGTTTGGAACAACACATGCTCTCCTCCCTCTCTCTTCCTCCTCGCCATTGAAATCTTCAGTCTGTTTCTCCTCCATTCTATACTACACATGGATTCCCAAATCACTGTCATAATATCATTCTCATTATGACCCTTTCCAGCTTAAAAACCCATGATGGCTTCTCATGACCCCAAGCCCCCAACTTCAAGCTTTTTGAAATGGTACTTGAGGATATCATGACTGAGCCCTAAACTTTGCTTCTCAACAGTCTCAGGTCTTATTTCTCCCCCTTTCCCATGTGTCCTGTGATCTGGCCTTTCCAGACCAGTGGGATGAGCATAATAACACCAAGGTTAGGAGCACGGACTTCGGAGCCAGAGGCATGGCTCTGCCACCCAATGTTAATACCAGAGTGATCTCGGGCAAATTATTTGACCTCTCTGTGTTTTAGTTACTTCACCTGTAAAATGGCATAGCATGACTTAGTCTCTAGAGTCACTGTGAGGAGTAAGTGAGAGAATGCATATAAAGCACATAGAACAGAAGCTGGGCGTGCTGTAAGTACTGTCATTATTGCTAGTATTGGAGTCTGTCACATGTGGAACACACAGCACGTGCGTGTGTTGTGCCCTGCCCGGACAATATTCCCCCTTTTCAGTGCATTTAACAAACGTCTCACTCAAGACCCCACTCAAGTATTAACCTCTCAATACAGCTTTCTCTTACCAGCTCCTCACACCAGCCCTAAGAAATCATTGCTCTCAGTTTTCCAATTCCATGGTATTTTATTTTATTTTTATTTTATTTTATTTTTTTTAAAGATTTTATTTATTTATTTGACAGAGAGAGACACAGCGAGAGAGGGAACACAAGCAGGGGGAGTGGGAGGGGGAGAAGCAGACTTCCCGTGGAGCAGGGAGCCCGATACGGGGCTCGATCCCAGGACCCTGGGATCATGACCTGAGCCGAAGGCAGACGCTTAACGACTGAGCCACCCAGGTGCCCTCCATGGTATTTTATATATATTTTTATACTAACACTATATTATGGCTGAGAGAGAGAGAGAGAGTGTGTATCTCCCATGTAGACTATGAGCTCCCTCAGTGTGGGGACTGTATATTATTTGTCTTTATGTCTCCAATGTCCAATATAGTACCTTGAACGTGGTTGGTGCTCCATGAAATTTAATGTAAGAAGGAGCAAGTGTATACATGAATGAATGAATGGATTTGTTGCAGGATATAGAGTAGGAGCCACATCTAAAGCCCACCTATCTTCTGCCTCTCTCTTGAGAACTCCAATAGAGCAGGCAAATCTGTCTTGATCCTCCAACAGTCTATTTAAATAGTTTCACATCCTTCATCAGTCCTCACCCCTCCCCCTCATTACACCTCCTTTCTAGTACTTTTCCTCTGGGCCCATAGAACATAAGGATGTGATACCGAAAGACTCTCAGTATTTGAGCAGAGAGGCAGGTTGCCATGGTAACCACCCACAAAATACGGTGCCAGCAAGTGCAACTGCAGACGATCCCTGACTCACAACTCACGGTTTTTCTGTTTATGATGTTGTGAAAGTGATAGGCATTCCGTAGAAACTTCGAGTTTTGAACTTGGATCTTCTCCTGGGCTGGCGCTATGCCCTATGATCCTCTCCAGTGATGCTGAGCAGGGGCAGCCCCTGCTCCCAGTTGGCCATGCGATCCCAGGGATAAACAACCAGTAGGGATACTGACAATCTGTACCCATATAGACGTTCTGTTTGTCACTTTCAGTTGAGTGTTCACCAAATTACATGAGAGAGCCAACACTTCATTGTCAAGTGGGCTTTGTGTGAGATGATTTTGCCCAACCGTACGCTAATGGAAGTGTTCTGCGCACACTGAAGATCAGCAGGGCTAAGCTATGACGTTTGGTAGGTTAGGGGTACTAAATGCATTTCAACTTAGGATATTTTCAATTTGCAATGGGTTTCTAGGTGGGTAACCCCATCATAAGTGGAGGCAGATCTGTTTCTCACTTCAGGCCTCCACTCCCAGCCTGGCCATGGCTGATGGGAGGCAGCAGAGGGATACTTCAGAGTATTTCCACATTAAGTGTGTGCTGTGCCCCTTGCCTCTTCATTTCATGCTGCTGTTGTGAGTTTTTAGAGCTTGCTTTTCTGTAGGGATTTTGTTTCCTTGGAAGTGGGGAGGCATGGGCATTTAACAAACTTCTCACTCAACACCCCATTCAAGTCTTGACCTCTCAATACAGCTTTCTCTTACCAGCTCCTCACACCAATCCTAAAAAATCATTGTTCTCAGTTTTTCAATTCCATGGTACTGGAACCCAAGTCACCTTGTTAAATGGTTCTTAAAATAGCAGGAGCCTGCCCTTGGTCTCCTGTTCTCCTGCCTTAGAAATGCTTTGGGGATTAATGAGAGGAAACTTGCTTGGTGCTTATGAGCTCCTGTGTGTGAGCAAAGTATCATTCCTGTTGAGCCAGAAACAAGCCACAGGTGCGTCATATTCAGTCTCGGGTTGGAGGATCTTGGGAAGGACTAGTTCCTCCGGCATTGTTCTCAGGACTGCTGTTTACTGGGCTTTGCACCAGAGTCACATGGGAAATGTCTTTGCATTTCCTGTAAAAACGGCTGTAGGGAAACCTCCTTACAATAAGCGAGAGTCTGATGATAAATTCTGAGAACTCAGGGCCCAGGAAATGTTTATTTATTTCTCTTCGTGAACCATGGCTTATTTTTTTGTTGTTGTTCCCTACTAATGGACGGTGAATGTCATATGGCTGCTGGAAGCTCTGAGCTACACATGAGGTTCCCGGTGCTATTCTCCTCAGACAGTACGTCTTGTCACAACATCCTTTTATATATATATATACATATATATACACACATATATATACATATATATACATATATATATACACACATATATATATACACATATATATATACATATATATATAATATATTCCCCTTTTTGGCCCTTTTTTGAAGCTGTAATTTTATTAGAAATTACCATCTATCTTGTCAGTGACTGGGGATGGAGGAAAAATGGTATGAGTACCCGGTATATTGAAGAATCTGAATCATGACATGTTTTCCCCATAATTTCAACTGACTGGGCGGGATTAAGTCTCCCACCTAACACTATAGCCTTTTACTTTCATTTGTAAAACAACCCATTTTGGTCTTAAAATTCAGTCTTATTCATTGAAAACTTCTATCTCATTTCTGAGTCACATGATTTCTCCTCCTTCTCAACCATCCCCCATAGACAAGACTTGGGGGTCTATTAGCTAGGAGTGAAGTGGGGGGTGGGGGGTTGTAAGCCTTTGCCCTCACTCTTCTCTGTGAGCTCCAATGGGCCCTGCTGACAGGGGGGGCTTCTAAGTAGCCCTCCAAGGTGTGAGTGGTCCCTCTGGAAATCTAGCCACTTTGTCTGGCAGACCCCCAGCTCGTGGCAGCATTGGTCAGATATGGGGGCACCCCTTGCACATGCTGTGGTGGTCTCAGGCAAGGCTGTAGCCATAGAGCTCACCTTCCATCCCTTGGGCCTTTGGGCGTGCATGTGCCTCTTTCTTACCTCCTGGGAGCGGGGAAAGTGGGTTGTGGTGCAGGATGGCGAGTGTGATGGCAACACAAAGAATAAAATGCCTGCCAGCCAGCCTCAACCATCCCAGGTGATTCTCTTAAGTTCCCCTGCACTTGGGTTTGGGGGTGTGGAAGCAGGAGGAGGAAAGGCAAAATAGTTTCATTTTGCAAATGCTTCCCACTGGTCCACCTCAAAAAGTGACGCCTCCTCTCTCCTCAGGTCCCTCTTGTGTGGACAGGGGTGCATTGGAGGGAGGAGATGGTTCTGCTAAGATGGCCCCTTCTGGTAAGTCTTGGAAGGGGGCAGTTGGCCCCAGCTTCTGCAGGTTCTCTGACGTGAGACTCTGTGCTCCCTGGTGACTTTTGTTTTCAGTGATGACCCTTATTCACAATTCTGGGAAAATGGGGGCAAACATCACACATGACCCACAATCCCATCCTGTGACATAAGGAAATTGTCAAAAATTGTTTCCTGAGTACATGAAGGTTTTATGGCACCAGAGGAAAAAAACCCAGACTTTTGTTTCATTCATTCATTCATTTATTCATGCATTCATTCATTTATTCATGCATTCATTCATTTATTTTTAAGTAGGCTCCATGCCCAGCATGGGCACAAACTCCCAACTCTGACATCAAGAGTCGCATGTTCTACTAACTGAGCCAGCCAAGTGCCCCATATTTTGTTTTGTTTTGTTTTGTTTCCTGGTAGTCCTCTCCTTTATGGATGTCAGACCTTTTTATTTTAAGGAAAGGACTAATAACAGTCTTGTCCTTTCCAATCTTCCCTTTGCCTGTAGGGGACAGTGGATTCATCTAGAGCTCAGGATTTTTTTTTTATTTCAATTCAATTAATTAACATATAATGTATTATTGGTTTCAGAGGTAGAGGTCAGTGATTCATCAGTCTTATATAATACCCAGTGCTCAATACATCACATGCCTTAAAGTCTATCACCCAGTTACCTCATTCCCCCACCTCCCTCCCTTCCAGCAACCCTCAGTTTGTTTCCCGTGATTAAGGGTCTCTTATGGTTTGTCTCCCTCTCTGGTTTTGTCTTGTTTTATTTTTTCCTCTCTTCCCCTATGATCCTCTGTTTTGTTTCTTAAATTCCACATATCAGTGAGATCATATGATAATTTCTTTCTCCGATTGACTTATTTCACTTAGCATGATACCCTCTAATTCCATCCATGTTGTTGTAAATGGCAAGATTTCATTTTTTTGCTGGCTGAGTAGTATTCCATTGTATATATATACCACATCTTCTTTATCCATTCATCTGTCGATGGACATCTGGGCTCTTTCTATGGTTTGGCTATTGTGGACATTGCTGCTATAAACATTGGGGTACAGGTGCCCCTTCGGATCACTACATTTGTATCTTTGGGGTAAATACCCAGTAGTGCAATTGCTGGGTCATAGGGTAGCTCTATTTTCAACTTTTTGAGGCACCTCCATACTGTTTTCCAGAGTGGATGCACCAGTTTGCATTCCCACCAACAGTGTAGGAGGGTTCCCCTTTCTCCGTATCCGTGCCAACATCTGTTGTTTCCTGACTTGTTAATTTTAGCCATTCTGACTGGTGTGAGGTGGTATCTCATTGTAGTTTTGATTTGGATTTCCCTGATGCCAAGCGATGTTGAGCACTTTTTCATGTGTCTGTTGGCCAGTTGTATGTCTTCTTTGCAGAAATGTCTGTTCATGTCTTCTATCCATTATTGATTGGATGATTTGTTCTTTGAGTGTTGAGTTTGATAAGTTCTTTTAGATTTTGGATACTAGCCATTTATCTGATATGTCATTTGCAAATATCTTCCCCATTCTGTCCGTTGTCTTTTGGTTTTGTCAACTGTTTCCTTTGCTGTGCAAAAGCTTTTTATTTTGATGAAGTCCCAATAGTTCATTTTTGCCTTTGTTTCCCTTGCCTTGGAGATGTGTCTAGTAAGAAGTTGCTGTGACTGAGGTCATAGAGGTTGCTGCCTGTGTTCCCCTCTAGGATTTTGATGGATTCCTGTCTCACATTTGGTTCTTTCATCCATTTTGAGTCTATTTTTGTGTGTGGTATAAGGAAATGGTCCAGTTTCATTCTTCCTCATGTGGCTGTCCAATTTTCCTAGCATCATTTATTGAAGAGACTGTCTTTTTTCCATTTGACCTTCTTTTCTGCTTTGTTGAATATTAGTTGACCATAGAGTTGAGGGTCCATTTCTGGGCTTTCTATTCTGTTCCATTGATCTATGTGTCTGTTTTTGTGCCAGTACCATACTGTCTTGATGATTACAGCTTTGTAATAGAGCTGGAAGTCCGGAATTGTGATGCCATCAGTTTTGGTTTTCTTTTTCAACATTCCTCTGGCTATTTGGGGTCTTTTCTGGCTCCATACATATTTTAGGATTATTTGTTCCAGCTCTGTGAAAAAAGCTGATGGTATTTTGGATAAGGATTGCATTGAATGTGTAGATTGCTCTAGGTAGCATAGACATTTTAACAATATTTGTTCTTCCAATCCATGAGCATGGAATGTTTTTCCATTTCTTTGTGCCTTCTTCAATTTCTTTCATGAGTGTTCTGTAGTTTTCTGAGTACAGATTCTTTGCTTCTTTGGTTAGGTTTATTCCTAGGTATCTCAGGGTCTTGGGGGCAATTGTAAAGGGGATCCACTCTAATTTCTCTTTCTTCTGTGTCATTGTTAGTGTATAGAAATGCAAATGATTTATGTGCATTGATTTTATGCCACTTTGTTGAATTCCTGTACGAGTTCTAGCAATTCTGGGGTTGAGTCTTTTGCATTTTCCACATAGAGTATCATGTCATCTGTGAAGAGTGAGAGTTTGACTTCTTCTTTGCTGATTCAGATGCCTTTTATTTCTTTTTGTTGTCTGATTGCTGAGGCTAGGACTTCTAGTACTATATTGAACAGCAGTGGTGATAGTGGATATCCCTGGCGTGTTCCTGATCTAAGGGGAAATGCTCTCAATTTTTCACCATTGAGAATGATATTTGCTGTGGGCTTTTCATAGATGGCTTTTATGATATTGAGGTATGTTCCCTCTATCCCTACACTGTGGAGAGTTTTAATCAAGAAAGGATGCTGTACTTTGTCAAATGCTTTTTCTGTGTCAACTGAGAGGGTCATATGTTTCTCATCCTTTCTTTTATTTATGTAGTGTATCACATTGATTGATTTGCAGATGTTGAACCACCTTGCAGCCCAGGAGTAAATCCCACTTGGTCGTGGTGAATAATCCTTTTAATGTACTGTTGGGTCCTATTGGCTAGGATTTTGGTGAGAATTTTTGCATCCCTGTTCATCAGGGATATTGGTCTGTAATTCTCCATTTTGGTGAGGTCTTTGGTTTTGGGATCAAGGTAACGCTGGCCTCATTGAAAGAGTTTGGAAGTTTTCCTTCCATTTCTATATTTTGAAACAGCTTCAGAAGAATAGGTATTATGGGTATTAATTCTTCTGTCCATACTGATTAGGTCCCTAGCAGTCAGTACTGCTTCTTGTTCTCTTTTTTGAGGTGAGTTTTTCTGTCTTGTCATTCTGTCCAGAGAAGAAACAATGAACAAGAGAACAAAATACTAAAATGGCAACAATGACCCTAGAGAAATATGCACTAAACAAATCAGAAGAGACCCGAAACCAAAAATAAATAAATAAATAAAATAAAAATTTTTTAAACATTTTAAAAAACTTAAAAAAGAGAGAATATAATCAGACAGGTGAACAGAATAGAGCAATACACTGGATCTTGTGTGTGTTTTGGTCTATTTGTTAGAGAACTAGATTCTAAAATTGTAAAGAAAGAAAAACTTATATATATACAAAAATAAAATTAAATACATTGAAAGGATAGACTGTAACTGTAAAGATGAAAATTTAAAAAGACTTTAACAAAACAAAACGAAAAAACAAAAAAATACAAAAAAAATGGAAGAAGAAAAAAAAGAGAGAGAGAATATGATCAGACAGATGAATAGAAGAGAGCCATACCCTAGATTTTGGGTGTATTTTGGTCTGTTAGAAGAAACTGCATCCCAAAATTGTAAAGAAAGAAAAACTTATACATACATATACAAAAATAAAATTAAATACAATGAAGATAGAATGTAACTGTAAAAATAAAAAATTAAAAAAGATTTTAAAAAAGAGTTGATAAAATAAGAAATTAGTTGAAAAAGGAAAGAGAAAAAAATTAAAAAAGAATTAAAGTTGAAAGACTAAAGAATCCTGGGGAAAAAGCCATGAATTCTATGTACTGTATTCTGCTAGCACGGGAGTTTTGCAGTTCTCATTGATCGGTAAACTTGGTCTTGGCTGAATGTTCTTGCGGATCTTCTGGGGGAGGAGCCTCTTGCGTTGATTCTCAAGTGCATTTGCCCCAGGCGGAATTGCACTGCCTTTTCCAGGGGCCAGGCTAAGTAATCTGCTCTGGTTTGCTCTATGTGGCTTTTGTTCCCTGAAGGCTTTCTGCACAGCTTTAGAGGACGAGAATGAAAATTGCGGCCTCCCAGTCCCTGGCCCCGGAGGAGCCGAGAACTCGCGGGCCCACTCCTCAGTGCGCCCTCAGGGAAAAACAGTCAATCACTCCCGTCTCCTTGGTCTCCAGCCTGACTCCATGCTCACCTGGACTGTGACTGAGCATTTCTATCTCTGGCACACGACCTAGTTTGAAGTCTCCAAACCCTGCAAATTCTTGTGGTGCGCTCTGGCACCGCTCTTCCCGGGGGAGAGAGTGGGGGGATCTCGCTGGTTCTGCCACTTGTTGGCCCCTGCTTGGAGAGCAGTTGCCTGACCATGCCGTGGTTCACGGTTTATGACAACTCTGAGCTGACAGCCCACTCCTGGGCTCACTGTTTGCAGTCGGCTTCCCGGATCCAATGCCTGAGAGCTCTACAGCACTCAGGCACCTCCGGTTCTTCCCGTGACCCCGAGGATTCTGAGACCACACTGTCCCACTTAGGGTTCTGCCCCCACTTAGCCACTTCAGCACCTTTCAGGCCAGGACGTCCCTCAGCAGAGCAGACTTCTAGAAGCTCTGATTTTGTGCTCTGCCGCTGTATCACTTTCCAGTGCCAGCTGATGGAGTCTCCCTCCCCCTTGCTGTTTATCTTCCCATATATCGCCTCAGATTCACTTCTCCACACCTCCTACCTTGCAGAAAGTGGTTGCTTTTCTATTTGTAGAGTTGCAGCTATTCTCTTCTTCCATCTCTGGCTGAGTTCGCAGGTGTTCAGAATGATTTGATAGCTATCTAGCTGAATTCCTGGGACCAGATGAAACAAAGGTCTCCTACTCCTCCACCATCTTGGACTCCTCTAGAGCTCAGGATTTTGTGACATCTGTTTTGTGGGCTCCAGAGGGAGATATTTGGGGGCTCACTTCCTAATTCTCAGTTCTCAGGTATGTGGTTGCTAAATATCTCTGGCTATCCATCATTGACTAGAGAAAATTTCCATGTTCTTTTCAGTCCACGAGTTGGGAAACGTGCTATGTGGTGAAGTTCAAGAGGAACCTGTTTTCCTGCTGCAAGGGATTAAGGAAACTGATAATAAGCAGTTGGGTAAATCCCTATCAAAAAAGGACAAAAGGCGTAGAAATCTATGGGAGAACAATCCTCTTTGTATAGCTCTACAAAACTAGTTTGGATGGGACATTTGTTTTGTGGCTACAGTACTATTAAAACAGAGAGAAACCTACCTCCTGTAGATAGATAGGATGGGGTAGCATGGTGGGGGGATGCACTTAAGAAGTAGGATTATCTCTATTGTCAGTCATCTGAGGAGCACACACACCCTCCAGAACCTCAACTGAGGTCAATGTCCCCAGGTATAAAGCACAGCTACCAGTTCTCAAACATTAACTGTGTGCCAGGTTCCATCCGAAATGGTTATCGAGTATTATCTCATGTATTCTCCACAATAACACCATGGAGGGCATCCTATTAATATAGGTGGGAAAGTGGAGGCACAGAGAAGTTAAGTAACTTGTCTAAGGTCACAGAACCAGTAAGCAGTAGAGTGTGGATTTGAACCTGAGCAATTTCCCTTCAGAGCCCAAATTCTGAACCCTCTGCTATATTATGGCTGCCCTGGTGTGGGCAGGATTCTTTGGGGCTCGGGGTTGTGCAGTAACCTAAGCTGGGGAACTAGAATAAAGTCCACCAGCCAGGGGAGCAGAAACCAGCTCATTGTATGGCTCATGGTTTTTCTTGTTTTTGTTTTTGTTTTTTACCTACACATTTTTTTCCTGTGGGTTTTGTGTGTGTGTGTGTGTGTGTGGTATTGATTATACCCTTTTTAATTTAATTAGGGAGTCCACGAGAATGGGGTTTTTGGGTCAGACTGACACAGAGGGATCAGAGTACCTTGAGGCCACCATGATGATGGCAAGGTGGGGTCGAAGTGAGACAACACCAAAAGCATGTTGGCAAAGGAGGGCCTGGTCCCCGTTGCATGGTTCATTCACATTTGTCCCCATCTGGGCATTCTCTCTCTGTGGCCAAAGCTTGGAGTTCCTGGTTTGATTTTGTTGGAGAACACAGTACTTTTTAAAATAATAACTTTAGAAAGAAGTTAGTAATTTAAAAAAAACAAACAAACAATTTGGAAAGTTTTGGTCAGAAAGGAGATGTTAAGCTTTGACCACATGGAAAAAAGAATCTAGTCCAGACAATGTTCAGTCCAGACAATGTTCCTGAAGTGCACCAGCAATTTGTCTAACGTGATACAGATTCTTGTTATAGCAGCACCTCCTCAGGCCATCATTTGGGAGAAATGAAGTATTTCATAGTAATGAGTGTCACAGCTAATGAGAATTACTTCTTTCAATATTGTTTTTAAGTTTATACACCTTTGCACAAAGGAGGGTTTTTTTTTTTTTTTTCAGGTGATAGATCTATCAGTCCTGCATCCTGATGGTGGTGGTGATTACATGAATTAATTACATGTGTTAAAATTCTCAGAACTGTACACACTGCCGATAGTCAATTTTATTGTGTGATACTTTTCTAAGTGAAAAAAATTTAAAGGAAAAAAAATCCTACACTTTCTAAGGGAAATATTAAAATGTGTACCTCCTAGGGGTACCTTGCTGGCTCAGTTGGAAGAGCATGTGACTTTTGATCTTGGGGTCTTGAATTCAAGCCCCACGTTGGGCGTAGAGCTTGCTTAAACAAATAAAATAAAAATAAAAAATAAATAAAAGACAAAGACTCTTCTTTTAAAAGAAGTGTGTACTTCTCAGCCTTTTTTAACAAGGTAAACTGCATATGAATTTACCTCTTTTGTGCGTTTCAGGGGCATTTGAGGAGCGGGCAACCGATGTTCCCTCTGTAGAAGAAAAGTAATGAAATTTAAGTGCCAGGACCCGGCATTATCACAGGCCCATGAGTGCGGGCTCTAGCTGAGCATGTTTGAGGTGGGGAAGGAAGCAAGGTTGCAATTGTTTTGAGGTGGGGAAGGAAGCAAGGCATGCAATTATTTGCATGTAAACACTTCTGTTAAATTGCTGAGAAATCTCAGTAAAAGGAGATGTAACTCTTCAGAACTCTGGTAATTCGGTATGTGTGTGTTTTTCCCAATGGAAATAAATATTCACTTTTATATCTAAGTGTGCATTACATACTAGTGTTCTTTTTCTTAAAGAAAGTCCTTTAGGGGACGCCTGGGTGGCTCAATCGGTTAAGAGTCTACCTTCGGCTCAGGTCATGATCCCAGGGTCCTGGGATCGAGTCCCACATCAGGCTCCCTGCTCAGCGGGGAGTCTGCTTCTCCCTCTATCTGCTGCTCCCCCTGCTTCTGCTCTCTCTCTCCCCCCTCTCTCTCTGACAAATAAATAAATAAAATCTTAAAAAAAAAAAAAGTCCCTTAGGGGCACCTGGGTGGCTCAGTTGATTAAGGGACTGCCTCTTGGTTTCAGCTCAGGTCATGATCTTGGAGTTATGAGTTCGAGCCCCATGTCAGGCTCTGGCTTAGCTCAGAGTCTGCTTGGGACTCTCTCTCCCTCTCCTTCTGCCCCTCCTCCCTGCTCTCTCTCTCTCCCCCACCCCCTGAAATAAATAAATAAATCTGAAAGAAAGAAAGCAAGAAAGAAAGAAAGAAAGAAAAAAAGAAAGAAAGAAAGAAAGAAAGAAAGAAAGAAAAAAGTCCCTTAAATTATATAAGCTTCAGATCCTACAAAATCCGGGTCCACTCCCACTCAAGGGTTACAGAGGTGTGTTGGGCATTTGATAACCCACTCAGCGGTCCTCTAGTCACGGAGCTGGGTTCTTAGAGGTTTTTGTCATTGCTCCATTTTTTTTTCCTGTGGCAGTCTGCTTACCTCCAATAGTACTCACATTTTCTTTGTTGATTCCCTTCTTCGGATCTAGCTGGGGCTAGAAAGCCATATAATGAAGCTTTTTAGAATGACTTAACTCTGGGTTAGAGATTCACAAAGTTTCTTGTGTTTGACCACGATGCCTAGGATTTTTTCTACTCACTTCCCAGCACCCACATATCCTTCAGATGGTTGATGTTCCTACACAAGTTATTACCACGTGAGTTAGATTTTTTTTTCAATTTTTTTTTTTTTAAAGATTTTATTTATTTGAGAGAGAGAATGAGATAGAGAGCATGAGAGGGGGAGGGTCAGAGGGAGAAGCAGACTCCCCGCAGAGCAGGGAGCCCGATGCGGGACTCGATCCCGGGACTCCAGGATCACGACCTGAGCCGAAGGCAGTCGCCCAACCAACTGAGCCACCCAGGCGCCCCGTGAGTTAGATTTTTATCATATTTTGCTTGTTAATAAAACAAGACGTTTCATTTTGAAAAAAAAAAAAAAGAGGCAGTAGGGTGTTAGGACTTCATAAATGTTTATGAAGCTTTAAGCTGCTTCGTATAGCCATCCTGATTCTTCAAGGAAGCACTCAACAGTGTACAAGCATGTACATACTTCCCATCAACATTTGGGGTTTTAGAGGCTCTAGGAGCACCTGGCTGTGTCCATTTCAGGCTCTGGCTGTAATAAGTGGGGTGAGCTTTATAAGTGATGCCCCTGCCGCATTCCACCACCCCCAGTGCTCCTCTGGATTGGGTCTTCAAGGCCAAGTTCAGTGATGTCACTGTAGCTTGTGGCCAGCAGGGGGCTGTGGGACTTAGTGGCCTCCCAGACTTTAGGCTGCAGAATTGACGAGAAGCAGAGGGTGTGCATCCAACCTAAGAGCCTCTCACTACTATTCTTTCCAAGCCTCATTCTCCATCTCCACCCTAAGTCTGACATAGAAATAGATACCAGTAATGAATAATAATAACTACGATTAGTGTTAACTGCTATATAATTGACAGGTTGTAAAGAATGCTTATTATTTACAGCAAAAACCTTATGACACTTCAGTCCTGATCTAGACAACATTTCTTTTCCAGGTGCCTGATTGAGTTAACCTCATTGAGTGAAAAGGTGGAGGACTGCAAGAAGCCAACAATTTCCTCCAATCTGAGCCAGGAAGGGAAGCCATTCTTCCTTTCCTGCAATACTTGACATAGTTATAATAGGTACACCATGACTCACAGGTCTCACATCTAAGAAGTCTTTGGGCCCATTTCTGCCTCCAAAGCTGATGTTTCCAGTGATAAGAACCTAAGAAGTCTTAGCTGTTTGGTTACACTTTAACCTTGGCCAGACGAGATAATGGGAAACATTGGGTACAAGACCAGGGAAACCCACACTCTTCTGTCTTCCTAAGGGGCAGAGGATGGAAGACCCTACTGAGAAAGGCTTTCTTGTCTAAGTGAAAATGAGGCAGCAAATCTAGTGACAAGAGCATGTGTTCCTTATTGGGCACTTGATGTTCAAGTCTGGCTACTAAGTTGTTATATGATCTCAGCTCTTCTATGGACTTCCCCGTCCCAGTCTTCATCTGGAAAATGGGCTTTTACCACACCAGGACCTTGCTTAACACACTCGTGTGTTTTTATTTATCTTTTAAATAACTAATTGTCATTGCCATCAGTGTGGACTATAGAATTCCAGAGAGCCCATAAAGTAAAGCTTATCACCACTGTACCTGGTGGTGTCTGATGATAATGTTGCTCATATTGTCCTTCACCAGACAGGAATGAGCCACCAACATGTGTCAGACATTGTGTTGGGCATTGTTTTTGTATAAATCAAAGCAGTCATAATCTTTACCCTCAAAGAATGTACAGGTTAGTGGGGGGTTCCGGTGCAACGTTGTGGGTGTTATGTATGTAGGGAACACAGCGGGCCACGTGGAGGGTCCCCTGTCTCATACTTGGGGCCAGAGAAGACTTGAGGAGCTGAATTTTGAAGGAAGAGTAGGAAATAATGGATGAAAAAGAGCAAGGGGGCATCCAGGGAGCAGGAACAGCATCGCCACACAGAAGCATACTGTTCATTAGTGACAACCTGAGTGTCTCGTGAAGAAAATCAAGAGTAATAACAGCTCTCTGGGCCAGAGGTCAGGAAATCTGGGGTTGTGGCCTGACACTGTCAACAGCTTTGTGAAACTGGTCCACCCCGTCACTTAATCGCTCTGGGCTTGTTTACTCAACGATCCATGTGAAGGCAGGCTGGTTATGCTCAAAGATGGCCCTGGGCCTAACTTTCTATACAGTTCTGCATTTTGGGTTAACCCTAAGAAGCCAAATGAGGGTTCCAGGCATCCGTGACATTGTACCTTGGCTGGCACCCCAAAGGTCATCAACCAAGCCTCCTGAATGCAGTGGTGAAGCACTGACTGTATCTAGCTCAGGGCCATGCACAGCACAACTGCCCAGCGTTCTGTAAAATTTCACCTCCCTTCCGGGGGGATGGAAAATAGTGATAATCATTTAGAACCAGGGAAGTCTGATATGTGACGTGTTGGCCAGGCAGCAAGATGCTGAGTGATGGGGCAGAGAATTTTGGATTTGTGCCTTGAAATCATTTTACGGAAGAAGTTGGAAAGCTAGCCCCATCCCTGTCAGGCCCCCAATATTAATTTCTTTCTTTCTTTCTTTCTTTCTTTCTTTCTTTCTTTCTTTCTTT